>NC_135421.1:22938714-23276214 GCF_051991245.1 Festucalex cinctus | reverse complement strand
ATATATTACATAAATTTACACAAAAATAATATGGAAATTGCATCACCTATATGTAGCCGATCTTTTGTAATAAGATTTACTGTACAATGAATAGAACCAATGATCATAGACTAGCCTTAGCCTACAGAAGCATATGCCTCTGTGTTATAAAGTGGGGGAGCGGAAAAAAAAAAAAAAAAAAAAAATCGAAAAAAAAATCGAATCGTGACCCCAAAATCGAAATTTAAATCGAATCGTGGAGTTGGCGAATCGTGACACCCCTAATATATATATATATATATATATACACACACATATATATATATATATATATACACAAGAGGAGCATTCCGTCTTAACATTATTTGCTTTTAAAATCAGATAATTTATTCACAACAGTTATGATTAGAAATGTTACTTGATTAATTGTGAATAGTCGATTTGAATTTTTCCATATTTAGAAAAGCTCTACAATATATAAAAGCAATGTATTAGTAGCAAATATTTTTAGCATATGCCACGGGCCGTTTAAGAAAATTAGACACTGTGTTTGTGGTACATGGGGAAAATACTGTAATTCATATTAAATTAAGAAATAGAAATATTATCATGTTTGCCTGGGATAATGTTGATATGTTGACGATGGCAAATCAATGCTATATAGGAAAAACAAAACAATACACTTCATACCGTATATGGATATCGTCCCACCCCTAAAAGCTCCTCGAATAAAATAAACCTAAAATTTGAAGGGATTACGAATGACACAGAGCGGATCTTGTAAGCTACATTTCAGACATCATTTTGACACATGATTCAGGGATACTGTACCGTTATTCAAATTGGAACACTTTGCTAAAATGTAGCGCTGATGCAACAGCTGAGGCCTGTTCAAAAATTCACATTCACCCTGTTGGGAGGGCTGCTCAACCCTGAAAGACAACCCAAAATTCGAAGTTCATAGACTAAGAAAAGCTCAGTGACATTGCCTGGGGAGCTGTTCTATATTCTTTCCTTTTGAAATTTTCCAAAAATGTAAAAGGGTGTCACACAGATGTACGTGTCATGAAATCTAGCTACCTTAATGTCGGCACACGTAAATTAAAAATGACAATTATTTCACGGTACATTCACACTTGATTTTTTTTGTACTTTCGTGTGTCTGTTATGACTTTCAACGGTGTTAGTTGGTTCTGTTCAAGTGCAGTCTTGCGGAGGGAAATATGAGTATGGAGGACAGAAAGATGACACGCTTGTCACACACAAGATTTAAAAAAAAAAATAAAATAGCAACAAACTTTAAAGGACTGCAGCCTCTTGCTGAGCCAATGGTCACATAAATCCACTTTGTGTGGTCACTTTCATAAATCAAAGATCAACCAAACAAGAAAACACCACACACGTTTACAAATGTGTCATATACGCACGCCGAGAAAAAAATAAAGGTGCACATGCATCTCTGTTGAGCAGAAACCTGGAATCTAAATGAGAGTTTATACTCAAGAATTTAGCGCACGGGTCAATTTTATTTCTGTATGTGGCCGTGCTAAATTTGCATGACCTTTGCACGGCCTTATCACTGTATCAGCATTTAATTAGCATAGTAAATTACCTGCTAAATATAACACCACATGTCTTGATTGTCCTGAATTTAAAAGTAAACCTTGATGTATGTATGACAGTGTCATCTCGTAGAAGCCCAAATTTATACTCGATATACACGAACCACCGCTACAACCGTATTTTTCGGATTATAAGTTTCACTTTTTTTTCTTAGTTTGGCCGGGGGTGCGACTTATACTCTGGTGCGACTTATGTGTGAAATTAACACGTTATTATATGATTTCACATGTTATTTTCACACTAAACCACAAGAGGGCGCTCGAGGCCTGTGTTGATAAGTTCAACATTGCCGGTAGAAGAGGGAGCGGCCATCGTCTACCTCCCGAGTTGGGGGAGTTCTTTAAAAGTGACACCGAGGATGAAGATTTCATTGGATTTAGTGATTTGAAGTGAAACTAATAGTTTGGTCAACTTGTTAGCATGTTCTTTATGCTAGAGTTATATGAATAACTTGTCGTGATGGGAACATAATTCACCCACGGAACGTTGGGACGAAGGGAGAGTTCCGGGTCAGAAGGTTTTGTTATGTGGAAAAGGGGAGTTAGCCTGTTAGCTTCTAGCTGAGTGGGGAGTTGCTGTTAAGACCTCAGAAGCTGATGTCGATAAAACGCCAGCTTCAACACTCCGCCTCCGACTCCCGTCACTGCTCGCTACAAACTCTTAATATGTTACGTCGTTACTGACATTACCAGGCATGTCAGTCATGTAACGTTAGTATACCGTACGCTTATTCAGCCTGTTGTTATCTCTTTTATTTTTATTTTAAATTGCCTTTCAAGATGACATGTATGTTGTTGGTGCTGGATTTTACCAAAAATGCGACTTATACTCCAGTGCGACTTATATATATTTTTTCCTTCTTAATTATGCACTTTTTGGCTGGTGTGAGTTATAATCCGGAGCGACGTATAATCCGAAAAATACGGTATTTTAAAAGATACTGTAACAGTAAATGGTGAACTGGCATATGCAACAAACATAATGTTGACACTGTGTTGTAAGCCCGCCCATGCACCCACCTCACACAAACGCGTCCCTAGAGAGCACCAAAGTCCCAGTAACAGTGAACAAAAGAGACAGCGAGAGCCAGATTCACTAGATTAAAAGGGATTTCTCCCCCTTCCTCCTCCCCAGGCCGGAGCATTTGTGAACGGAAGTGTGGCAGCGGAACAAACCCCTCACTTGAGTCACTGAGACGTGCCCAGTTTTGAAATCCAATCCTCCAATCCCCAACTTCTAAATGGGATGGAGAAGGAGGGAGGTTTGTTGGAGTCAGCAAAGCGGGGAAGGTGAAAGGATGATGAAACAGGCAGAGGGGATAGAGAGCAGCACACCGCAGAGCGATCAGTCAAATGGATCAGAGTGCACACATATTTGAATATGTAATTAAAATCATGCCTGTTTTCATTTTAGAATGAGAAAGAAGGATTTCAGAAGGGTCCGTAGTGTTTTTTGAATTATTTGTTTTAAAATAGGTTTCTATGGTGGATTTAGTATGATGAATGCTACTACATCATACTGACATGTTTTTTTTTGTTGTTTTTTTGTTTTCTTTTTTACAGTGTGTTAAACTTACGTAGACAAATAACTCACCTCAATATAGCAGTGGAAGGAAATACAGTATTTTGTTAACTCATTCAAACCCCAAAACGTGTACGGCAAATACGTTTTTTAATACTTCGTCCGGGCGGCACGGTAGTCGAGTGGTTAGCACGTCCGCTTCCCAGTTCTGAGGTCTCCGGTTCGAGTCCTGGCTCGGACCTTCCTGGGTGGAGTTTGCATGTTCTCCCCGTGCCCGCGTGGGTCTTCTCCGGGTACTCCGGTCTCCTCCCACATTCCAAAGATATGCATGGCAGGTTAATTGTCCCTAGGTGTGCTTGTGCGTATGGATGGTTGTTCGTCTCTGTGTGCCCTGCGATTGGTTGGCAACCAGTCCAGGGTGTCCCCCGCCTACTGCCCAGAGCCAGCTGAGATAGGCGCCAGCAGCCCCCGCGACCCTTGTGAGGAATAAGCGGTCAA
This sequence comes from Festucalex cinctus, assembly GCF_051991245.1. Taxonomy (NCBI): domain Eukaryota; kingdom Metazoa; phylum Chordata; class Actinopteri; order Syngnathiformes; family Syngnathidae; genus Festucalex; species Festucalex cinctus. The sequence continues at coordinate 23,272,593 of NC_135421.1, read as the reverse complement.
GATGAATACTTCGTCCTTCGCGACCAAAAACGTAGTACACATTTCTACTTTTTTTTTTTTAATGCAATAGCATACAGGAGGCTTTAATGCAGTTTCTGACATGAAAAGGTGAATTAAAACAATGGTAGTTGTTACAAAAATTTGCTAGCAGGTGGCAACAGAGTATAAGAGATCAGCCAGGGCCATGTTGCAACAAGCTCTTTCTGCCAGTGTTTTCAGGTTTGTGAATAATGATTAAAAAAAATCGCTATATTCCTGATGAAAGAAGAGACTCCAATCTTTCTTTTGGTAGGTTCCGTGTTTGTATGGCAATGGAACACAATATTCTGTGGGTCTTGCAAAACCAGTCCAAATTCAGTAAAACGGCCGGGAGCGAAGGGGGTTGCTTCAGTGAAAATGGCTGCGAGTGAATGAGTTAAGATGGAACCCAGGGGCAGCAAATATATTAAAAAAAAAAAAAAAAAAAAAAAAAAAGGCCCCAAAATTGAACCCTGTGGAACACCATACGACAGAGGGGTGCAGCAGGATTCAGATCAACCAAGGCTAACACAAGAAGTTATGTCTGCCAAATAGGATCTAAACTACTCGAGATAAATACAATGAAATAATAAATATTTAAATACGGTAACCAAAATATCAAAAATAACTCTCCGTATGATGCACTACTATACCGCTGCAAATCACAACCACAATCATAAGCATTTTGTTAAAATATAGCAACTCAAACAATGCTAATGAAAACATCAATTACACTTTACACCTCTTGTAATGAATGTCTTAAGATTGTAATTATGTACTGTACATGTATATCCGTCATCATTAGCGGGCAGTACGGTGAAGTGCTTAAGACAGCAATATGCAGTGTTGCAGATCAACAAGTAAGAAAGCCTGAAAGCCGCAAGATCTAACTATGAGTTTAATGGCTGTGAGGGCCACATTTATTAGGACAATAGCAAGCTTCTGATGCTTTTTAGGAGCCGCAGTTGTCACTTTATGGATTGCAATGCCAGATAGCAAGCGCCATTAATTTTAGCCTCAATTTGTCTTGCGCATCCCACCTTGAGGAAGGAGATGAAGACTGATACTGAGATGGAACAGTGGAGAGACACCGCTTCCCATGAGGAAGACTTACAGCTCCATCAGAGCACTTGTAATGAGTGGATCCCTGTTGGGAATTCTGCAAATAGACTAATTTGTAATTGATTCAGTGCATTAATTACCATCCTGGTTATGCCTGTGTCATGGTTAATATTGCGGCAATCTGAAGAGGCTAGGAGGCCCCTCTGCAGTGGGACCATTCGGGTGAAGCAAGCCATTATTCAATTATGCCCCACATATCGGCAACGAGGCAAGTCTTAATCCGTGAGTAATCACTTTCCTGCACTGCCTAACTACAAGCTGATGGGAGGGAGGGTGCAGCGGGGTGGACCACACATCCATGTAGCCCCTGGTTAGGTTTTTAATCGGGCTTGGGAATCAATTCCCAATGGGGTTTTGATTGTACTACTATTAGAGAAGGGTTGTGACAGAACAATGTTTTGAGATATATTTAAAGGCCCAGTATGCCGGTTTCACACAGGAAAATGCACTTTTTAAATCCAGGATGTACACACTTCAACTTTCTCTCAGTCTACACATCTGGGTTTATGTTAATCTTTGGTGGTGATTTTGTCCTGAATCCCCACACCCCCAGCCTGTATTTTGTGTTTTAGTCTTTTTGTGTCATTTTGTGTTTTAGTCTTTTTGTGTCATTTTGTGTTTGTTTTGTAAACAGCGGGACCTTTCTTTGATAGACAGTGTTTACACCCCTCCAGCCAATCACTGAACGGGGGTGGTTGGGGGATGGGGGGGGGGGGGGTGTCGCAAACGGGGTCGGGCGAACGTGTCGGCTGCGTGACGTCACTTCCCGTGGCAATTTGAAAGCATGCACAGAGTTTTTTTTTCTCACTCACTCACTCACTCACTCACTCACTCACTCACTCACTCACTCACTCATTCACTCACTCACTCACTCACTCACAGAAGCTTACGTGTGTGAATGAGTGAGTGAAAGAAAAAAATCCGTGAGTGCTTTCAAATTGCCGCGGGAGTGACGTCACGCAGCCGACACGTTCGCCCGGCCCCGTTTGCGACACGCCACCCCCCGCTCTGCGATTGGCTGGAGGGGTGGAAACACTGTCTTTCCACAGAAACGGCCCGCTGTTTACAAAAAAAACACAAAATGGCAAAATACAGGCTGGGGGTGTGGAGGGGTTAGGACAAAATCACCACCAGAAATAAAGATAAGCCCTGAACTGTAAATTGAGAAGTAGTTTGTTTGTTTAAATCCTGTATTTAAAAAGTGCATTTTGCTGGGTGAAACCGTCAGACTGCGCCTTGAAAGAAAGAAAAATCTCAGAGGACAGAAACTGTTCGTATTGGAATCTTATTCTTTAAGATGTGTTAGATTGAGCTATCTGTTTGAGCGTGCTTTTATTTTTGGGAGATAAGAGCTCTACAGCATATGCATTCTTTGCTTTCTTCATATAGAATTTGTTTCAGCCCGAAGCAAGATTAAAAAACAACAACAACAAAAAAAGAGGGGGACCTTTATCTAGCAGAGTTGATTATATTTCCCCTTTTATCACCAGTGGCCTTCTACTAACATGCATTTGAACCGAGCACAACAAAAACAATCTCTCTGGGTGTAACGTCACTCTATCATGCCCTTTTCTGCATATTTCATGGTGGTCTTTGTGAAATGTCCCTTGGCTATGTTAAATAATCTCAAGTCCCCTATATATTGGGAACATTTACCTTCTATCTGGACAGGGCAATTTCCCACGGATGCATGGAACACTATCATTTACAAAACGAGGTACACCTGTCGGCAGGAGAATGGAAAGCAGCTGAACACAAGACGGATGTTAGTGAAATGTTGCAATTCCACCTCAAGATTGAAGTTTTTGTTTTTAATTTGCAGCACAGAATCTTGGAAATCAGTCATAAGTCTCAAGATGAAATGATGATTTTGGTATGAAGAGTAATGCACTTGGCTACTTGAAGTCGTTTTTAGCAATGGCTGCTGTTGTTTTGCACGTTTTTTTTCTTGGTTTGTTCATAAGAAGGAGTAAATAAAAGCTACCTACAACAAACGGTTTTCCATATAACTTTGCGGATGGGTGTGAAATGTGCCCAGCAAGGGCCCATTAAACGTTGACACTAATCAAAACAAAATTGGGAACTGAGTCACAATGGAACAATTACTATGGCCACAGCCGCCTAATTGTTACGCAAGACGGTCAGCAAAACTAACTTTTCGTGACAAAGTACATTTACATTGGAGGATGCCAACAAATTATAGTAACTACCCTAAATATTCTGCCGCATTCCTGTGAGAACATGAACTTGAGGTAATAGTTTCTTCAATATGAATTATAGTCGCACTCAGAGATTTTCCTGTGCCTAAAAACATCACATTATTTGCTTAGTCGTACACCTTTGTGCTGGTCTGTTAGCCACATTAAACTCCTGCCCCCTTCAGTCCTCTACTATGAACTCTTGTGAGACTCTTAAACTCTTGCATCAGGAGGACTATGGCAACACTTAACGGCCCTAACTGCATTATTAGCTTATAAAGTTTGATAGGTCTCCCTGCTCTATAAATTTCAGAGAAAGGAAGAAGCAGCGGACCTGTTAAGATGAATTGTCAGTGTAGAAAATTATATACAGTATATTAAAAAAAAATAATAATAATAATACACATTCATAAAACATTGCATAACGATAATGTTAAGGATGGTACAGATTATCTTCTACTACTAGTACAAAACTAAACCAAACAAACAACAACAACTGTGCATACATCTGGGGGTGGGTGCATAAAGAGACAAGGGTGTAATATAAAAAAAAATAAAAAATTCTGAGTCGTTAAAAAATGTATTATTTTCCTTACATCTTTACAATAATTTCAACTAAACTTCATATACATCATAATGGAATATTATATAATTTATTATTATTATTATTATTATTTTTTCCCCCCTAGTGATAAAATAACTGCAGTACATACTTTTTTTTACATAGGCCTATATGAAATCTAAAAAAATGCCCTCTGGGAGATAACTTGAACTAAAATTGTTTTTATTTTATTTTATTTTTTTTAACAAAAAATAATACTGTAGTTGTAATTGTATGCCGTGGACAGCACACTGTATCATCTTTGGAGGAATATGGCCCATGGATGAGTAGTGCACTTTACATAACCATGCCCCAGAGTGTATTGCATTTTATTTTATACAGTAGGCCTACAGTGGACTGCCACATAATCAAGGTTCGGCATCTGCAGACTTAACTATTCAAGTTTTTTTGTTTTTTTTCCCCCTCAATGTATGCATTTATTTATAATATAATTTAACTGTTTTTTATTTTTGTTGGGGGCGCAAATAATTGTTTTTCATGGGCGTATAAGGATTTTATGGGTTTTTTTTTTTTCAATTTTTTGTTGTTGTTTTTTTTTGTTTGTTTTTTTTTCTTACAAAAAAAAAAAAGAGAAACACTTTTTCATGGAAAACGCTTATTGTCAACATTTTTTAAATATTTGTTTAGGTTGGAAAAAAAAGCCACAGTCAAGTGTATAGACTGGTGTATCGAGCATTGTAGAGATCCCACTACAACAACTATAGATATACTGTGTATATATATAAACATACAGTATCATATGACCTCATCCTTTAACCCCAGGGGAACTCTCTAATATTGAACAAGGTCTTGCTCTCTCAGCAGGGAACCAACGAATCAGTTTTCTGACCCAATTGGCTGCCCTCATGCCTTCTCTGTCTGTCTCTCAAACACGCACACGCACATGCGCCAACACACGCAATCATGGGCCCCATTGTGGTTCATTTGGCTGCCAAACTCATTAGCATGTATTAAGAATGAAAACAAACCAAATATAGCCAATCATGTTTAAATAATAAACGAAAGTGATTTTTGTGGAAGATGCACAGTGTACAGAGGGATTTTAACTCTTTGACCGCCAAAAACGTTTAATGACGTATTCTAAAATCGTAATGAATGCCGCCGAAAACGTTAATTTACGTTTATTAAGTTTTTTTTTTTGTTTCTTTCTTAATGGGCAGCGCAACGTCTTGTGCAGCGCTGCCTTGTCACTAAACAAAAAATATTAGTGTCAAAGTCACTGTTGTGCAAAAAAATGTATCTTTTCACAAAAAGCTCGTTTTTTTCTTAATATTTTTGTATTTTCGCTTATGTCACTCAAATGACTTAATTTCAAATGGTGATTACTAAAGAACGGAATAAGGTAGAAACACTTTTTTTTTCTCATGAAAGAATGGAATCCAATCTTTCATATGGTAGCCATATTAACCATATTTATGTTGTCATACCGCACAATATTCTGTTTGCTTTGAAAGATGTGTGAAAATGCTCCAAATTGGCTGGCACCGTTGGATTTTTTTTTTATAACATTTGGCAGTCAAAGAGTTAATATTGGAGAATGAACAGAGATGCTTGTAGCAAGAGATTTATCACAAGTGTACATACTGTATATTATGACATTATTTGACATACAATTTTCCTGGTGTGCTTGTTACTCAAAATGGTGCAAAAAAAAAAAATGGCCTGGCTTGCTCCTTCCAAGATTAAAGATGAAGACGTGTTCAGACATTCTTCAGATAGACTTAGCAATTCGACACCACAAGTTGTGGGTGTTGTCATCTTTTCTATGCTCGCTGTTGAGTAGATGGAAATTTGGTGTAAAAATTATGAATATTTTAATTGTTCAAATGGACATTTCCTGTACAAGCATTTCACAGCCAGAAGCATGAGCAGTCGACCGCTCCCTTTGGTATTGTGTCCTTAGGATATGATTTATTTACATGATTCTAGGCGAAATCGTTATGTTGTGCATCTTCCTGCTCTCATTTGGTATGTTCAGTTTCGTCACTCAAATAGTCAAGGGTTACACATTGAGTAGGCTCAGATCTTCAGTCTCATCATCTTAAAACAATGTTTGTAACTTTTCCACTGTTTAAGAGCTGTTTAAGTATACATACATCAATATGTAGTGAAGTATGCTAGGGTGTATTAAAATAGGGATTTCGCCCATTATTATTATTATTATTATTATTATTATTATTATTATTTCAATTTCACGTTTATTGATCAGACTCAGGTCCATATAACAAACACACATAACATATAAAAAAAATACAAATAATAATAATAATAATAACAATAATAATAATAATAATAATAATAATAATAATAATAATAAATAAATAAATAAATAAATAAATAGATAAATAAATAATAAGATAAAATAAGAGAATTTACACCTCAACAAATGAGACAATTGTACCAATATGACCAAAAATGGGATCCATATATTATTATTTTTATTATTATTATCATTAATTCAATCTCTGGTGTAATAACCTTATTTATTAATTGATTGAATTATTATTATTATTATTATTATTATTATTGTTATTATTGTTATTATTATTAGTTGCTGCTGGGCATGTAAATTTCCCAGAGGGAGCCAATAAAGTCAAGTCTAAGTCTAAGTCTATTGCACTTATTATTCTGTAGTGGATTCAACACTCACTCAATTCAAATAAAAATGTGAAAAAAAATCATAAAAAAAAAAAAAAAAAAAAGTATTCTAGTCACTGGTCTTCTTCCATTCCAGGATAATAGCTACGATTGTGGCGGGAAATAAGTTCTTAATCTCAATGTTTTATTCAAAGTCTTCCTTCATAATCATACTCTTTATCTTTTCTTTATCTGAAATGCGTCAGCAACAGACAAAGAGCTATCATGAGCATAATTTCGTATAATCTGCTCCAACCAATGTTTTTGGAGGAGGACTCGCTGGTAGGAACGACAACATAAAAGCTTCTCACATCTTCTGTTCAAATACAAAGCGTTTTGTCTTCTTTTATGGTTCATGTGGAGATGACACAATGCTTTATTTGTAAGACAGATAGAGGGAACAATGACTTCTATTTCTGCAGAGGCCTTGCCTTGGCTTTGCTAAGGCTTCCATTTTAATTCAATTACATCTCCTTTGTCCCACAGGCTTGCTTGAAACATATATCCAGGAAAATTAAGAGTGAGATTTAAAAGAAAATAAAAAAGTTGATGGCATTTGTTTCCCCATAATGCTGCAATAGGTCACACAGGCTAAAGTCACCTATCTAATCATTAACTCTTTGACTGCCAAAAACGTTTAATCACGATTAATAAAATCAAAATGCATGCCGCCATCAACGTTAAATGACGTCAACTACGTTTTTTTTTTTTTTAAATGTATTTATTTATTTATTTTTAAATCAATGGGCAGTGCAACATCTAAGTGAAGGGCTGCCTGATCAATGGGTTGTGGAATCAAAAACACTCACTAACTATGGCCAGCAGATGGCAGCATTGTATCTCTTCAATGGGCTGCCCGTGTATCAAATTACAATGAAAGATGATGAAATCTGATGAAATAGAACGTTTGGATGACGTGAATGATAACATTATGATAACGTGGCAGTAAAAGAGTTAAGAGGGCTATATAACAGGACAACGTCCAATGATGGGCCACGGTTCCACAAAGAGCCAAGTGGATTGAAAGTAATACTTTCCTTATCTTTGACACGAAATTTTCATAATCTAAATTAATTTGGTTGTCACAGGTGAGCATTTCTGACCACCGATGCTTCCGACACAACCCTTAACCCCACTTGAACCCCCCCAGCTATTAATTCCCAAAAGCCATGGGTGAGATTGGTTGTAGGCTAATCAACATTTAGGTCCTCTCAGTGTGTTATTATGCAGAAATTGATGGATGGTACAATTACACCCTGTGTCACTTAGCTAAATGGCTATGTAATCCTAATGGGTTTTTATCCAAACACGGAGTATTTAGTAAAGAAAGGAGAAAGCGCTATGTGGAGAAAGAACAAATAATGAATTAGGGTTGGTGGGGGAATTGTTAATGTTATAATGTTGTGGAAATTAACGGAAATCGCACGGTGCATTGTGCAACAGTTTATTGTTTTTTGTTTTCTTTTTTCATTATTACTTTTCATAACTACCCTTGCAGATGGACAGAATGGGAATGACCAACACAAAGCAGACGGAGTAAAGAGAAGAAATGTGGCCAGGATAGTAGGCACACAATTTTCAAACCAGGCCCAAGGGCAGGGAGCAGACCAACAGTAACCAAAGCTATCACTGACGTCTCATTACACTGCCAAAGCTACAAGGTCCCTTTTTGCAATGCACACAGACCTGAACGACACACAGTAAATACCCATAGCTTAACTCATTCACTCCCAGCCATTTTCACAGAAACAATCCCGTTCGCTCCCGGCTGTTTTATTGGATTTTGACTGATTTTGCAAGGCCCACGGAATATTGTGTTCTATTGCTATAAAAGCATGGAACCTATCAAAAGAAAGATTAAAGTCTCTTCTTTCATCAGGAAAAAAAAAAGTATGTTTCTGTTTCCTTTTTGTAGCAATTAGCATTAGAAGAGAGCTAAGTTTCATCAGTTTTCACAAATCTATTTAAAATTGTAAGTAATTGAGCTTTTTTTCTACATGGCCCTGGTTGATCTCCTTTGCTCTGCTGCCACCTGCTCTAGCATTAAAAAACAAAAAAACAAAAAACAAAAACGTATAAATACGTCTTTGGGACACTTAGAACATTAAAAAACCGCATTAATACGTTATTGGGAGTAAATGAGTTAATGAGTACGGCTGTTTTCCTTTATTTGTGTAATGTGTCCAAGTCATTGTATTCCAACATTACACCAAACAACCTTTGCAAGGGAATCCCTAATCTTTATTACAGTAGGCGCTGCTGGTTGATACATTACTCACAATGTGCCCGCTTAGCCTGCAAAATGAAACATTTAGAAAGTTTTGAAAGGCATCAGCGAATCAGGGCCAGTTCCTCTTTTCAATGGATCTCCATTCAGTCTAAAGCGATAAGTACTATCGCGTTCGGCTTTGTGTGCGAATGTGACTTGCTTCTAATGTAGCGCTTACTTCAAGTCACCTCATATATCGGGCTTGACGCAATGAATAACTGCTTCCCCAATAGGAACGCAGGCATCACTCACAAGACCACACACATCCTAAGCATATTTATGACTAGGGATGGGCGAGTACCGATACCAGGTATCGGTATTGGGCCGATACCAGCATTTTTTCAAGTACTCGAGTACTCGTGACACAGCGACCGATTGCCTGTAACTGGCGCTAGCTTGCAGCAGTTTTTCACCAAAACTTCACCGGTTTGGAAATACTTCAAAATTGTGAATCTTAAACTAAAAGAGCATTTTTGTGTTTTATTTTGAGCGTTATGACTATTGAACAGTGACTGTGCTGTTTTTTTTTGTCAAAATTAAAGGAAATATATTTGTTTAAAAATATCTTTTAGTGATTTTTTTTATTTTTTTTTATTTGTCAAAATGTACTACTGGTATCGGCAGTTGGTACCGGTATCGGTGAGTACTGAGGGTCTGAGTATCGGTATCGGTCTGAAAAAAAGTGGTATAGAACATCCCTATTTATGACCAAAAAATGCTTTTCAAAAGACTTACAAAATGTGTGCTTTTATTACATTTTATTTTTGATGATACATTTTTCAATGCAAGTCCACTAACCTAACCCAACAACATGTTTGAAACAACAAAAAATAAATACTGTACTGTGGCTTAAATCATTTTGTACATTTAATCGCCAAAAAAAAAAAAAAGAAAGAAAAATACTCAGTTTGTACTCGGACAGTTTAGACACAGTGTAAGTGTACGGCAATTAAGGTATGTCTGCCATCTAGTGGTGTATGGTGATATTACAACTTCAAACTACAGTTGATGCCTGCATATTTGCAGTTCAGCACGGACATACTTGCATATTCACGAATTAGGTTTTTTTGTTTGTTTGTTTTTTTCCATTTGCGGCATGAATCACTTTCACATTATAGCTTCGAAAACATTTGCCCTCTGTCAAGTAGCCAAACCAGTTCCTGGTTAAACGTCACCTCCTGTCTCACCTTTTTCCTTGTGATTTCTCAATGGTCTCGCCTCCCACACCACACTGTCCTCCTTCGTGTCAAATTAAAGTGATGGAAACGAACTTGAGGGGACGCTAATTGCGGTTGTCAATCCAATCTGGGTCAGGGCTGAAAGACAGAGGCTCTCTAGCACTTCATCAGTCTTCATTAATATTGAACGGGTTTGGTGAGTAGCAGGGGGCCAACGTAATCTGCACTCATCTAACTGTGCATCAAAAATTAGGAAGATGGGGAGGGCACCGGTGGTGCCTGGGGGACAAATATGCCAGTCAAGAAGTATGAAGGAAGATGTCAGAGGATGTGAATTGAGTGCAAGAACAAATGCTTCCCTTGCTGCAGGAACCTGAATTTTAAAAGTACTTGAGGATGACATTCACTTTATGAATGTGCCCAAAACGTGATTTCAATATGTAAAATACAAAGAACTGGAAGTAACAACTTCAAAATAAAATAAACCCAATCTCACCAACCTCAATAAGTAATACATAATTTACTTCATATATTCCTTGCTTTGGACCCCAGGAGGATAGAATCAAATCGCAATTTTAAGTCCTTTTCACACTGCACTTAGCGCAGTGTCGTTTCATTATGCATGGGCTACGTGTCGAGTCGGCTGGGAAACGTTGAATTGAGGCGCAGCGCTTGGTGTGACGGCAGACGGCGCATCTGGAAGGAGGTGCGGTGGCAGAATGATTTCAGAGTGACAACATTAACGGCAACGTTATGGCGGCATTGTAGCCTACAGTAAAATATATTATTGTGCTAGTGTCTCCTTCTCGAGCTCAAAGAGCTTCACCACATATACGAGTTTGGTTTAACGTAGTAGAAAGTGTGATTGTTGCATTTTTAACTCATTTGCTCCCAATAACGTGTAAATACGTTTGTTTGTTTTTTATGTTTTATGTGTCCCAAAGAGGTATTTATACGTTTTGTTTTGTTTTTTTATGCTAGAGCATACAGAAGGCTTTGATGCAGGCTCTCAACTGCAAAGAACGGTTGCAGAAATAGTAGTTATTACACAAACGGCCAGCAGGTGGCAGCAGAGCAAAAGAGATCAACCAGGGCAATGTAGAAAAAAAAAAGCTCAATTACTTACAATTTTGAATAGATTTGTGAAAACTGATGAAACTTAGCTCTCTTCTAATGCTAATTGCTGCAAAACAGATAGAAACATACTTTTTTTTTCTGATGAAAGAAGAGATTTTAATCTTTCTTTTGATAGGTTCCATGCTTTTATAGCAATAGAACACAATATTCTGTGGGCCTTGCAAAATCAGTCAAAAACCAGTAAAACAGCCGGGAGCGAACGGGATTGTGAAATGTGAAAATGATTGGGAGTGAATGAGTTAACTATGCTAGCTCAAAATATAATGAAGCACAACCAATGTTTGTTTGTTTGTTTTGTAACTACTTTTTACATCCTCACCAGTGGAAAAAGGCACAAAACTAGTATCTGTTTTGTAGCTTAGCAAATTTTTTTTTATTATTATTATTATTTCTTTTACCTCAAATCACACTGTGTGCTTCTGTTCACCGACGCACTCGAGTGGTTCCATTGGCAACACTATGATAGCTGGATCAAGGGAAGGGTCAAGTTCACATAATTGCCGCTGAGTGCCATATATATAAAAAAAAGAATACAACATAAGTGGGGCCTATTCTCGAGCTTTATCACTGATTCATTTTAATGAAGGAAGAAACATTTGCAACATCCAATAGTATTGCAATTGGTATTTGTTGTGTTTATTTATGATTCTACAATTAAAAAATAATAATAATTACATCGGTTCACTCTTTGCACGCACTACTTATAAACATGCTACCTAGGATATTTAGTTTGTATGAGTTCCAAAATCCAAACACATTTTGTGTGTATGCTTAATCAATGCATGAAAATACATCCTTAAAGTTTATGCAACTGCATTGGGAATTACTGGTTAATACATGAGTATGTGAAGGTCTTTAACTTATATTTTAATGGTAATGTTTCTTTAAGAAAGAAAGAAAGAAAGAAAGAAAGAAAGAAAGAAAGAAAGAAAGAAAGAAAGAAAGAGAACGAAAAAAGGTGAACACATTTGTATTTTTCTAGCTCTCAATCAAAGTACAGTAAAATGTCAAGAGCTCACTCAAATTGAAAGAGTCTGATATAAAGCAGCTCATGATGGTCTCTTGATGATTCTAACACAATTGTCTCATAAGTTGGTTCAGTGGCGTACATTATTTTATATAGTTTTAAATGATATCCAGGATTATTAACACATTCACTGCCAGCCCAGCAAAAAAATGCATCATTTGGCGTCTTTTTCCGTCAATGGCAGTGAAAGAGTTGAAATTTAACAGTACAAAAGCAAGGATACGACAGTGGAATGGAGTCACAGAATATATTATGATTGTAAATGCAACACCTGTCCCAAATGATAAACAATACCTGATTCTTATTTTAATTATTATTATTATTATTATTATTAACATTGTGTGAAAACGTCATAGAGATAAAAAAATAAATAAAATAAAAAACATTCACAACTGCAAAACAGCGGTGAGAAACTATCTTGCCTCATCATTGCATTAATACACGGAGAAAAATTACATGTTTACTAATGTTTGCAAAGGATGAGGAATAATCTAATCTAACTGTGGCTCCCTCCTGAGACCAGCAAGGGCAAAGAGAAGGAAACATGAATATTTCATACTCCCCAGATCTGCTTTGGAGCACATGCAGAAAGTGACAAGTGGGAAAAGAGACACCCAAGTGTGTGTTTACCGCTTTTGGTGTTCTGTTCATCAAACAGTGGAAAAATAACGATGAAAAATTTAAATGTCACAATAGAAAATGCTAAACTGTATAGTACAAATCAAATGCAGATGAGCATGTGAACACAATATGGTACACTATATCGAATTAATGATATGGGAAAATATGCACTCGATAATATCTAATGGGTAAAACTCACAATTGTGGATCTACTGAAAGCAGGCTGCCAGCCTCAGTGCTGCAATGTAGTTATTAATCAAAGCCTGAGCGCTGATTCATCTCTTGTGGAGGTAGTTTGGAAGATGGACTCTGTTTACTGGTAAAAGCTGTTTGGGGTGGGGTGTGTGTGTGTGTGTGGGGTGGGGGATAGTGGGAGGCAGCCATCCATCTTTGGTATATCTTTAAAAAAAAGGAGCCCAGGCATCAGTTTCAATCACCTTCAAGACACGACGACTATGCATACCGCTTCACATTAGCTACTTCTCCTCTAGCTCAAGGTAAGGTCTCATCCTCCCCGGGGAGCCATGTTATTACTTTTTGTGTAATAATAATAATAACATTTCCTAAAGATACACTGAACCCTGCCCTCCTGCTCCCTCGCTGCCTGGCGCCCTATCTTCTTAATTAGCATGTTCAATTAACCCATGTTAATTGCCCACGATGAATAGGTGCGGAAACCTTGGAAGTTGGTGCCAGAGGGAGTCATTTTGTAAATGCATTCTACGTAGTTTGAAAAGTAAGTAGGTGTGAAGTGGATTGAGTTCTTATAACCTCAGCAAATGCAGTGCGACATCTGAGGTGGAACACGATCGTTGTTCACGTTTCCCAAAGGAATTAGTGGAAACCTCAGTACACTGAATGGCCGTTCAATGTGGGGGGGTGCGATCCAGACCCACCCGCCAAAGGTGAAAATCCACAATATGAGGAACGAGGGATGTATCAATAAATAATAATAATAACAAAAACAGAAATATGCGATTTGTGACTGATAATAGGGATGTAACGATAGCAAAATTGCCACGATATTGTTGTCATGTCACTATATTAACTCATTCACTCCCGGCCATTTTCACTGAAGCAACCATTTTACTGGATTTTGACTGCTTTTGCAAGGCCCACAGAGTATTGTATTCTGTATTTATTGCTATAAAACATGGAATCTACCAAAAGAAAAATTAGCATCTCTTCTTTCATCAGGAAAAAAGGTATATTTCTATCTGTTTCTGTTTTGCAGCAATTAGCATTAGAATATAGCTAAGTTTCATCCCAAATCTGTTTAAAACAGTGGGGAAAAGAGTTTTTTGCAACATGGCTCTGTTTGATCTCTTATACTCTTCTGCCACCTGCTGGCTGTTTTTGTAATAACTACCATTGCTTCAAGCGTTTTCTTCAGTTCCGAGGCTGCATCAAAGCCTTCTGTATGCTCTAGCATTAAAAAAAAAAAAAAAAAAAAAAACAAAACATTTAAAAAACGTATAAATACGTCTTTGGGAGCAAATGAGTTAAAAGCAGCACAACTGTGGTGAAGGTGAAGTTGTATTCCATGTGTGCAGTTCCAGCACCCTCTGGTGGTTAATTTGTTAATACAGTTCAATTTTAATTAGATATGTTTTGGCCACCTATAGTTAAGCTCCATGTTAATGGCCGGATGAAGGGGACCTCCACAAATTGATATTAACACATTTTTAAGTCTCTTGTTTTTTTTGTTTTTTTTTGTTTTAATTGTAGGGTGTTTATAATTGGGATTGTTGCTTTTTACAATTTGAACTATATTTGTAATTATGACCTCAGCTAATTAGAATTGTATAGACAAACCATTTAATTAAATGCAATTGCTAATTGATTTTTACCTTAACTTCTTTTTTGTCTTAATTTGTTTGTTTTATCTGACCTGCTTTTATCGTATCAACTGCCGCAGATCCTGAGGTCCTCTGGCAGTGGCCTTTTAACTGTTCCGAGGGTGACGACCAAAACACACGGTGAGGTTGCATTTATTGTCCTCACCTATGCAAATAGCATGCCAGAGGGCATAAGGTCCACAGAGACTATTGATATTTTGAAGAGGAGGCTCAAGACACACATTTTTTAGTTTGGCATTTAAATTTATTCCCCAGTTCCTGTTATCATATTGTCGTTTACCTTTGTTTTTGCCTTTTATCCTGTTTTCTTTTAGCTGTTTTTATTTTGTTGTCTTTTAGTTTTTAGCTCCAGTGTTTCCTCACATGGTTTCTCTGTGCCCCACCGTGTTTTTTTTTTTGGCTGTGTGTGTGGTGTTTTTTTTTTATTATTTTTTTTTTATTGTATTATTGATGTATAAATTGTTTAGCACCTTGAGTTGGATTTTAATGTATGAAAGGTGCTTTATAAATTAAGTTTGATTGATTGATTGACTGACTGACTATTGATGATACTTTATGCCA
Organism: Festucalex cinctus; assembly: GCF_051991245.1. Taxonomy (NCBI): domain Eukaryota; kingdom Metazoa; phylum Chordata; class Actinopteri; order Syngnathiformes; family Syngnathidae; genus Festucalex; species Festucalex cinctus. The sequence goes on along the minus strand of NC_135421.1, from coordinate 23,257,344 downwards.
CTGAAGCAATCGGAAAATATGACAATAAAATGAACTGGTGGTGTTGGGAGTGCAACAGTATTATTCAAGTCAAGTGAGGCTAGGTTAGCAGCTGGCAATCGCAATATTGTAGCTGTAGGCGCTTTTTCTGTCAAAATATTTGTCTCGTTCACCTTTTTGAAGAAGCTCTTGAAACATGTTTGTTTGTTTACTTTGTGGGCTTACTTTTTTTTCTTGCATTGGATGACCAAGATGGGCGCACCGGCAGTTGCACCTGATTTATCAAGAATAAAACTTTCAGACTGTGATGATCAATAAAATAGTTTTTCTTCAGTCACTCTGCGTAGCTTGAGGCCCGGTACTGATCCGGGGCGTAGTGGTTCATGATCCCTGATCTAAATCACTGAGGCTGATTATAACCGCAGGGGTCTAATAGTTGCACTCAATCATCCATTATGCACTTAATTTCTCAGATGTATTTTGCATCGCATGGTGCGTTCAGTCAGTATTTGATAACACGAATGACTGTTTTGTTTACCAGTCAACCTTTTGTTTGCTAATATTCAATCACAGCCGAACGGTATGTTAAGGCGCAAAATGCAACAACACCATGTTAGGGGACTAACTCTGTTGCAAAACCCCTGTGATTCTTAAATACTTGCAATGAATGCAGTGAAGCGGGACAATGCTCAACATGGTCTGGGGTAATGTTGTTGAAAGTTTCCGGGTTAAGAGGTTCACGCGAGCAGCTGATTTTTCCCCCAAAACACGTTACATTTTTCTTCTTGCAAATATCAACACAATGACATCTGCTGCCTCCTCCACACCTCTCATCGCCACACTATTATCGCTCCTGTCCTGAAGGGCTCAGGGCTGACATCACCCGTCGCCACGCTTGCATGTGTGTCCATCAAAACAAAGTGGCTCATTGAAGTGGGAGATGATTCAGCATCAAAGCACATCAAGTATAGCTACGAGGCAGGGTTTAAGTTACTGTGACCAGAATACTGCCACTTGAGTCTCGATGGTTGAATTTTAAAAAATGACAATGGAAAAACGGTGACAGATTTTCTTTCCCCATGAACTTCAAGTTCACAACTGGTATGTGTGAATCGTTTTAAATTGAAGATTGTATCTGCTTGACATTTGGTTGTATTTTGATTACAATGTGAGACTGTTTTCTGCTAACCAGTTCTAGGATTTGAGATTTAAGAGCACTCTGCACCCAATCAGAATGTTAACCATACAATCAATTTAAATTTGAAAATTAACAATCGGGAGAATTATATTTTTATCTTTCAAAATACGTATGTACATACTAAGCTTGACTCATTTACTCCCAATAACGTATAAATACGTTTTTTTTAATGTTCTAAGTGTCCCAAAGACGTATTTATACGTTTTTTTGTTTGTTTGTTTTTTATGCTAGAGCATACAGAAGGCTTTGATGCAGCCTCTCAACTGCAAAGAACGGTTGCAGAAATGGTAGTTATTACACAAACGGCCAGCAGGTGGCAGCAGAGCAAAGGAGATCAACCAGGGCCATGTAGAAAAAAAGCTCAATTACGTACAATTTTAAATAGAATTGTGAAAACTGATGAAACTTAGCTCTCTTCTAATGCTAATTGCTGCAAAACGGAAACAGATAGAAACATACTTTTTATTTCCTAATTAAAGAAGAGACTTTAATATTTCTTTTGATAGGTTCCATGCTTTTATAGCAATAGAACACAATATTCTGTGGGCCTTGCAAAATCAGTCAAAATCCAGTAAAACAGCCGGGAGTGAACGGGATTGCTTCTGTGAAAATGGCTGGGAGTGAATGATTAAAATACTAATAAATGAGATTTGTATGATGTTGCATCATGTTTTGGTATACCTAATTTGGCCTGCGAATATATTGTTGGTTGACCACTTGTCCGGTAAAAATGGATCAACCCAAGAGAGCCAAAATCAGAATCGGTTAGCTTCTTTTCATTTTAGCCATTCATTTCGACAAGCGGATGCCATTTGTTAAGCTAGCAATAGCCAGCTTGATAATTGTGATTCACTCAAGGGAGTTCTTCACATTATCAATCTGGGACTGCTCCACGGTGATTTGCTCGGAACATTCTGTACAATACTTCGAGCTGATTGGACGATGCGGCATCTTGTGCACGCTTGTTTTGACCAATCACGGTGACGGATGAAGATGTCGTCTTCGGTCTCGTCTTAGAGAAAAAAAAAATCACGAACATGGCTACAAGATAAAAAAAAAAAAATTTTAAGCTTGATTTTTGTTATTATACACAGGATTCTCTGTTATGTCTTGATTCAAGACTGTAACTAATAGGGGTGTGAATTGCCTCGTACCTGACGATTCGATACGTATCACGATTCACAGGTCACGATTCGATTCGATACCGATTAATCCCGATACGAATTTATAAGTCGATTGTTGCGATTTTTTTTCATTCAAATTTAGAAAATACTAATCAGTAAGCTTGTAGAGTGTAAGATTTATATGAAAATGTATTATTTATTTATCTGAAATTTCAGTCTTACAGAGGTTGTAATCTGTTTCATGTTTGAACAGCATTAAAATAAAATATTAAGGCTTAATGTTCCGTTCATATAACATTCTTCCATGCTCACGGTTTGAATCCTAACCCGAAGTCAGACGTTTTGTTGAATATTTTTCCATTAAAAATGGAAGTTTAAAAATCGATTCACACACACACACACACACACACAAAAAAGGCAATGATGATAAGACGTTGAATCGGTAAGACTACCGAATGAACAATTCTGAGCTCTTTAAAAAAAAAAAAAAAAAAAAAAATCGTTTTTTTTTTATTGAATCGATCCGAGAATCGCGCGATGTAGTATCGCGAAATATCGCCGAATCGATTTTTTTTTAACACCCCTAGTAACTAACTAACGTGGCCAATTGAAGACATTTGAAGACAGTAATTCCCAAAGTATGAGCAGTCGTGGCATACAGACTTAAGCACACTTCACAATGACGTCAATGAGTCTTTTTCTCCCAGCGCTTACTCTGAGGAAAGTGAGGTCTCGACTGCGATCGATGCTTGTGATTTCCAGGTTGCCCATTACGACTTCACAACTCTCGTAGTACTTCCTCAGGGTGCGATACTGCTGCTCCAGGTCCGACAGCGTACTCAGCTTGTTCTCTGTTCCGGCACATACTGGGGAAACAAAGAGTGACAAAATAGTCTTCTTTGAGTTATGTCAGAGGACATATGGTCATGTATGTCACTATGGATTTTTTTTTTGTTTTTTTTTTGTAATAAGGCAGGTTGATGACATTTTATCTATTTGTCCGTCTTCTTCTTCAAGCCACAAAGTTGAGGCTGAATGGAAGGCACCCCCGTGGGTCGCACCCAAGTAGTGCGCTCTATTTTTGCCTCAATTGTATCAACTTGCAATTAATCAACAAAATCACCCACGCAATCAACATAATTTTCATTTGAGGGCCACATATAGAAACTCAGAAGGACGCAAGGGCCACACAATGTTATGAAGAGAAATTGTGTTTAGTCCTAAAAATTGTACAAATAATTTATTTGTGCTTTTGCATATTTAGAAAAATACTACAGTATATAAACCATTTTATTTGTAATATGGCTGTAGGGTTATTATAGTTTTGCAATTTTTCATTCTAGTTAGCTTTTATTAGTTTTCAGGGTGGTCGTGTTAGTTTTTATTAGTTTTAGTTCTTTAATAAATGCTTTGTTTTAGTTTTAGTTAGTTTTAGTATTAGTTTTTTTTTAATGTGTATTACTTCTGCACAATATTTAAAAAAACACCATGGGAGTGATGTCATCTGAAGGTGCTTTTCTATTGGCTGCTGCTAGATGATGTCACTTCTGTGTGACATACTTTGAAACGTCATTATTCCGGTTGATATCAAAATAAATCTGTAATAAAAATCACCAAAGGCGAAAAACGAGAGAACATTTTTGCTCTAATTATAGTTTCAGTTAGTTTTGTAAACATAAAATGTAATTTCAGTTAGTTTTCGTTTTTTAAAAAGCATTTTTGTTTTTATTTTATTTCGTGAACGATATTGTTTTTTTGAATTTTAGTTTTAGTTATTTCGTTTTCGTTTTAGTTAACTAAAATAACCTTTAATATAGAGCTGTCAAACGATAAATTTTTTTAATCAGATTAATCACATCTTCGAATTTGGATTAATCATGATTAATCACTGACTTAAAAAGCTTTTTTTCCCCAACATATTTTGCCCGCTAAATTTGAAGCGCACCTGTTATGTGTTAATTTTTTCGACATTTAATGTTATGAGGACATCTACAAAAATTTATATCCACTGCACACGCTCATCCTGCTTTTTTTAATCAATTAATTATTTGCATAATTTAAAATGGGGAAAAAATGACCTACAACATATGTAAACATTTATTAAATTCTTTACTTTCATGCATGTAGTTATGTTTATTGCTCAAACTCCAACAGCTACCTTTAATGTAACCATCCGCTGTCAGCTAAAAAGGATCATCTGCGGTCAAAATTAATAGTGTGATTAATCTGTGGTCATACAATGATTAATGCGCTAATTTTTTTGTGATTAATTAATTAGTTAACGCTTTAACTTTGACAGCACTACTTTAATAGCACCTGTGTTTTTCGACACCCTCCTTTCTAACTTTGACCATCTCCAAACATTTTTGTTTTTATTTTACTTGACCTGAGTCAAATGACATTTTTAGCATATGTCGCGGGCCACTAAAAAATGGACGGCGGGCCGCAAAATGGCCCCCGGGCCGTAGTTTGGACACCTCTGCTCTACGACCTCCGAGCTGTTTATATGCCAGATGATGTTCAATGAATTCAATGAAGATGAAACGTAATGCAGATTATTGCCTCTCTCAGCATTCGGAAAGCAATTTATTATGACAATCAATAAAGACAAATAGAATTGCTTCTGAGTAGCTCCAAATCTATGCGGAAGTCTTCCAATGTGACCTGGATAATATCCATACGAGGCACTAGTGATTAGCTTGGTTGCACATAGCATAATGTGCTGCTCAGGAATGATGTATGGCAGATCCGGGTGTTTTCAATAACAGTTGAAGGAAGGTGGGGGTAGGGGGCCATAAAGTGAGGATAGGTATAATAAACTGTTATTGCACCCTTGGGGCAGGCTACTGAGATCAGAGAAGAAGGATATCATGTGATGTCTGCTTGAATCAACTTTGTTTTTTTCTCTTCAAGTAGACTTTCTGTTAAGTCCGCTCGTCTTTGAAACCTGGGCTGAGTTAAGTGAATTTGAAAGTGATTAAAAAGACAAGAAGTTAAAAAACGAACATACAGTATATTCAATTTGCAATGAAATGACTAATGCTGAGATGCTCCGTTCCCGACTGCCAACTGAACCACAACAAAACCATCTGGGTTATATGAAGCATATTTTCAGAAAGTGTGAACTGTCGCAGGTTTACTACAAGGATCCTTCTTGTGATATGTCATTGCATATGTCTATATGTGTATGCCTGCTGTAAATAATAGACCTCAGTATTAGGGCTGCACAATATATCGAAAAAATATCAATATCGCCATATTGGCCCTTGCAATATGCATATCGCAAAGGCACGCAATAAGTTTCATATGGAATTTCATGCTTTTTATATGAATTTGACCAGTCAGATGCAAACTAAAATGTGCACCGCCATTCAATAGTTGAAAATTATCAAGGACATAATTACAATTAATTAACTCAGATGACATGAAGGTTGCTTTTTTTGCCCCATGAAAAATGTTTTTCTTTCATTAGGTAATAAAAATGTAATTTCTTTAGGTACATGTTAACTCATTCACTGCCAACCCAGTTAAAAATCGATCTTTGACGTGTATAGTCGTCAATGGCACTGAATGAGTTAAATATCGCAATAATATCGATATCGCTATGTTCAGCAAGTATATCGCATATCGCATGTTTTTCCAATATCGTGCAGCCCTACTCAGTATGTCTTTCCCCCCTCTCACTGCATGATTGAATCCATTTGTCTCCATCTCTATAACTCTGAAAGTTTGTATAGAACAGCCTGTGGTGGTTGTAACGGTGTGACCTGCCCATCAACAGAGAGAGAGAGAGAGAGAGAGAGAGTGATGTAAATTCTTGGGCTGGGAATCTTGGACTGTCTCACGATTCGATTCGATTACGATTTTTGGGTCTATGATTCGATTCAGAATCGATTTACGATTCTCGATTCAAACAATTTTCGATTCAATATTGTTTGATTGACAAATGATTTCTGCTTCAATTTACAGATATGCACAACATTGTTATGATCTACTCCAGTCTGCTTTGCAAGACAAAATGACAAATAGAGACATTAAAGTGTCTTTTCTTTTTTTTTTTTTTTTTTTTTTTTTTTTTTTTTAACATTTATTAATTTTGTATTGTAAATGCCTTTTTTCCACAAAAACAGCATGTGGGCTACAACTGCCTTTTCCCCTTTTTCTTCATTTCTAATTGAAATAAAATCCATTTTTGGATATTAATATCCATTCGATTAATAAATGAGAATCTCGATTCTTTTATGAATCAATTTTTTGGCACACCCCTAGTAAATTCTATACATACAGTATAGTTGTGATTTATGGACCCCTGATGAGAGTCAATTGATTGAATTTGTTTTCAGGCAAATGTTATCATAAAATGTGATGGATTAAGGAAATGATTCATAATTCATAATCCAGACTACCCATGTAAAAAGACACTTTTCCTTGATCCGTGACGTGATGCCACAGCAATAACAACTCGGACGAAAAGAGAGAGTATGTTGTAATCAAGCCATTTTTTGGTTGCAAAGTTAAGCTCACACTTTGTCCCGACTGGCTGTGCAATGAGCTCCAACCCAAATCATTTGACTGGGTTCAAACACAACAAGCACGCTAACAAAAACACCGTGCCGTTAATTAATAATCACCAAGCTTGTGAGCTTCCGAGGTTTAAATGGTTCCGCTTTAGAAAGACAGATAACGCTCGGCGCCGAAAGCAACACCCGATTGAGTTCAATTAAATTACAAAAGCCATTTCGCCAGGTAAACACATTTCATATTTTAACTAAAGAGGAAGCGGGAATGGAATTTCTAAGGTCAGAGCAGTCCTTAGTCGAATAACCCAGATGAGCTTGTGTGAGTAAGTGTGAGTTACAAGGCACTAATACTGATGCTAATCATGGCCTACATTACAGTCCATCTGCTGAGCACTTTAAAATTCATCGGAAACAATAACTAGCTGAGAGGCTGTCATAACTATTACACTCTGGCTTCCGGTCACCAACCGGCAATGTTGTCACTGCCTCCATATGGTTGGCCATTAATTCACATTTATGCTTGATAGGTCCTATAACCTCCCCCAGGGGAAATAAATGTGCCACTGAAGAGAAATCTGCAAGAGGCACCCTTTTGTTTGAACAACTTCACAGTATTGCATATTTTGCGGTGGAAGTGAAGTCAGACTTGTGAAGTTTGTGGCCTGTGTCAAAGACGCAGCGCAACAGCTGCCCATAAATGCGGCAGCAAACTTGAGCAAAACCTGAAATGCCACAACAGAGATTCTACGGCAAGCCCTGTCGTCGTCTAATGTCGGTGAAACCCAAATTTTTTGTCTGTATGATGGCAGCACATTTTTGCATAGGTGTAAATAAGCAGTAAGCATTAAATGTGATATTTCCTATTTTTATATGTTGTGCTTGCATTTTGTACATTTGATCACTGCTCTCCATTCTGAGTGGATGGTCGTGTATTGACAGTAGGGATGTTCGATACCACTTTTTTTTCAGACCGATACCGATACTCAGACCCTCAATACTCACCGATACCGATACCAACTGCTGATACCAGTAGTACATTTTGACAAATTAAAAAAAATCACTAAAAGATATTTTTAAACAAATATATTTCCTTTAATTTTGACACACAAAAAAACAGCACAGTCACTCTTCAGTAGTCTTAACGCTCAAAATAAAACTCAAAAATGCTCTTTTAGTTTAAGATTCACAATTTTGAAGTATTTCCAAACCGGTGAAGTTTTGGTGAAAAACTGCTGCAAGCTAGCGCCACTTACAGGCAAGGAGGACTCACTTAACGTCTTCCCCCTCTGCCATCGGTCGTCGCTTGTACTCGTCTGCGTCACGAGTACTCGAGTACTTGAAAAAAAGGCTGGTATCGGCCCGATACCGATACCTGGTATCGGTACTCGCCCATCCCTACATTTTTCTACTGTCAATTATAAAAGAACGGGACGGTGCAAAAAGTAGGGAGTCTATTCTGTCATTTGGTAGATTCGGTTTATATATAATTATTGAATGTGATATCACGTGAGTATTGAAAATTGTAACATTTTCTAAAATTAAAATGATGGCACACCACAATGTAAGACAAATTCAAGTTGCTGTTAAAACCTTTCCACATTTAACACAGTTTATCACTTTTTACCCCCCCCCAATCTTTAAAACGGTTAACATTAAAGAGACTTTGGTCTCAATGGCTTTTAATTTTCTGGTGAAAAAAAAGATTTTGATTGATCGTTCGATCGACAAGAGAGCAGGTTTGTACTATAAAGTAGGGATGTCACGATAAGGGCAATTTCGTGATATCGGGATATTAAAACTGCCACAATATCGTCGTCGTCATGTTCACGATATTTAAAAGGAACACATCTGTTCAAAAAAGTCAGGTTGATTTCCATTTGTGCAAGTTCTAGCACCGTCTAGTGGCTAGTTTATTAGTGCAATGTAATTTTCATTAGGGATGTTTTGGCCTTCTATGTTTAAAATCTATGCTAATTGTCAGATAAAGGGGAAACTAATTTGCTTGTGAAGCGATCAATGTGTGCTTGCATTAGCGAGTAAGTGCCTCACTGTTGTTATTAGAGATTGTAGGTGGTTTATATACATTGCTGTTATGCACAAAAGCACAATATTATGCTTTTTTTAGTATGAGCTCTCTTTTTTTTTTTTTTTTTTTACAATATTGTGATCTTTTTTAAATATCACCAACGCCCCCACAATATTGTGATAATTATCGTATCGTGACCTTCCTATCGTGATAATATCGTATCGTGATGTTTGGATATCGTTACATCCCTACTATAAAACATAAATTGCTTCTGCAACAATTACAAACGCGATTATATTATTTCCTAACTTTCTTTTCTTCCATTCCTCATCTCCTCATTTCAGAGTATAAATCACCATCATATCACAATATCGACGACGGGTGAACCTATAAATTGCTGCTATTAAAAAGAGCTAATAAGAGAGTGTAAGCTGGCTAATATGTGTGCTATCCATCTCCATAAGCACTGCCCAAGGGGAGGGGCTAAAAGGTTTTGATAGCATTTTAAAAAAGCACATATAAGCATGTATATGAGCTTTTCCACTTTTTCCAAGCAGCTAAAGCCTTATTAACATTCATACACACAGTCAGATTCACTGCACGGACTATCTCTTGTACAGCCGGCCATGGAGCAGTTCTGCTGGGCCGGTTGTGTTTAATGCACAATGCTGAAAGGCTCCTCAAGGGTACTTGTCAAGGGTCTGTGCGTGTTACTCATACACACATACCAGAGTCTTTTTCCGGCCAGTCTGGGGATTGGAACGACCGACCCGGCCCAGCCAGCCCCCGTCTAAACCTGTTCCTCTTGCCTCTGGGCTTAAGCCACTGTTTCCTCTTGTTTTTGTTGTCCATTGCATTGAGAAGACGTTCTATCAATTAAGCCAGAAGGCCAGATATCCTTTACGCCTCCAGCCTGCACCGGTTTCCAGCCCCCCCACCCACGTGGAGACCGAGCCATGAATCTTAATCTGGTACCCAAACTGTTTCCATCAATTATGTTGGCTGCTACTGCTAACTTTTACCCTGGCTCCCATTTTTCCCCATTAAACGAGTCCATTTCCCCTCGTTGCTGCGACACAATTGCCTCGCTCGCTTACACAAGAAATTATTTCTCAGCAGGCCTCTGGCCCTGCTGCTCATTGCACTAGGAATGGATGCATGAGGGTTTTTTTCCCCTTGCTTTTACTCATCTGTATGTTCAATATAAAATAATACAAAATAATGCAATAAACAAATCAAATAGATTTTTTTAAACTGTACTACAATATATACGGCATCATTATTTCACACAGCTGTAATGTCATTCATGCCCAAGTAGTTTATGCATACTACAGACATGAGTAAAAACTAGAGCTGCCAAACGATTAAATTTTTTAATCAGATTAGTCACATCTTAACATTTAGATTAATCGCGATTAATCGCTTATTTAAAAAGTCTTTTTTTATCAACATTTTTTGCCCGCCAAATTTAAAATGCATCTCTTATGTGTTAATTTTTTCCAGCATTTAGTGTTAAGAGGACGTCTCATCCTTTTTTTCTAATCAGTTGCATTACTTGCATAATTTAAAGTGGAAAAAAAATGACCCATATAGTTTGACATGAACAAATATTCTGAATGTCACATGCAAACATTTATTAAATGCTTCACTTTAATGCATGTTATGTTTATTGTTCAAACACAACCTGTGCTACCTTTCACGTAGCCATCCGCTGCCAAGCTAAAGGACCATCTGCAGTCAAAATTAATAGTGCGATTAATCTGCGTCATGATTAATGCGATATTTTTTTGTGATTAATTAATTAGTTAACGCTTTAACTTTGCACTAGTAAAAACGCAACTCGGCGACAGACGTCATTTCAAGTGGAATAACATAATGTGTTATTATGCAAATAAAATATGCCTGTCAGTCATTTTTACAGCCCGTCAGATTGTGACATAATTTGCCAAACAAGAGAACGCTTGTTCCATTCTGAAGCCGTGCATGAAGGTGTCTGCATGATAAGACAATTTATTCCATTAACCCGCTGGAACACTCTGACAAGCAGTCAGGTTAAATGTTTACGTGTAAAACATCAAGATGACAGGAGAACACAGCTGGAGGCATTTGATTGTCCCGCCATGTCATTCTTATCACTTTTGTCTCAACATTTTATAATGAGATTTACGAAACATTTACATTGTCTTTTTCTATTGGAAATTGGATTTCACAGAAATAGTCATCGAAATGACTTATTAAGGAAAGCCGAACAAAGGTTCAACATTGTTTGAATGGAAATGCATAGAAGGTCCTTAAAGCAAATTCCCTGGACATTTCCACTGACCATGTTTGCATGCACAAATTAGCCGGTAATTGAAATAGTTTCTTCTCTTAACTTTCTAAGAGGTCTCTGTAACGTTCCAATTTACATGCAAAGGTTGCAATTAGATCCTCGACCAAACTATGTCCGTTTGTCCGAGGAAAATATTACTAACACATCCACTTGAGGAGGACTGTTCAATATTTGCTTACTTCAATGGAGGGGCGATGATCGGTTGAATTTTGTTGTGACAACGCTCGCCTACAGTAGCGATTTCGTTCCACCAAATTTAGTTTGCAGCAGTACAGTCTTCATCACACGTTTGTTTGTTTGTTTGTTTGTTTTTTAACCCTGCATATTAACTCATTTGCTCCCAATAACGTGTAAATACGTTTTTTTTTCTGTTTTAAGTGTCCCAAAGACGTATTTATATGTTTTTGTTTTTTATGCTAGAGCATACAGAAGGCTTTGATGCAGCCTCTCAACCGCAAAGAACGGTTGCAGAAATGGTAGTTATTACACAAACGGCCAGAAGGTGGCAGCAGAGCAAAGGAGATCAACCAGGGCCATGTAGAAAAAAAGCTCAATGACTTACAATTTTAAATAGATTTGTGAAAACTGATGAAACTTAGCTCTCTTCTAATGCTAACTGCTGCAAAACGGAAACAGATAGAAACATACTTTTTTTTCCTGATGAAAGAAGAGACTTTAATCTTTATTTTGATAGATATGTTCCATGCTTTTATAGCATCCATCCATCCATCCATTTTCTTGACCGCTTATTCCTCACAAGGGTCGCGGGGGGTGCTGGCGCCTATCTCAGCTGGCTCTGGGCAGTAGGCGGGGGACACCCTGGACTGGTTGCCAACCAATCGCAGGGCACACAGAGACAAACAACCATCCACACTCACAAGCACACCTAGGGACAATTCGGAGCGCCCAATTAACCTGCCAAGCATGTCTTTGGAATGTGGGAGGAGACCGGAGTACCCGGAGAAGACCCACGCGGGCACGGGGAGAACATGCAAACTCCACCCAGGAAGGTCCGAGCCTGGACTCGAACCGGAGACCTCAGAACTGGGAAGCGGACGTGCTAACCACTCGACTACCGTGCCGCCGCTTTTATAGCAATAGAACACAATATTCTGTGGGGCTTGCAAAATCAGTCAAAATCTAGTAAAACAGGCGGGAGCGAACGGGATTGCTTCTGTGAAAATGGCTGGGAGTTAATGAGTTAAATGTGGAGAAAGCGCCTTCACCTTATCCCATGCTGTTTCCGGGTCTCTAAGCTATAACATCGCGTTAATAGAGGTGCGCTATTTGGCTAATCAAATTAACATCTAAAAATATCTATTTTGCACTATATTAAAAAGACTGAATTTATCGCAGGCAAGGTTTCGCAATCCAGCGTAGACTGCAGAGAGTAAATTCAACGACGCTGAAAATCCGTGTTCTTATTAGGAGCAGACAAATGCAAATACAGGTTGTAATGCAATATCAGACAATAAATGTGCAATAAATAACAAATGTCAGAGGGCAGCTGTAGTGAGGCAAAGTGGATTGTGATTTCTCGGGGTGAAACAATGTAGGCAGCAGTGATGCAGTACACACTGCATCTTCTTATACAGTAAAATTATCAAAATATTAGAAGCAACTCTCAGTAAGAAGTAGTTGAATTCCACACTCAAGAAAAAGCAAACATTTTCATAAACTTATTGTATTGAATCTCAGCAATGTACTTCTCTCCCCGACAGAGCCCCCAAATATTTAATCCTTATCACTGTGTGCATTACTTAGGAGGGATGTAACGATATCCAAACATCACAATACGATATTATCTCGATATGATGGTGACGATACGATAATTAGCACGATATTGTGGGGAGGTTGGCGATATTTATAAAGATCACAATATTCCCCCCCCAAAAAAAGGAAAAAAAAGGTAAAAAAAGCACAATATTGTGCTTTTGTACATAACAGCAATGCATATAAACTACCTACAATCTCTAATAACAATATTGAGGCTCTTACTTGCTAAGGCAAACACATTGATCGCTTCACAGGCAAGTTAGGTTCCCCTTCATCTGACAATTAGCATAAATTTTAAACATAGAAGGCCAAAACATCCCAAATGAAAATTAAATTGCATTAATAAAGGAGCCACTAGAGGGTCCTAGAACTGCACGAATGGAAATCAACCTGACTTTTTTAACAAATGAGTACCTTTTTAACTCATTCACTCCCAGCCATTTTCACAGAAGCAATCCCGTTCGCTCCCGGCTGTTTTACTGGATTTTGATTGATTTTGCACGGCCCACAGAATATTGTGTTCTATTGCTATAAAAGAACATATCAAAAGAAAGATTAAAGTCTCTTCTTTCATCAGGAAAAAAAAGTATGTTTCTATCTGTTTCCGTTCTGCAGCAATTAGCATTAGAAGAGAGCTAAGTTTCATCAGTTTTCGCAAATCGATTTAAAATTGTAAGTAATTGAAATTTTTTTCTAGATGGCCCTGGTTGATCTCCTTTGCTCTGCTGCCACCTGCTGGCCGTTTGTGTAATAACTACCATTTCTGCAACCGTTCTTTGCAGTTGAGAGGCTGCATCAAAGCCTTCTGTATGCTCTAGCATAAAATAAAAAACAAAAAAACTTATAAATACATCTTTGGGACACTTAGAGCATTTAAAAAAAACGTATTTATACGTTATTGGGAGTAAATGAGTTAAATATTGTGAACATGACGACGACGATATTGCCCTTATGGTTACATTCCTATTACTTAGTGGACAGCTGATGCACGGGCAGATTGGTTAAAAACATACTACTTTCCCAATTACACCAACTTATAGACTGAATGCTGTTTTAATTAGCTGTGAGACAGGCAACACCATGCGCGTATACAAAAGGATTGAAAGACCAGCTAAAGTGTGCAAATGATTAATTCTCTTAAGTCTGGACTCGTAACAACACAGAAACTTGCATCCTCCAGTTAATATGTATTAGCAGCACATTTACATGTCGTTCAAGTCAATTCAATTGTTTGTAAGTGCATAAATGAATCTTCGAACGAATTTGAGTCCATATCTTTGGCATTCTGTAGGTCTTTTGTGGGCTGTTCTTTAATTGTTTCTACTACCACGGTGGAAGTAGCCTACCAATAAGAGCTTGCGATTAATTTTCCCGAGCCACAGCCAAGGGATTAGATATGCTCTCCTGTGGAAAGGCTGCTTGGCAGCCACACTGATCTGCGACGACTTAGAAGGCTTACTGAACATTAGCGTGCAATTATCTTTGATGGTCTAACTTTCCTTTTGGCTGTCAAGACCCAATGATTCTCCATTTGGATCCTTTTTTTTTTTTTTCTTCCCCAAAACACAACATGAACATCCCAGTCCAAGAAGCACAGAGAGAATGAAAATGTCATCAAGTTGAAATGGATTCTCAATAAAGCTGATGGCGTAGTACAATACATTTAAAATCCTGATTGATTTTGAAATTCTTTGCCATCATTCATCATACCAAGCTATAGATTGCGAAGATTGTTTTGCCGCGTTTGTCGACAGGCTCCAACTAAATGATGGCTATGTTTAAGGCGGTGATACCGCCGGCCAGTGTCTGGCCGGAAAATAATTTGCAGTAGTCAGACAAACACATAAAAAGCATTTTCAGCATATTCAAACATTAAAATCACTAACACTGATTTAGTAGGTTATGTAATGTTATGGGAGGAATGGATTTCGGAAGAGCTTGTATTGAATACGCAGCACTTCTAAGAGAATATACAATGAAGGAAAAAAAACCAAAAAAACTTCACACTTACAGAACATACCCACAGTAGTCAGTTACATTATATTGCATCAATGTGGTTGATTTGAGCTATCTAAGGACATAAAAGGCATCATACAGTAGTTTGAAAAAGTTGAAGTTCTGGATGTTTGTTTGACTTGTTCCAGATTTTCCTTGACATTTATGCTAAATTTGGAGTTTTGTTGACATGCAATTATGTTAAGTTCTGGTTCATCTTTTTCTTTAACCTTCAATATTAATTGTCTGCATCCCCTCAAGACAACATTAATTGTTCATCAAACTTTATTTTTTTTTGGTACAAAGTTAAGTTTCATTCCTTTGTGATTATATTATCACCCCAGGATGCACTAATTGAGCTGTGACTCAATCATCAAATCCCAATGCGCCTTTTCCTTCCTTACTTTATTTTCCAACCTGCTTATCACCAGTTGACTTCAGCGTCAAGTCAACACTCATTGAAGTTGAGTAAGAAAGACGATCAATTGTCTTCCCTCATCAACAGTCAATAACAGCCCAATAGAAAAAAAAAAAAAAAAAGAAGCCGATGACTGCAGATAGCTTGTCACACCTGATTGTCTTTTAATGTCTTGCTAACCCGAGGCCCTTCCGATAATATTGGACGAGTGGGACGGCGCTTAAATCAAGGACAATGACATGCACGTATGTGCATGGTGTTTGTGTTGGAGCTGACAAAGGGCACGACTATTACAGTGCTGCAAATTCTGATGACAATAAGATGTTGTAATGTGACCCAGATATCTTCTCTAAATCTCACATATTTGATGAGCACAAGCCTGAAGACATCTACAAACTCATTTTTCATCACAGTGCTAGTGCTCTGAAATGATGTTGCTGTGGCAACGCATTGTTCGCAAAAATAAATTAATAAATAAATTATGTGTCATTTACATCAACAAAAATTTGGAGGCGTATGAAACAGCCCAATAACCTACAAAAAAAAAAAAAAAGTCTCTTGGAGCCTCCTGACTACTAGCAATTCAAATTTGTCCTCTGTAGTGGACCTTTTTAAAACCTGAATATCTCCCACCCAGTGCATACGATTGAATTAACTCCCTTTGTGCTCTATAGTGGACCTTCAGAGCTTTCCAATAATACCAAATGTGTGTGTGTGTGTGTGTGTGGGGGGGGGGGGGGGGGGGGGCTCAGTGCAAGCACTTTTTAGGAAAGAGGAATAGTAACTGTATAACACTTTTTATTGAACAAATTTAGGCTTTAAATGTTGTTAGCACGTGTTCTATAAGACTCTTAAGAACACATTAAAGTATTGTTTGAATTATTTGAACTGTATTTGAGCATAGCAATTAAGTTTTAAAAACTGTCCTCTGTAGTGGACACATTATAGCTTAAAAATAAAAAATATTTTTTTTTTCTTTTTTCAAAAAATTTCTTTTGCAGTATTCCAGTTATTTCACAAAAAATGTGGAATATCAAAATAAACATGATTGGACAATATTTTTTTTCCCCCTCGTAGTCAGGAGGATAAACTGGAGGTCCACTATCTTGGGTTTACTTTCAAATTTTGCTTCAGTTTGTGCCTATTGTATCAACAAACAAAACTCCCACAGTTTTTACCCGATTAACTGAATCTGTGGGTGTTGCATCTAAAACTGTTCAAGATGATTTAACTGAAAGCAAATTCAGTTCTCTGAATTCAAATTAACTGTCACAGACATCCGGGTACTCCAGGAATAGCAATCGATCACCGATACCCACATCTCCTCTTCATCCAATCAGCATATGTTTCCAGTACTTACACTGTCGATTAACTATGAGCATTTTTCTTGGGAGGACAGCGTCCCAGAGAGTGTGGAATGAACGGGAAAAAAAAAAAGGCCTGGCAGGCGGCGCAAGACAAACACGCACACGCACTGATGCAAGACAAAGAGCTTGTTGAGCAATAACTGCTCTACAGCACGTACAAGTTATGCTTCCTGACACATAATTTGATTTTAATGAACAACAAGTCACAATGAATAAAGCTCAAAAAGCCCGTTTCCATCAGTGTCCATCTGCATAGCATAGCTAATAATAACGTGCTTTGCAAATAGCACCTGGGCATGAAGAGAAGGATGAGCGCGGTTAGTCAGTCACTTGTACGCAGGCTCCCCGTCAAACGAGTTCATGTAAATAATTCAGAAATTAAGTCATAATGTACTTTCTTGTATGAAAGCTTCGCATGAACCTTTTTAGGTAATCAAAATGCGCTCAAAATTACATTTACAGTACATTTACACATTTTGGCTAAGTTGTCACAACGCATTAAGATGTTGCATTACTACTACACATTAAGAAGCCGCAGAAGAACACGCTTTAGGATTAGAAACCTTTTGCTCTTAGGCATAATTATTGGATGTTGGTAATTAGCAAACGACGCAGACCGACATGCAAAATTATGATAAAGCCATTATGCTAATGCTTGAGGGTAGCAACTGAGTCTGAATGTAATGAAAAGGACATTTTTTGCTTCATGCTGTCCTTATCAATCTCTACAGATGACAAGCATTTCTTACAAGCGTACAAACTTTTGTTTCAACCTGATTACAAGCACATAGGAAATGCGTGTTAAAAAAGGTGGTAAGTCATCATGATGCCTCGTCTCGGATGCTACTGTTAACTACATCACGGTCCTCTAAAAGTATTGTAACAGGAAGGTCAATCTAAGACCTTACTCTCTCCCCCCTGATGAAGTCCTTTGCATCGGCTACGTGTTTACGTTATTGCCTTGTTCCGAGAAGAATGCTTCTATAGGTTGAATGTATTTTTTTCAGTAAATTGACAGGCTAAACTGTTCAGAATTCATTCTGCTTCTACCATCACGAGTTACATCATCAATAAAGATTAGTGAACCAGTTGCATCAATATTTTTTTTAAGTTTTTAAATACCGTATTTTCCGCACTATAAGGCGCACCGAAAAGCCTTCATTTTTATTCAAAAGATGACCATGTGCCTTATAATCCAGTGCGCCTTATATATGGGTCAATATTGAGCCGCAACAGGTCTCGCTGTCAAGACGCTATCGTTGACCCTGCGCGATCGGTGACACACATGAAGATCCCGCCATCTTGGATCGCTAGCTAATACTAATACTTTACCTCTTAGAAAATAATATAACGGCTGTTTATTCATTTTGGGAGTGAATGGAGTTGCCAGAAAGCTGGTTTGTAATCTATGAATAAAGTTTGACTGACCTATCTGACTGTTTTGTTGACATTCCCTTTCGCGCAGCACCATCTAATGGATGCATAACGTAACCCCGGCCTCTACTGTAGTGCCTTATATATGAAAAAAAAGTTTTAAAATATGTCATTCATTGAAGGTGCGCCTTATAACGCGGTGCGCCTTATAGTGCGGTGCGCTTTATATATGGAAAAAGTTTGAAAATATGTCATACATTGAAGGTGCGCTTTATAATGAGGTGCGCCTTAGTGCGTAAAAATACGGTAAGTTCAGTGTTGGCTGTTTGTTATCTTTAATGAACAAATTTTGCATTCCACACGTCACCCTTTTACAGACTTGTAATTTTTACATCTCTTCAGGATAATCCGATTTCAAGACGGACCACGCAAACAGAAGTGGTGCCGTTTTACTATGGGTATGCTGTTTAATTATGTGGCCATTCAGAGCAAGCTGTCATGTTGCTCTTCCATTTAGATCGCATCTCCTCAGGGGGAAACACTTGTTCGTCTGTCTGCCGCATACAGTCACGGCATGGCAACCTCAATCACATCAAAGAGACGGGAAAAGAGGAGAGTGAGAGAGAGAGAAACTGCCGTTTGGAGCAGCGTCCAACTGTATCTCAAGTAGATTCAAGTCCCCCACCCCTTGTCCTTAAGTGTGACGATGCATACCTTTTTGTGGGTCCTAGTCTAATGTGCATGTGAGTGTGTGAACAATGAAAAATTAATCAAACCAACTGGCTTTGTAGGAGCGCAATACATCATGTTTCTATCACTCCAGCAAGGCTTTGATTAAGCAAGTTTCTTCACTTAGCGGCACTGTGTTGTGACGTTTGGCTACACGCAAACGAAACATATTGACCGTACTTTCCGCATGCCATCAGAACCAATCATCAATGAATTAAGTAAATTAGAGGCTGGCAAGGGCGTTTAGATAGGGTGAGGGATGGAGATGTGAAAGGGACCGTAATGAAGTCAATGGCGCGAGAGTAATGTCCCATCACCGGCACACATTTCCCAACACTTGCCACCCTGCCGCATCACCTCAGGGCGTCAGGGCAGAAGATATTAAAAAATGGTGGCACATCCTTTTCAAGGACGATTAGACATTTCTCCCCTTTGGTCTCGTTATTTACAGATTGCCTCACAGTCTACCGAGACAGCTCGGGAGCAACGTTTTCTGAGCGAACGTTCACATGAGCCTTTGTGGGGTTGTTGACGCCTAACATTTTTTTGTGTTTGACCATAAGCAGACTGGCTGTTCCACCCGTCTGCAAGATGGAAGCACCTCGTTGACAGCCACATGCTAACTGATGAGGATTCCCGAAACCCTGAAATGGGGGTAAAAGCTCTGCTTTTAACACTCTAAGCTTTGTGTGCAGTACACATACAGTCACCGGCAGGAAGGAGTTAGCATTCTGTCTTATTTTTGCTCCCTCTTTTTTCATAATTAGGGATATATTTTGCCCAAGATACCCTTTGAAATATACTCAGCTATTAGCTGAGGTACTGGAGCCTGGTTGATCAGTAGTTCTTAAAACTTGGACTTGATCTTGTGTCCTTAGCACTGGGAGGCGAATATGCTAACCAGTTAGCCTCCTAAAAAAGAAGGTGGCCGGACGAATATATATATATATATATATATATATATATATATATATATATATATATATATATATATATATATATATATATATATATATATATATATATATATACACATAAACAAATAAAGTCCCATCCCCAGAAACAAATGGGGATGGGCGAGTACCGATACCAAGTATCGTCTGCGTCACGAGTACTCGAGTACTCGTGACGCAGACGAGTACAAGCAACCGATGGCAGAAGGGGAAGATGTTAAGTGAGTCCTCCTTTCCTGTAAGTGGCGCTAGCTTGCAGCAGTTTTTCACCAAAACTTCACCGGTTTGGAAATACTTCAAAATTGTGAATCTTAAACTAAAAGAGCATCTTTGTGTTTTATTTTGAGCGTTAAGGATATCGAAGAGTGACTGTGTTGTTTTTTTTGGTTAAAATTAAAGGAAATATATTTGTTTAAAAATATCTTTTAGTGATTTTTTTTTTTATTTGTCAAAATGTACTACTGGTATCGGCAGTTGGTATCGGTATCAATGAGTACTGAGGGTCTGAGTATCGGTATCGGTCTGAAAAAAAAGTGGTATCGAACATCCCTAATAACAAAGGTTATTTTGGTCCTTCAATTTCCCTTATGGGTTTGGTAGCACTGTTCCACTAAATGTTGTGTACTCCAAACCTTCTTCCTGTTTTATTGAATGTTACTTTAACATTAAATACAGTAAACCTTAACAGCCAGAAGAGAGCAAGTTGTGTAACGTAATGGTTCACTTGGATTTGTTGTAGTCTCAGAGGGAGAAATTACTTCAGGAAAAATAAGAAACCAAACCATAGTGGGACAGACCAAATTTATAAACGCATTACTGATTGGAAGCAGAAAAAACAAACTACTTGTGTGAAAGCACCCTGAGGAAGGCTTCTCGTTTCAGCAATTACAATTGGGTACATCACATTTTGATCTTAATTCAGTATCTAAGGACAATTTACTATTGATAAATGGGCTTGGAAAGTAAAAAGAATAATGAAAATAAAAATCCTGGTGTCAAATGTATTTTAATGGTGGGTGGCTCACAAATACTTTTGCTTGACTTATGTGCAAAATCCGTGTCCGTGTGCATATGAAAATGCACACAATATTTGTTAGTTACTTTGGATGACTGAGGAAGTGGATGAGAGAGGGAAAAAAGTGAAATAAATTTGCTCTGTCAGTTGTTTCCAATATGTACTTTCTAACATTGTGACATTTTGATAACTGTATTTGTTGCAACCTCGGGCTAATTTTGTACAACCATGCATCTGACATGAGGCAGAGAAAGGTCACTTGTGGGATGTATTCAGGCCAACATTTTTTTTTTTTTTTTTTTTTGTAACTTTAGCAACAACCAGCAGAGATCAGAGAGAATGCCTTATTACATTAACTGCTATATGGGAGATATGATTTTTATTTTTTATTTTTTTTGTACAGCACTTTTGGTGTCAACCTCTGTTGTTTTTTAAACATGCAATATTAATAAACACTTTAACTGTGCGCATGGAATGAGCACTTCTCTATTGCGAAGCATTGCACTTGTGCTAACTAATCTACAATAACCCGTTCTGCTATTAACTCATTCACCGCCATTGACGGAAAAAGACGTCAATGTCATTTTTTTTTGCTGGACTGGCAGTGAATGTGTTAATATCAAATCTGAGATAAATGTTTACTGTAGCCCAAAAGAGCTTAATTAAATATGTTTTTAAATATTCAAATCTGTCTATAGCCACTTTGACGGACCTTACAACCAAGAAGAGCAGAATATATTGTCTGCATGCCATAATGGAGTTAAAACATATTTTAACTTAAAAAACAAACAAAAAAAAACCAAACATATTTTAACTGCCTCTATTGTTGCCCCTGGAATATGATTAACATTTTGCGTTGGCTATAGCCCAGTCCCAAAACTGTTCCTCTTTTCAGGTCCAAGGTTTCAGATGCCAGAGATGAATAATCGCAATCATACCACAAGTTCACCAGATAAAAAGGAAAGTTTTCTGGATCCAGAATCAAAGAATTATTATTATTTATTTTTTCATCTTTGCACATTTTTTTATCCCAATCACTAAAAAGACTCCTTTCAGCTTTTTAACTACCAAACGCAGCCTTCTGGAAACAGAAGAACTGGCACGGCATGTGGAAGGAGGATTGGATTATGGGGGTTACCTCCTGTAAAGCCACCTTCTGTCACCACTAGACCTGTTCAACTAGCTTCACTTTACACCAAAATACAAATATTTAAAAAATAATTTACAGGATTATAATGGGAATTTTTTTTTAAAATGAATGAGTCAGGATCCCATCTGACTTCACTGTCCTTTTCCGTATTTAAATAGCGTTCTCTGTTCTTGCCTAGTTTTCAGTTTTCTTTGTCAAGCGGCTGTGTCTCATCTCGTGTACGTCAACGCACTTGCAAATGGGATAAAAACCTACTTCAGCACTGATATAAGGAGCGAAAGAGCCTGCCTGAGGAGCGCAGACAGGCTTGCTCAGCAATGGTAAAGTGAAAATGGAAATATGAATAGAAAATGATGCTACTCTTCTATTGTCAGTTTCAGATGACTTGTGTAAGAGCTGGGAGTAAAGGGCAAACCCGTCAATGAATCCCTGTTTGGTTCTTCCTTTCTAGTGCCTCTAAAGGCCTTCTCCTTCATCTCTCTGACTGATGTATTTTTAAGCAGGGACCACAAGCCAACATGAATATGAGCAACAGTCTGCACACATGCGCACATGATGGAAATACTCGGTTGTCAGAGGGTTTCGATTGATAACTTATTAACAATGTTGGGTAAATTCAGGCAGATGAATGTACTGTATATGCAAGTCACATACACGTATAAATACAGAGGTGGACATGTCCGTCAGTCTGTCAATGACAACATTAAACAACATACTGCTTGCCCTCTGATAAATACTACTTTTATATTTTGACAACATGCTTTTTTAGCCACTGATTCAAAGGTCACTTGGGCTCAAACGGCAGCACTTAAGAATCCTGAGCAAAGTCTGAATCACTCACATTCGCCCAAAAAAAATGCTCTTCTTCGGGATCCATCTCTTATCCACTTGCTGTAGGCACGAGTGATGAGACTGAGGGTGAAAGGTTCTGCCAGTGGCCACTGATCCCATTATAAACCTGTTTTCCCAGTGCAAAGGTCAAACGGCTGAAGCAAGTGATGCAGTACAAGCAGGAGGAGAGCGTTTTTTTTTTTTGTTTTTTTTTTTGTGTGTGACCATGTATCCATCTTGAATGCACCCATAAAAGTATGTGAGTGTGTGTGCAGGAAGTACATTGCTGTGAATTATTTGTTGCAAAGAATAACGGCCTGTTCAGGTTCACTTTGGTCAACACTAACTGACCAACATTCGAGAATAGATTTCACTTCAATGCAGGCGCAGGAAGAAGAAAAAAAAATAGTGCACCTAAACGTCCCCTACCCCAAACTCTCGGACATAACTAGAAATAGAAATATTTGTCTGTAAAATGTTTGTAAATACACCTCTGTAGAGGAGTAAATACATTGTACACTCTCTGACAATGAGAGCGCCACTGTCACCCACTGTAGCAGATGAAAATAAAAGCATGGGCCGTCACGCCGGTGGCGGCGTGACAGTAATTAGACTTCATTCTAGTACTGCAAATAACATCCTACCTCGAATCACCGCCACACCCAAGCATTGTATCGCAGCTCCTATTTGAGAAGGACTGCTTCAGAGACGCCAAAGAGTCTAATCACCCATTCATATAAAAAAAAAAAAAAAAAAAAAAAAACGTAATTGACGAGAAGACTCGTCACTGGCATGTGACATCATGCTTTTACATGACGAGAATTCTTGTCAGTGGCAGAAAAAGAGTTAACAGCATGAGATTTCCAGTCTTACATGCAGTCAACTGTTTACTGCTTTGATTCACTGCAATATTAACACAAACTGCTGGGATATAATCTGCCACTAGATGTTATTGTTGTCTGCTTTAAACCCGAATATATGCATACAGTACTTTAAAGGCCTGAGAAATACCCCAAAACAGAAGTAGAATATTTGGGGATAAATAAATCTGTAAAACTACTCTCTATTTTCTATGAACTCCTAGATTTTGTAGGTTTCCCTTGATAACAGTTAGACAGGTCTTGACATTATTATGAGCTAATGCAGAAAACCATTCTGCAGGATGGATTATAGCACTTAAGTTTCCACCCTAACAAATGCCAGGAGAGGTAAGCAGACAGACAGAAAGATTGGCAATCTCTCTCCGAGCCATCTGAGTGCAGGTGGGGTGTCAGGTTGAGATGAGGTCATACATGGTCTACGGCCCGGAGACAGCCCACTGCTTCTGCCTCATGGTGACACATGCATGCACAAAAAAAAAGAGCTGCGCTGCCGAGCTGTGCATTGTGATTTACATCAGAATTTGGTGGTTCGCTTACATAAAAAGACACAATCACATAAGGAGAACATGCAGCAACAAAACGATAGCCCTTCATCGCTGATATACTGAAAATGGATGCACATATAAATAAGGCATCACACCGGTGTCATAGTAATTTGCACTTCCATCTACGTATATTTACTCCCCTACTGCCCTCACAAATACTTATTGGGATGAGCACCAGAAAGCCTAATTGAGATGCAATGACTGACAAAACCCCATCTTGGGTTCGAGCATTTATGTGTGCATAGTGATTATATTTACAGCTGTTAACAAACTGCTTTCGGGGAGAGAGGGAGCAACAAAGAGGCAGCGGACGAGGACGTGGTGGAGAGTAGAGGCATAAAGTTTATGGAAATGGATGAGCGGTCCCCCTCCTGATGTCGAGCTGCATAACGCAACAAAAGAAGGGGGGTGATGTTTGTGTCAAAGTACCTTCTAATATTCATACGTTACACTTTCTCGTTTAATTGCAATCTGTCAGGGCGCATCGGCCACGAGTGGCATCTCAGCGGCAACTGGGCTGTTTCCCCACAGCTGATGAGATTCAATAAAAAATAAAAAATAAAAAAAAAATGAGGGAAGTGCGCTGCAGAGCGCCGGATGAAGTGCAATTTCAAGGCAATGGGAGTCAAAAACACATTACTGCAAACATAGCCTGAGTAAACCTGTAAACGGCGCAAATACTTTCTGTTATTCAAAGCCATCTGTTCCCTCTGGAGTCTGTGCTATCATTGTCTGTCTATTTTCTCAATGTCTCTTTTACTGTCTTCCAGATAATGCAACTGATGTCCAGTGGTGGAAATATATACAGCAGCTGTCGACACTCGTGGTCTCAAACGCCTCTGGATAATTCATGACACACTTCTTGTATTGGATCCTATACACTATAAAATATACACTACCATTCAAAAGTATGGGGTCACCAAGAAATGTATGTAAAAAATAAAAAAAATAAAATGAAAATGTCCTTATATTTTTTTTTATTTTAAAGAAAGGCACTGTTTCTTCAATGAAGATAACTTTAATCTACCGTATTTTCCGCACTATAAGGCGCACCTAAAAGCCTTCAATTTTTTCAAAAGCTGATCATGCGCCTTATAATCCAGTGCGCCTTATATATGGATCAATATTGAGCCGCAACAGGTCTCGCTGTCAAGACGCTATCGGTGACCCTGCGCGATCGGTGACGCGCATGCGCAGAAGATCCCGCCATCTTGGATCGCTAGCTAATACTAATACTTTACGTCAGAGAAAATAAAAAAAAACAGCTGTTTATTCATTTTGGGAGTGAATGGAGTTGTCAGAAAGCTGGTTTGTAATCTATTAACTCATTCCAACCCAAAAACGTGTAAATACGTTTTTGGGAGTTAAATACAAAGTATTAAAAACGTCTTTACACGTTTTTGGGTTGGAATGAGTTAATAAAGTTTGACTGACCTATCTGACTGTTTTGTTGACATTCCCTTTAGCGCAGCACCATCTAATGGATGCATAACGTAACCCCAGCCTCTACTATATACTGCAGAGATTGTTAATGTGGTAAATTTCTGGTTTGTGGTGCAAATATATAGGTAATAAAGAGGCCCATTTACAGCAATATTTGCTTATTGCGTCAGGAGGTAACATGCACGTATACAATCGTAACCAATATACTTCCATTTGGTGAAACCATTACGATAAAATAAGGGAAAGATTAAACAATAAACATCCAATGATTTTCAATTGAATACACTTCTCAAGATAAATATATGGAGTGGATTAATCATTATGTATTAATATATGCATTGTCCCGAGGAGTAAAAGGTTTGTTAAATAGCAAGAAGCTGTGATTCAGTAGCATTCAGCTGTGGATTTTATTGGCTCTGCAATATAAGAAGCAATGACAATAAAATGGCTGGGAATTTTATGTTGTTTCAAAAAACAGCTTTGTGTCTTTCCATTGAGTTTAATTATGTTTTATTCCTTTACAGATGGCGTTTCAGTCTCAGCTACTACAAAATTCCCTTGAATGGGCCCATACGAATTTCAGCAATTTCTTTAATAAATGGATTTAGCGTAATGATACAAACAGTGTGAGGACGCTCTGAAGAGATTGTCAAGTGAAAATAAGGAGGGAGTAGAAAACACAAACAGACACACAACAGTGATACTGTACAGAGCAAACATATGGTCATATGACAACTTCGGCCAAAAGATGTAGCATGCGCACATATACAGCATATTTGTTGTGAACATCTGGAGCTGAAGTCAACTGGAAGTCAAAGCACACAGCTGGCAGTGAACCAAAACAGAAGGTGACGGGAGTTTGGGCACTCACAGCGAGTGCCATCATTGACCTGCTCTGTCCCTTTAAAGCTCACACTCCCAAATTCAACACAATGACTTTGACAGTGAGTCTCGAGTGGAACACATGGGAAACAAAATTGAGGACCAAAGTCAAACTAATGCAAAACAAATTCCATTTTAGCACTGGGAAAAATAACAAGATCATATTTCATTTGCACCCCAAAATCCAAAAGTATCTTTTGCTTTTTATTTTGCCACTTTGAGTTTTTTTTTAAGTGGTGATGACAACAAGTAAAAATGTGATGACACCTATTTAAAGGGAAATGAGGAAACTAGGTTGAAGTCCAATAATATAGAGCAGAATGTACACTAGAAAGTAGTAAGCTGAATTGATTGCAACTGGACTGTTCTGGTTTTGGTGTGGAATCCAAATACCGTATTTTTCGGATTATAAGTCGTAGTTTTTTTCATAGTTTGGCCGGGGGTGCGACTTATACTCTGGTGCGACTTATGTGTGAAATTAACACATTATTATATCATTTCACATGTTATTTTCACACTAAACCGCAAGAGGGCGCTCTAGGCCTGTGTTGATAAGTTCAACATTGCCGGTAGAAGAGCATCGTCTACCTCCCGAGTTGGGGGAGTTGTTTAAAAGTGACACCGAGGATGAGGATTTCATTGGATTTAGTGATTTGGAGTGAAACTGATAGTTTGGTAAACTTGTTAGCATGTTCTTTATGCTAGAGTTATATGAATAACTTGTAGTGATGGGAACATGATTCATTCACGGAACGTTGGGATGAAGGGAGAGTTCCGGGTGGGAAGGTTTTGTTATGTGGAAAAGGGGAGTTAGCATGTTAGCTTCTAGCTGAGTGGGGAGTTGCTGTTAAGACCTCAGAAGTTGATGTCAATAAAACGCCAGCCTTTGGCTCTGTGCTTCAACACTCCGTCTCCGACTCCTGTCACCGACTCACTCTTAATATGTTACGTCGTTACTGACATTACCAGGCACGTCAGTCATGTAACGTTAGTATACCGTACACTTATTCAGCCTGTTGTTCGCTCTTTTATTTTTATTTTAAATTGCCTTTCAAGATGACATGTATGTTGTTGGTGCTGGATTTTACCAAAAATGCGACTTATACTCCAGTGCGACTTATATATGTTTTTTCCTTCTTAATTATGCTTTTTTTTTGGCTGGTTCGATTTATAATCCGGAGCGACGTATAACCCAAAAAATACGGTAGGCCTACTCGATTTATCCTCCAAATTTACATCACTCGTTTGGAATGCACAACGATATTCATTGAGATGTCTTGCAGAGAGGTCACTGTCCGTCAACAGCAAAGCTTCTTAACGAGTGTCATTTTGCATTCCAAAAGTGTGGTTTGGTGCATGCTTCCAACTCGGAGGATAAATTGTTGGGTTCCTTAACAAATCCCCGGCTAGTGCTAGCCTATCAAGTCTTGAACTGATGAAGCTTGGTTCACTGAGAGGTGAAACCACAACAGTCCAATTGCATTCTAATCAATGCCCTGAGAATGAAATGAACTGGATCAATGAGAATATTCATAGATATAAATATGGTTAACTTTTTAGACTTTTAAGTGAACTGAATGAAGTATGTTGAAGAGGCCTTCATTCCACCATGTCTTATTTCATACAGAAAAAAAATGTCTTAAAACATTCAAAATCAGAAATTATTGTTTAGTTTGGTTATATATTATTGGCCGTTTGAGGTTTTATAGTACGTCTGCTGACATTATACTACATAATACAGTAAATAAGGAGTTACAGCATGTGCACAATATCTGTAGGTTCCACCATAAGTTTACATTGTGTGCCCGCAGATCACTTTGGACATGCACGTGGAACTGTGTATGTTGTAATTCTTGGGATAGTTCACGCCAGGAGTGTTGAGACATCCTCCGCACAGGGTTGGATGATCATATTTTTGTCACATTAACCTACGTGCAATTGGCAGTCAGACGCACGAATGTGGAAAGCTTGAATAAAGTCTCTTACCATATAATATAATTCAGTATATATTCCACAATTTTTCACTCACTCTGTTTTTCCTGCATTTGCAGAAACTCTAAACTGAGATTAAATTAAATGTCATGGAGTAAAAGCCCAGAAAAAAAAACAAAAACAAAAAAAAACACATGTAGTTGCACTGACAACATGGTGTTATCTTTGACTGCTCTCATCTCCGAACCTTCAATTCCCGCAGCCCTTGTAAAGAAATTACGTGCTACAAGGAAAGGATGAAAAAGAACCTTCCTTGGACAAACACTTAAATGTCTTAGCTAAGTCACAGAGAATGATGTGATTGCAATGTCAGCCCTTTGGTGACCGTTGTTTTTGTAGTGCGCATACTTTACAAAGGAGGTTAGGAAAGGGGGTTTCCGAAACAATTCACACAAAGTTGGAAGCATCAAACTGCCCAAAATATATTGATGAGATGATGACTAGGGCGTCACTTGAGTTAGCGAACTTCTACCGAACTAGAAGCCAAGCGTAATATTTGCTATATGCTGTGGTTGACAAAAAATGTATCAAACAATTACATTTTCTTTCAGTTTAAAAGACTTAAACTGATGCACTATGGCCCAAGGGGCAATCTCCAGCCTGGACCCTGACAGCAGTGAGAGCTGGCCTAAAGATAACACTGGACAGCAGTGGAAAAAAAATCTTGTGGTGGCCTCAACAAGTCTGTTTAAGTTACAAAGTTTTGCAGTTAGATGATCGTTAGACAAGTCTGGTGTTGTAAGTGTACCAATGAAGTCAAGTTTAAATGTGTCAAATGAAAATAACTCATGAGTCTGCATTAGGAAAACTTGTCAAAGAGTATGAAATTCCCATACCGATTAAGCAAGAACTGACAAGGAAATACAACCACATGTTTGTATATTGTGACTAACACTTTTATATTATTGGAACACACTTCTGAAAGAAGCAGGATTTGGTCATAGTGATATAAGGCATAATGCAATTGATTAGCTTATTTAAAAAAAAAGTAATTTTAAGTTAAGGAAGATATTTAAATTAAAGACAATTCTTAGCACATCATTAGGGAACCATTACAAAAAACTGTTGTTGTTTTTTCGGACACAAAAACACAGAGGAAAAAAAAAAAAAAAGACAAGTACCCCACAGGTACAGCATGCCTACACAAGATGATGAGCCAGTTTGGGGTTGGCAGAGAAAAGATGTTTACATCTCCCACGACACTTGTTTCATGCAGCTATTCTTTTCCCATGTCAAGGGCCAAGCCTCTCAAGGTGTGTTACCATTTAGCGCAATGAAGACGTTTTCTGCTGGCGAATTGATTCCGTGGGTTGAAGGCTACCTATCTGCTCAGCACACTGCGCACAACTCCATCAGACTCGGCATGATTCTTTTTTTTTTGCCCACATAGTCTCTTGTTCTTGTCCAAAAACCAAAAAAGGGTGAATACAAAAAATCTTTCGAGGGAGGAATGTGAAACCTTCCTTGAAGGAGAACTCAGGCTCTCCATCTATCTTTTTTTTTCTCTCTCTCTCCCGTGGCTCACAAAGATAGCAGCAGACAGGCGGGTGGAAATCAATTCCATGGAGCCATAAGATGAAAGTAAAGAAGAAAAAAGGAGAAGAAAAGGAATGGCAGCTGTATGAAGATACCGACCAACGAAAAAGTAAAAATAACCATTTTTGGATGGTTTTCAACCTGCATCTATGCACACTAAACATATGAAAATGTTGCAAACTTAGTTGGCGTGACAGCAAATACTTGTTTTATAGCCCAACTAAAGTTTTAAAGCTTGCTTCTTTCTATCAAATACAGAAAAAGAAATACTTGATGCTGTGAACGATGGTTGACAGCTACAGTAAAACATGAAGGATCCCGAAAAGCTTCAATGGGTCTACCGCAGGTAGTCGGAGGTCGAGGGAAGCTCTGTGCCATTTATGCAGCTAGCTAGCAACAGCTTCAGTTGGCTACTAGTGCGTTATGCAGCTAGCTAGCAACAGCTTCAGCTGGCTACGAGTGCGCCTAAACATGTTGCGGAATCGCTTCTTAGACAGGAACCTTTGCCTCAGTGGCGGCGAACAAGCTACACTTCAAGCAAGTAACGTTCTCACGAAGGGATTGCGAGGAATTATTGAGAGAGGTGAAGACGGAGAAGCCATGTTAACTGTGAAGATAACCTAATGTTAGCG
This sequence comes from Festucalex cinctus, assembly GCF_051991245.1. Classification (NCBI taxonomy): domain Eukaryota; kingdom Metazoa; phylum Chordata; class Actinopteri; order Syngnathiformes; family Syngnathidae; genus Festucalex; species Festucalex cinctus. The sequence goes on along the minus strand of NC_135421.1, from coordinate 23,226,646 downwards.
TGAAAGACACATGAAATTAAGTGTTTGGGTGAACGAGTACACTTTTCACAAGTCTCACATCAACCTATTGTGAGTAGTCGAACATCCAGGGAGTCTCATGTGCTACTTACGCCGCAGCAGCTAGCTAGCGACAAGCTTCGCCTGGCTACTTGTGCGCCTAAACATGTTGTAGAGCCCCTCTCAAGTCAGTAATCATCACCATTGAGGCAGCGAATAAGATAAACCTCTAACAAGTGTCGTTCTCACGAAAGGATGATGAGAATAGATGGAGAAAGCCATGCTAATTGCTAAGCTAACCTAAGACTGACACAGCTAGTGAGTTTAACACTGGAATTAAGTGCTTAGGGGTTGGAGAACAGACACAGATAATGTCAAAATATGTCAGGTTTGAGGTGGACACGTTATTAGTTAGTACAATTTAAATCAGGGGTGTCAACTCATGTTAGCTCAGGGGCTGCATGGAGGAAAATATATTACCAAGTGGGCCGTATCGCTAAAATAACGGTATATAACTTAAAAACGATCACCGTCAATTATATGCAGATTTTTACAATTTGTGTGCCTGTCCTAAATTATTGTTCCAAAAAAAAAAATACAAAAGCAAATAGAAGGCGGCAACACTGAATTCTGGATGTGTTAAATCTACCTGTTTTGCATATATATTGTTCCCAGAATGCATTGTGTGGCGCAGTTAATGACGTTATCAGGACGCTAATCATCTATTTGTGTTACCAGTAATTGAATTTGTGTGTTTGTCGGTCTATGATTAAAATAATAATAATAATTATTATTATTATTATTAAACAAATCGTAACTTTAAGTTGTGTGCAAAATAATGACATCCAGGACGATTCCCCTGCTTGTGAAATTACAAATTTCTATATTTTGATTGTGGCCGGCTGATTAATTAGTCCGACAGTACATTTATTTATTTTTTTTAACTTTACAAAATCATCTTGTGGACCGCATTAAACACCTTTGCGGTCCTGATCTGGCCCGCGAGCCTTACGTTTGACATAAATTTTATTTGATTTAAAGCATGATTAAGCATGTACGGTTATCCCATACTGCTTTGTGAATCACAGCAGCAATTCAATTTAGAGTTGCTTTGCTGCTTTCTTGGTGTTCATCAAAAGCAAAAAAAATAAAAAAATAAACTTCACATCCAAGCAGGAGATATCATTAGATTACAAAGCTCATTTCACTGCAAGATTGCTGCTCGAAACACGAGCGCCCAGGTTGGTCGGGCATGCAGATGGAGCTGTGGTCTGCCGTCGCTGGCATTTGCAAAAAAAGGCACTTGCAGATACTAGACATGACAAGCTCTAGCACCATCTGCATCCCATCATTGTTCTGTGGACTGAACATAAACGCTTTCCAAGCCAGTGAAGCGACTGGATGTTTTAGAAGGCGGGCGGCGAAAAGTTACACACACGCAGGTAAAAACCATTAGTACGACAGCGCTAATACGGTTTCTCTGCTGTCTGCGTCCTTCTCCACTCAAGGAGGAGGCTACTTGCTGGCCCGGGCGCTGGCCCTTACCGGGAAAGAATACACAGTCGTTCAAGCGAGATAAAACAAAGACATGCTTGAGGGTAATTGAATGTGCGAGTCGAGCGTTGCCAGGCCGTAGATGGGGTGAAAAAAAAAACATGAAAGTGCGTGAAGCTACAAGGCAAGTGAACGCATCAAAGCTTTATTAGCTGCGCGTTTGAAAGCAGGCCTACTTTCTCTTGCGAAGTACTTAGCCCTCACCCCTTGAGCCGAGAGCCTCGCAACCTCGAGTCGCACCATGCAAAGTGAGCGAGAACTTGTGTTTGCTCTCATGGTACATGTGTACTTCTGCGAGAATGGCGACGTGCCTGATGGCCGACCCTGCTGATTTGTCAAGACTGGCGGTTACATCCGCAGGAGACGAGGTCGTTCTCAACTCAAGCGGCCACAATCCACAACACTCAACGACTGAAAAGCTTTTTTCAGGGAGAGTTTTTTATTTTCCAAGAATGTTTCAAACTAATTAAATGCAAGCTTTATGCTTATTATAATTGGCCTTAGCCACTTTATGAGGCTCTCAAGGTGTTATCTGGTTAGTTTGTTTTGAAACATATTTGCAACAAAGTGTTTCGTATCCCGGATCTTATCAGATAATTTTGAGCAAATGTAATATTTTTGCACCATTGTAACTGATCCTTGTAACCTTAGACGCAACAAATCATTTTAATTAACATTGCGGAGATTCTCATCATAGCAATTCTCATTCAAGATTGACACACAACTGCTGAACAAGAAACCTACTCATTTTTCCCCCCCCTCCAAAAAAAAAAAAACACTAAAAATTGCAACATTATTGAGGTATGCGTTTGTCCTGCATATCATTCTAAATCCACAAAAAAATATTCGGCATACTTATATTCTAATATACAGGACTGTCTCAGAAAATTTGAATATTGTGAGAAAGTCCATTATTTTCTGTAATGCAATTAAATAAGTAAAAATGCCATATATTCTGGATTCATTACAAATCAACTGAAATATTGCAAGCCTTTTATTATTTTAATATTGCTGATTATGGCTTACAGCTTAAGAAATCTCAAATATCCTATCTCCAAATACTAGAATATTTCCCCAGACCAAGTAAAAAAAAATTGATTTGTTATGAATTCAGAATGTATGGCATTTTTGCTTATTTATTTGTATTACAGAAAATAATGGACTTTATCACAATATTCTAATTTTCTGAGACAGTCCTGTTGGGCATTATACGACAATGTACACGCAACTAAGATGTGTGCCATCTAGTGGTGATTGGTGATATTACAACTTAAAACTACAGTCGATCTCCAGTACCGTCACAGTTAGGCAGCCCAGATTTGCATATTTGGAGATTTTATTCTTATTTTTCTAATATTTTGGCTTTTTCCAGCATTTTTTTATGTTTTATTTCTGTTCTTATTTTGTTACGGCTGCAGCTGTCTTAAAGTGCTCTATATCTTAAGTTGAAATGAGAAAAAATTCCCAAGTTATGTATTGAACCTTAGTTCAACGGTTGCCATTGTTGCTTCATTAATTAAGGATTTTTAACATTTACCATGACTGATGCATTTGTATCATAATATCTAACATCTATCCATCCACCCATCCATCCTCTCAACCACTTGAGGACTTGCTGGAGCTTATCCCGGCCGTTTAGTGGCCGAGAATCCTGAACCACCCCGATTTAAACTCATGAACCTCAGAATTGTCAGGTGGATGCGCTAACCAATTGGCCACTGAGCCACCCAAAATGTGCATGTCAACCTTCAGACAAAGAAGCAATTCTGTAAAGTCTCCTTTAGTGGAGCCTCTTGGCTCTCCTTGACCCATCATGTTCTTTCTAAATACTTTGTACCAAGGCAGGCAAACCTAGGGAGAACATGAAATACATGAATGCTAAGTGGAAATCGATGGCAAGAAACAGGACAACAAGAGGAGGCGGCATGGAAGAGGGCAAGACAGCCTTGGAGTTTGAAGGGGGGGGGTCATTGTGCTTGTACAGTGGGTAAGATGGTGGGAGGGGGCTGGGGGCATCTGTCTCATGCTTAATTTGCCATCTGTGAAGAATTCTACTGCCAGGCTGCCTAATCAGGCAATCCATCACATCCCAACAGAAATACTGTCAATTACGCAGTGTCAGAAGGCTGACAGTGGAGTGGCCTTGATGCATTTCCGGGGAGGGGGGGGAATTGTTTTCACTAGAATCACTGTGTATGTCTGGGAATTTCCGATATTTAACCGGTATCCACATTCAACGACTACTAAGAGATGCTGTGGTTTTGACCAAAATGTCAAAGAAACTATTGTACATCACATGCATAACAACATAACACAACGAAGAAAAACTACAAATTTGAAATCAACCAGCTCCTAATACATTTGAGCAAAGCTTGTCTCACAGTATTCACAAAACTACTGAGAACGCACCACTCCGTCTCCCACTGGTGTGTAACATACTGTAATGATTGCTATTTTAATATTAATATTTACATTACTATTACATGTTCATGAGTACATCAACAATTAATGAGCTCCAGATCTACTCACCCACTTAGAACTGCTACTACCAACTTCATAACTTAATCAACGTCTTCATTATAAATGATAAAAAGAAATTCTACATTCAGTTCTTACTTCCAAACATGTAAAACAAGCTGGACTTGAGACTAATTTGTATTTGTCTTGCACTTTCAACAATACAGGAATCTAAATAAGAGTCTCGATCGAACCCCACATGTTCAGAGAATCAGCCTCAGGAGCTTCGGTGGAGGTCAAGACGCACGCCCGAGTCAAATGATTTGTGATGATTCGCTTCGCTTTACCGTCATTGGCTGCAGGTGATCACGCTACATTGCTTGGCCTCTCTGTGTTGCTGGGAATTTGGTGCGCTCAGTAGTCGACTTTTGACTCGTGTAATGGTACAAATATGTATAATGGAATGCATGGTGTTCCACAGGGTTCAATTCTGGGGCCTCTGCTGTTTACATTGTATTTGCTGCCCCTGGTTTACATGAATATAGAGTTGAGTGATGGGAGTCAACATCCTATGATTTTGCAATGCCAAGTTGAGCAATTCTAATCCAGCTAGCTAGCTAGCAGAACTAAAGGAACACTTCCTTAAACTGAATAGAGATGGGGACTACAAGTACACAACACTTTCTGAATTCAAGGTGAAGAGAGACAGATTCTATCACAGTTTTAGCACCCTCTAGTGGGTAGTTTATTAGTACAATTTAATTTTCATTAGGGATGTTTTGGCTTTCTATGTTTAAAATCTATGCTAATAGTCAGATGAAGGGCAACGTAATTTGCTTGTGAAGCGATCAACGTGTGCTTGCATTAGCAAGGAAGTGCTTCAATATTGTTATTAGAGATTGTAGGTGGTTTATATGCATTGCTGTTATGTACAAAAGCACAATATTATGCTTTTTTTAGTATTAACTTTTTTTTTTTTTTTGGGAAGACAAATGTTATAAATATTATCAATATTAATTATTATTAATATTAATATTAATAATAATAATACATTATTATTATTAGTATTATTATTATTAATATAAAATATATTAAAAACATTAAATAAAGAAGGGTTCTGTGAATGTGTAGAAAACTGCTGGGGCTCAATACCTCCAACAATGTTAAGAACCATTACTTTAAATGATACTGTACATATCACAGTCAGAGAGGAGCATCAATTTTAAGCATCTACACTGCCATTTGAAGCCTATTACTTTCTCTCAACCACTAGCATACCCCATCGGACTAATTATTGGACTCCAAGGTAGTAACAGTTTGTACCTTCCTGGGGCTTAAATGTACAAATGTGTTCTTAAACTGAAAACAGTAAATGTCAAGGGAGCAAAAGCAGTACATTTTAAAGGTACAAGCAGTTGTAGCCTAAAGTTACAAAGATGTACTTGATTTTCTGAGCGTATAAATAGATGGAGAGTTTCTTTGCATAGCTCACGCTGTGTGAAATATGTATCATACAGCTGAGAGAATTCTATTCCTTCCAATACCAGAGCGAAGGTAAAAGTGTATCACATGCAAATACCTTAATGTTATTTTCATGTCAGTGGGTTAGATACACAGACGCACAAAAGATTGCCATCTGCCACAAAATAACAGAACCGTATGCATTCAAAATCTGCTGTATGCATAAATATGTATGAAAATACAAGATGTCGGCAATAACATATCATCGTAAGCACCTATGTGCCTCGGTGTAAGATTTATTAAGTCAATTAAAGTCATGTGCAAAGGAACAAGGAAACAATCCAACTTTTGGAGTGCTTCACCACACATCGGCATGTACTCTCTCGACGAATCTTTGCTCCCTCTTCAGTCAAGGCTGAAAAATTAGCCGGCACCTGAAAATTACAAACCAAATGTATTGACGAGCATCATTAACACAAAATTAAATTCAACCTTTATCAAACTTAAAAAAAAACATCACAAAAAGTACTTGATTAGCTTCAGCTGACATTATCCGCTGTCATGCCTATCTTTAATAGATGTACTTCCACTTCATCAGTTTGCTAACTGCACTCTAACCATCTCTGGCGCTCAGGTCATAAACAAATTAATTGGCCTGCCAACTCTTGCTCCTCCTGCAAACTGTGTCCTTTGCTATTGTGATACACACAAACATAAATGAACACGCACGCGCGTGTGCGACCAGGTGCTGGTGTGTTTCCTATTTGGGGCAGCATGAGCTGTATATGTAGTGTACGAACTGACACGTTTGTTGAGATAACATCGTATCTTAAAATTAATGTCAACAGGTGTCTGCAAATAATATACTAAAGGAATGCTTGACCTAATTCCCTTGATTTTAACTCATTTACTGCCAGCCCAGTCCAAAGGAATCTTTGACGACTATATACGTCTATGGCAGTCAATGTGTTAATAAAAACATACAAATACAGGTTACCGTAAGAGAGAACAGACAGAACAGAGCGAAGTAGTAATGGGCCAATGTCCAAATATCATTTAACGTTTACTGTATGCAGACATAGCAGATGCCTGTCTGCTTGGGGCAAAACGTTTTTGTGTTTTTTTGTTTTTTGTTGTTTTTTTTCCCGCTACTAAAGTCCAACTCTCAGTTGGCTCACACTTCCCTGCTTTGCTGGCATGCCTAATCTTGCTGAGGTAGGGAAACAGCTTGATCAGGAAGACAGAACACACAACATGCAGAGTACACTTGCATCACATGCTACTCGGGAGTGCAATTAAAAAAAAAAAAAAAAAGGAATTTCACAATCACTTGGGCAAAATATTATTAAATAATATTGGTTATATAAAGCAAAGGTTCGGCCTTCAGCTTTTAAGAATTGCTGATCATCCACTGAATAAAATAAGAGATCATCATTAATTGCTAACCATAACCAGGATAAAACTTTCATTCTTCACTCTGTCCATCGTTTAGAATCCAAAATTGATCTCAGTTTTTCTCTATCACATCAAATTTTTGAGCGAGAGGATCCCCATGTTCTTAAAGGGATACTTCACTTATTTAGCCCATTATAGCAATAACAAGTTAATATTTTGTCTATAATCAATTTGATATTTCATTATTTTTCACATACAATTAGCACCTTTAATTAAAAACACATTTTGCAACTAGCTGTCGACTTAAAATGACATCACAAGGGCTCAGGTAGCCGATCACAGCTCACCTGTTTTCTAGGTTTGGCCATGTGACATTCACAAGCTGAGCTGTGATTGGTCACCTGAGCCCTTGTGATGTCATTTTCAGTCGGCAGCAAGTTGCAAAATGTGTTTTTAAAGGTACTAATTGTACATGAAAAATAATGAAAACATCAAATTAATTACAGAAAAAAAAACATTTACTTTTTATTGCTATAATGGGCTAAATAAGTGAAGTATCTCTAAGAATTATGGGGATCCTATAGCTAAAAAAAATTGATGTGATAGAAAAAAACAGATCAATTTTGGATTCTAAATTGGTTACCTGAGCCCTTGTGATGTCATTTTCAGTTGACAGCAAGTTGCAAAATGTGTTTTTAAAGGTACTAATTGTACATGAAAAATAATGAAAATATCAAATTTATTATCGGCAAAATATTGTTTGACTGACAAAAATGGCTAAATAACTAAAGTATCCCTTTAAATTGTGACTGCAGCATTAAAATCTAAAATCAGTAAACTTTCGGAAACATTGATCTCGCTAAATTTGTTTTCAATGTACCGTAAACTACTTCTGTGCGCACTAAGGCCATCACTAAGTAGAGCTGAACTATTATAAATAATCTTGATCAACACCCAGAAGTTCGCAAAAAATTAAGTGTCAGTATGTGACACTGACAGTGAGTCTTTTTAAGGCAAGTAGCAGAGGGAACTCAAAAGACCTCAGTGATGCGTGAACTTTCTACCTCTGATTCGAAATGCCTCTGCTAAAATTTGCATAGGTGGCTAGACAAATGGTACTTGTTGGACTGAATAAAAATGGGAATCACCGTCAGACAGATTCAGAATTACTGATTATCCTTAACTCATTTACTCCCAATAACGTATAAATACGTTTTTTTATGTTCTAAGTGTACCAAAGACATATTTATACGTGTTTTTTTTGTTTTTTTTTGTTTTTATGCTAGAGCACACAGAAGGCTTTGATGCAGCCTCTCAACTGCAAAGAACGGTTGCAGAAATAGTAGTTATTACACAAACGGTCAGCAGGTGGCAGCAGAGCAAAGGAGATCAACCAGGGCCATGTAGAAAAAAAGCTCAATTACTTAGAATTTTAAATAGATTTGTGAAAACTGATGAAACTTAGCTCTCTTCTAATGCGAATTGCTGCAAAATGGAAACAGATGGAAACATACTTTTTTTTTTCCTGATGAAAGAAGAGACTTTAATCTTTCTTTTGATAGGTTCCATGTTTTTATAGCAATTGAACACAATTTTCTGTGGGCCTTGCAAAATCAGTCAAAATCCAGTAAAACAGCTGGGAACGAACGGGACTGCTTCTATGAAAATGGCTGGGAGTGGATGAGTTTAAAAAATAAAAAAAACTTCCAACAATGAATGTGGAAAGTATCAACTCATCAAATCATACACACTCAGGAAGCATTTCCAACTTGATTTAGAGTTGCTGTTAGATTTACAGCAGATGCCCAAACACAGAGATAAGGCACTTTGGCATTGTCTCAACTGGATCAGTGCCAAACATTGTTCATTTTGACTGCACTGGGTGAGGCAGGCCAGTATGTATGTAATCTCATGAGCATGAAGAGTTCGGACAAATCCTCAGGTAAAATACAGCATTGTATTTAAAAAAAAAAAAAAAAAAAAAAAGAAAAAAGAATTTTTCCAATGCATTGATGCTCTCACATTGCTAAATGACAAAAAAATAAGACCCACGAAGTCTGATGTGGTGCTGTTATACCATTTTAATGCAATTAAACTGTTTATATATTAGAGCTATCAGTCGATTACAATTTTCATTGTAATTCGTGGCATGATTTTCCCTAATTAATTTGTGATTAATCGCAAACACACACATTATATCTGTGCTAAACGTACAATAAGATGTGTTTTCAAGTTTTTAATACTCTTGCTAGTTAACATAAAAGTGTACAAATGTGGTTACCAAATACAAATGTGGTTGCATCTTTTATTTCATTGAGTAGCCCATAAAGTTAAATTAAAACCTGAAGTCGGTTTCACTGTTTAATTTTTGCACAAGGGCACCTCAACAAGTGTTTGCCATTTCTTCCATCATCATGGATGAGCTACATACAAGAATGCATGCCGGGTTGGCGAGAATTCCCCTTCTGTGTTTCTGGGGAAAACAGAACAACAGGATCAGCCTTCATTTTTTCCAAGGTTGTCTAAGCCTTGTTTGCTTTACGTGATAAGAAAAGAGATAATGATGACAGAGAGATTATGAACGAGGTTTTAATGTATTTCCAAGTGGTGGAGCAGAATATCAATGACTTTCATTTAATTCCACCTTCAACAGATTCAGCACGAAACTCCTCTCTCTCTGTCTAACCTTACGCAGCCTTTTAACCTTCACTGGCATGCTATCATAACACCGTCGTCAACATCGACAATAGTTCTCCGGTTTAATTATGCGGATAGCTTTCAGGTATTTTCGTTTTGTTCTACGCGCTGCTGTTTAACTGGAACTTAAAATGTGCAGATGTACCTTGGCAAAATAAGTCTGGATCATCTGGGACATCAGGTTCTAGTTTTGGCCTTCATCAGTAAGATGGACAAGTGGAGGATGAGAGCAAAAACGAGGCACTATTAGTTTCCCTTCTTTTTTTTTTCTTTTTTTTTTTCAGACAACACCCAGGAGCATCCCGAAGTGAAGGAATTCAAGTGGTAAATCCTTTTAATCTGCTACTTCAAAAAGCACCTCACTTATGACACCGTCGGAAGCAGCTAAACTAAACCTGGACTGGCTTGATCTTTAAATAATAACAATTTAACCACACAACTGTCACAGATAACAGCAGTGTGATATTTCCATACGCTGTTGAAAAAAATAATATCTTTCACTTGAGCCCTCCACAGCATTTTAAATGCAATTTAAAATCAACAGGAGTCTTTATCTGTCAAAGAGAATTTATTAAATCCGTGAAATGTTGTAAAAAAAAAAAAAAAAAAAAAAAGGTTAAAAATGAAACATGTATAACTGGATCTGACAATTAACATCAACTACATATGACATTTTATTTTATATAAGCTACCTACATCAAAGTAGAACAAATAAAAGTTGTTTTTTTTAGTTGTTGTTTTCAAAAGATTATGAAAATGTGGCTGGTCGAGTGTTGGCCATGTACTAATTTGAAATAAGGTCTAGAAGGGCTACAGCTAACGATGATTTTAGTAAACAATTAATCTGTTGAGTGTTTTGTCTATTACATAATTGATTAATCGTGTACCAAAAAAACCAAAAAAACAAAAAAACATTTCAACAGATGTTCGAAGGCAAAGTTGTAGTGATGTTAAACCTGCATTGTGTAATTAGTTTTATTTTGTTTAGCCTGACAGTAAACTTACAAAGGGAGTAGCAAAAAAAAAAAAAAAAAAAAAAAAAAAAAAAAAACTGCTTCAACCCATCTTTTTATTATTATTATTATTATTTTTAGTTTTTTTATTTGTATTTTATTATTTATTTTATTTTTTTTAAAAGTGTTTGTCAAAGCAAAAGTTTTGGGCTGAACTGGTTTAATTCCTGTGCCGGGTTAATGTTACTGTAGGTTAGAAGATAGAACCTTGTATGTCCCAGAAGTTGTACAGTTTGAAATTCAACCATTACGATGTCGATTTGAACAAAACAGATCAAATCTGTTAAATCTGTTGCTGCTGAATATTCATGTCATTGTTGGTATGCGCCTGTGTTAATATATTTAAACGTAAACAGCACCATTAGCAAGAGAACAGAGCCCACACCAGGACACTCCGTTATCATTAATAAAATAACAACTGCGAAATACCAACACAAACATTGCCAATAAAACAACACTGTGAGGTATTCTTGGATCACAATTTTGGCTCTTATCATTCTTTTTTTTTTTTTTTTCCTTTTCAAGTAGCGCAGAATGTTTTAATGCTTGGCCGACCTGCTCTTGGGCAGGTCTCGTAAAAAAAAAAATGAATGGGTCAAAGTGTTCAGATGGTCTGCCAGCTAATTAATTTCCAGTCGAAGAGTCATTATTTTGAAGTGGAAACACTCACAAGTGAGAAGCTAAATTGACCAACAGCTCACGCTAAACAGCGCAAGATCAAAATAAAAAAAGTGGGAGTGGTAAACCGAAGTGAGATGGGAATTTATTTATAAAACGAGTCTTTTACTTTGGTGTGACAAACTCTCAGAAGTGCAATTAGAGCAATTTGTTACATAACTTATTTTCTCAATAATGTTTTGCTAAACAAAACATAAATATCTCATGTTTTCTATTATATTTTTGCTTCACAGCAAATGCACGTGAAACCCAAAGCCAACAATTAGCACGAATTAATGTTTAAGTAAAAGGCAACTTCAACTAGAAACACCCGTCATTCACGTTCCAATATTTTTGTTCACTTGAAAAGTGCGGCATTCAAATTGAGTTGTTTCACACATCTAGATTATGAAACAAAAGCTGAAATTCTGACATTTTGTGTCATTTATATTTTGCTTTCAAAACCAACTGTCTTCTGTATAAAACAAAAACAAGGGGATTTACCTTGTCGTTCCAGTACTTTTGGAGGTGACTGTACATAAGCACATAAAAAAATATTTTTGAATGATAATTGGGGCGGGGTTAATATACGAGTGAGCTATTGTTGAGAAATTACGATATTCCCTGCAAAAAAATAGTGTTATGAAGTGCTTAGGAGTCACACTGTATATTTAGTCATTGTAAATAAATCCAACATTTCTGAGAAAAGTCGAGCTGGCACAAAAATTGAGAATTTGAAGCGCGGCCATGTCATGCATGATGTCACACAAAACCTCAGCATACCTCACAAGAGCTCAGTGCAGCCAGCGTCAAAGGATTTACTCTCTTCTTTGGCTTTTTATTGCTCGGGTGTTGAGGGAAGGAGAATGTGAGAGGAAAAGAATTGGGAATCTGTATGACAGAAGTTTTTTTTTTTTTTTTTTACTTGCACTTTTTTTTTTTTTTTTTTTTTACGTTAGTATGACAGTTCACCTTAAAATAATGTGACCTTAAACAGTGCCTGTTTTATAATGGTTACAATCAGTTTGATCCTAAAACATTGCTTTCCACATACTTGTACACTATTTCATTTGAAACCATTAATAATAATTAGTTATACATGTGTGCATGTATGCGCCGCTCAGCATGTTTACACAAGCATTTGGCGCAAAAAAAATAAACGGCATGCTTGCATGTGAGAACTGTGCTGCATTTTTTATTTTTTTTTCATCCGGTTGATAGATGTGTTACGGAAGCGTAGAACTGCTAACGTGGAGTAATCATTTTTGGCTGGCGAGTATGTCAGAAGTTCGAACATACTCGCAAATATGTTCGAACGTATTGAAATATGTTCGAACATAGTCGCAAATACGTTCGAACAGTCTCAAATACGTTCGAACATACTCGCAAATATGTTCGAACATACTTGTAGGCTACATGCTACAAAGTTAGCATACCTTCCATAATGCCACGGGGTATCATTTGCACATGCGCGAGTGAAAACAAAACCACATTTTTTAGGCATTTGGGCCACATTACTAATTCATTAAAAAATTAAGTAGACAAAAAACAGTGTTCATTCATAACTTTTACAGTTTATTATGTCTGCCGTGTACTGCCGTGGCATTATGGGAGGGTATGCTAACTTTGTAGCATGTAGCCTACATGTATGTTCAAACATATTTGCGACTATGTTCAAACATATTTGCGAGTATGTTCGAACATATTTGCGAGTATGTTCGAACGTATTTGCGAGTATGTTTGAACATATTTCAATACGTTCAAACATATTTGCAAGTATTTTCGAACATATTTGCGAGTATGTTTGAACATATTTGCGAGTATGTTCAAACATATTTGCGAGTATGTTCAAACATATTTGCGAGTATGTTCAAACATATTTCAATACGTTCGAACATATTTGCGAGTATGTTCGAACATATTTTTGAGTACGTTTGAACATATTTCAAGACGTTCGACCATATTTGCAAGTATTTTCAAACATATTTGCGAGTATGTTCGAACATATTTGTGAGTATGTTCGAACGTATTTCAATACGTTCGAACATATTTGTAAGTATTTTCGAACATATTTTTGAGTACGTTTGAACATATTTCAAGACGTTCGACCATATTTGCAAGTATTTTCAAACATATTTGCGAGTATGTTCGAACATATTTGCGAGTATGTTCGAACATATTTGTGAGTACGTTTGAATATATTTCAATACATTCAAACATATTTGCAAGTATGTTCAAACATATTTGCGAGTACGTTTGAACATATTTGTGAGTACGTTCGAACATATTTCAATACGTTCGAACATATTTGTGAGTATTTTCGAACATATTTGCGAGTACATTTGAACATATTTCAACACGTTCAAACATATTTGTAAGTATTTTCGAACATATTTGCGAGTATGTTCGAACATATTTGTAAGTATGTTCGAACATATATGCGAGTATGTTCAAACATATTTGCGAGTATGTTCGAACATATTTGCGAGTATGCTCAAACATATTTGCGAGTATGTTCAAACATATTTGCGAGTATGTTCAAACATATTTGCGAGTATGTTCAAACATATTTCAATACGTTCGAACATATTTGCGAGTATGTTCGAACATATTTGTAAGTATGTTCGAACATATTTGCGAGTGTGTTCGAACATATTTGCGAGTATGTTCGAACATATTTGCGAGTATGTTCGAGCATATTTGTAAGTATGTTCGAAAATATTTGCGAGTATGTTCGAACATATTTGTAAGTATGTTCGAACATATATGCGAGTATGTTCAAACATATTTGCGAGTATGTTCGAACATATTTGCGAGTATGTTCAAACATATTTGCGAGTATGTTCGAGCATACTCGCCAGCCAAAAATGTTTCCTCCACATTGGCAGCTCTACGCTTCCGTAATGTGGGACTGCCATGTCTTTGATTTGCTCCTTTCCCCATTCATTTTAAGTCCAGACAGGAATGCAACTGGCTCCTACCAGGGCTCGTGACATCTGCCCTGCACATTCTCGCTCGTGAATGACAGACCCTCACTAATAAATGAAATGTTTCTTGAGGTGCATGTGTCTTTGTGATGATCAGTCATTTTTTGATATCAAACGTAGTGTGCAAGTGCAGATATCAATGAACAGATGGCAGCACGTAGGTAGGTAGCAGGTGAATATTGTTATTATCAGTCACGTCTCAGCAGGGATAGCCATCAAAAGCAGCATTTAAGTACGTGTGAGGGAACTGCGAAGCTAAAACCTCAGTGAGGTAGTAAACATATGTTTATTTGTTTGCAAACACTCTGTGATGCCACTTTAACTTAAACTCAGCCTCTTGCTCCCGCTTAATGTCAACATTAAGTCACTCACTATAAAAATTCTCCCCGTTGTTCAGCAGATTAAGAGGTGAATGTAGTCAGCGCACGCCCAAGTGCACACATCGGAGGCCACCACAATGTTTAAACATCTACTGCAGTCCATTTTAAATTTCAGATGAGTATGAAGAGTAAATTCAGTAAAAAACGACTTTCAATGATTGAGTCAGCTTTGCCATTTTTCCTCCAGGATGTAAAACATTTAGATTTTATAATTATCTTATTCGTAGCTGCTTTGGCTGGAGATGTCGATTTAAAAAAAAGAGAGAGACAAGTGCATGTAGGGATGGGCGCACACAGCCAGACAAACAAGACTGCAAGGTCTGCTGGCCAAGTGCCAGATAACCATGCCAACTGTAAACAACATAATGGAAGGTGTGTGTGCGCTCGTGTGTTGACATCTTTATGAAGTGCAGTGGAGGGAAGGTGGGAATTGCCACACACACGCGCACACACGAGTAAATACACACTGCTGAAGACAGACAAAAACTCATGTAGACTTCATCAAGTTGTTGTTGTGTGTCTCAAAAAGATGTAGTGGTGGTGTGCCGGATAATGTGGCAAATTCTGTCGGCCACTGAAAAGAATACAACATGCTCCACAACACGAAAAATGGTATATTTGCAATAATAATAATAATAATAATAATAATAATAATAAATTACAAATGAGAAAATCATTCCCACCAAATCTCTGCTACTTCATAAAGTGGAAATTTTATAACCAGTCACTGTAGCCCTTTTTTTTATTTTATCAAGTAATCACAACTTAACTAGACATTTCTGTTTCATGTACAGCACTTTGTATTAGGGATGCACGATAATGCTATTTTCAACCGATACTGATAAACCAATAATTTAGAAGTGCTGATGTCGATAACCGATAAGTAAGCCGATAATTGTTTGCAAAATTAACTTGGATACAAATATACTTTCGAGTCCTACTATAAGTCTAACAAATACATTGAAACATTCTATAAACTTTGTACAATGTTTCAATGTATGTAAAGCGCCATGAAGCTGAATTTTATTGATATGAGCCACAACCACAACAGATGGACCAAAGTGGCATGTCTATAATTATTGCTGGATTTCTTTATTATCTGGTTTATCTGTATGAAATCAAATTGCCGATAATTGCCGATAATTATCGGCCACCGATATTATCGTGCATCCCTACTTCGTATGCTATGCAGCAATGCTTGTTTTTAAGTACTTTACAAATGAAGTTGAGTTGAGTAAATGTTTGAAGGAGAGGCGACTGACCGTAAGTTAGCGTAGCGCTAGCTAGTTAGCTAGTAGCATGACAGACACAACCTGGATGGATTTAAAACATAACCGAAAGCAAAAAAAAAAAAAAAAACGTCTTCTGCCGTTGGCCAGTGTACAGCAAGGGATCCTTAAAGCAAGTTATTATTTTTTTAACTTTAATTTCCTTTAAAGTTTAAGATAACTTAATTGCTTCCTTTCTATAGTTTGATGTGGCGGCATTAGTGTGGTGGCCGTCTTTGATACACTTTGATATGTCCTCAAAAAAGTGACTATGAGGCTTGGCAACGCGTTGGACAACATATGGTGTACATAAAGTAGTATGTAAGCGCACTCCATTTACCATCAAAAGATATTTTTCTTCTGTTAATTTAGTAGTTTTGATTCCAAGTGTCTGCCTTTTTTTTTTTTTTTTCCTTTGGGGGGGTACATTTCTTTTTCCTTTGAGAACATCCTGCACTCCTGGCTTGCTTCTCCTGCATTTGGATCCGCCACCCAAACCCTTAACATAACCTAACGCTAATTTATTTCAAATCTGATTGTTTAAGCCCTAGCAGAGGTTTACACTCTCTAGGGCCTGCTTTTTTTCCTCATCTCTTCTTTCATGTAATGATTGTGACAGCCGCCAACACTGCTCAGTCTGACAGACGCTCAACCTTATCACCCTACATGTCAACAACCTTCGTCTGTTTACTGAACATGCACCTACCTGTACCTGTCATACTATGTTCCAAGCAGATGTCCTATTTTTATTTTTTTTTTTTAAGGATGGGAATGCACTGACTCTACTAACCTAGTACTGGCGCAACCTTGTATATAAATGTAAATGGAAGTTAAAAAAATAAATACATAAATAAATAAAATTTAAAAAAATAAAAGTACATATACAAAAAAAAAAAACAAAAAAAAAAAAAAAAAAAAATATTCTATATTTGCTCACACCATCCACAGAACAAGAATGGATTTGCACATGATGCCGACTGTTTATAGATCTGATCAAAAATGGCTCTTTTTTGCTGAAGTGCAAATAAATGATTGTGGTTGTCATTGAGAAGTGGCTTGCACAGTTTGAAAATGCTTGCAAATTAATTTAATTTAAAAAAAAAAAAATTTCAGCATGTGACACATAATCCGAGTTCAGCATTAAAAAAAAAAAAAATGCTGTAGTGTTCTGTTATTACATTGTGCTGCAGGAACAAAATGTATTTGTACACTGCATGTTCATTTGGCTTGCATGAATGTATACGCTCTTTCGCAATATGATGTACTCCAAAATTTAAGGTGTTTTACTTATCACTGTTGTTATCACTTGATGGGGGTGGATGTGGAGATCATCACATTACCTGCAAGACAAGAAAAAAATATATACAGTAAGACAAAAAGACAAATATTTGTTTAAAGTTTACCTTGACCACTCAGCTTGATGCACATACAGTATAACAAAAGATGAAGAAATATTTACACAGCCTAATATGCATAATGTATTATATACTGTTAATATATGACCAAATGTAAATCAATATTTCTTCATAATAGTAAAAAACAACGCAAAAAACATTAATTTTGAGCAAGGCAACCTTTTCTTTAAATGCAAACAAGAAAATAACATGAAACAGTTGAAAGGCAGAGTGCTAATATGCCTTTTATTGTTGTTTTTTGTTTTGTTTTGTTTTTTTCTCTCCCTGCTCACCTTCCTTAATTTGGCTTTACTTTTCATCTTTTTTTCCCCCCAGACAGACCGGTTGGCCATTTAGTTTGGCAGCAGCAGCTAAATCCAATCTTTCTGTTACAGAGGTCCCACTGATATTTAACCCATTCACACCCGTGAGACAGGGGAATCAATCACCAGGTTAAACAACAACAACAACAACAACAACAACAAAAGGTGTTGCTTTAACACACGTTTCTGTAGTTGGCAGACAAGGGAAGGAAAACCACAAGAGAGAGACCGACATCAAACCCATTTACACCACCAAGGGAAAATACTTAGGAATGGCTGATCCTGAGGTTTTGGCAACCTAGAAACAATTAAACCTTTTCATGCAAATAAATGTACATGTCGCAGGTCATTATTCACTCCCAGCCATTTTCACAGAAGCAATCCCGTTCGCTCCCGGCTGTTTTACTGGATTTGGACTGATTTTGCAAGGCCCACAGAATATTGTGTTCAATTGCTATAAAAGCATGGAACCTACCAAAAGAAAGATTAAAGTCTCTTCTTTCATCAGGAAAAAAAAGTATGTTTCTATTTGTTTCCGTTTTGCAGCAATTAGCATGAGAAGAGAGCTAAGTTTCATCAGTTTTCACAAATCTATTTAAAATTGTAAGTAATTTAGCTTTTTTTTTCTAGATGGGCCTGGTTGATCTCCTTTGCTCTGCTGTCACCTGCTGGCCGTTTGTGTAATAAATACCATTTCTGCAATCGCTCTTTGCAGTTGAGAGGCTGCATCAAAGCCTTCTCTATGCTCTAGAATAAAAAAAAAACCAAAAAAACAAAAACAAACGTATAAATACGTCTTTGGGACACTTAGAACATTAAAAAAACAAAACATATTTACATGTTATTGGGAACAAATGAGTTAATAGTTACATCTTTGGAGAGATGTTGAATATGTTACTAATCATCATCACACACCATGGCATAATTCATAATCGATTGTCCAACATACAAAAGGCACAATTACAGGGAGACCACAGTAGAATCGATAATTAGATACTAAATTGCATGTAGCAGTTTGGATGATCACCAAATTACGAGTATGATGTCATTAATTAAGAATCATGCATATATCATATCACTCAGAAAATAGGAGTGATAAGGAAATCAAAAAAGTTATTTGACATTGTTTAAGTGATACGATATGATATACCGCTCACATTTGAATATTTAGTATGTCATAGCAGCGGAAGCAGGGGAAAATCTAATATTGAATACTGAATCTAATATTTTCAGATCAGAACCAGGCCTTCAGTTGTATATAGATAATATAGCAGAAAACTGTCTGTGACTGCAGTGTAATGCCCTTTTCACACTGCATTTAGTAGTCATCAAACACATTCAAGTATGTGTTGAGGTTCAGAGACCACAAAATTGGCCGTTCGTGTTTACTTCCTGGTAGGCTGCTACGTCGGCACTTCCAAATATGGGCATGTTGGCAACCGACCATTTCGCATTGTCACGTGACTTTTTCATACTGGGCAAGTGCAGTGTGAAAAAGACTTAAGTGTGCAAATTTTGAGTCAGATGTAATGTTCAAGATTTTTGTTTACATTCCACCTATTTTGTTATTGGATGTGGCTGCCATTCGCGTTTCTTGTGCTGTGTATTTCAGTAAATGTAAGCACAGCACAGGTACATCCAATGTGGGTCATTTCAAAGCAGTTAGATTGATATATAAATTGGATACAGAACGTTAAAGAATGGTTCCTTTTGGTCTCTCGCTGACAGAAGCAATAATATCACAAGATGTCCCGGGCTCTGTATTGGCTCAACAATAAATTGTAGTCCTCTCACAGCCAGTTAGCTCTCCCCAGGTGCCACTTGAAGCAAGAAAGGCTATGCATATTAACCCTGGTTGAATGAGCAGAGGCTGAGCTCTTTAATGGGCTCAGTCACTCGATTCGCCCTCCCCTGAAGAACATGGCACTGAAATTTACATACAAAGATGGTGTGTGGTGGAAAGTTGTTACATAAATTAGCGTACATTTTATGTCATTACCTGGGCAACGGATGTCTTCTGATTCAGGCCGGAGGAGACATATTTGGAAAATGGAAAGCATTTAACTTACATATCCATCCATCCATTTTCTTGACCGCTTATTCCTCACAAGGGTCGCGGGGGGTGCTGGAGCCTATCTCAGCTGGCTTTGTGCAGTAGGCGGGGTACACCCTGGAATGGTTGCCAGCCAATCGCAGGGCACACAGAGACGAACAACCACTCACACTCACAAGCACACTTAGGGACAATCTGGAGCGCCCAATGAACCTGCCATGCATGTCTTTGGAATGTGGGAGGAGACCGGAGTACCCGGAGAAGACCCACGCGGGCACGGGGAGAACATGCAAACTCCACCAAGGAAGGCCGGAGCTTGGACTCGAACCCGAGTCCTCAGAACTGGGAGGCAGATGCATTTAACTTACATATATCATAAATTTGTTTGTAGGCAATTATTTCTATACAATATTAATATTATTTGTATTTAGAAATTGATTAAGCCTGAACCATGAAATATGAGAGAAAATTCTGATTCTTTGTAAATTGAGTATTTATTTGTCCTTTTGAACAAACATTTTTTTTTTAAATCAACTTCCACATATGACTTTTGATTTGTGTCAAATTTGATACATCTGGTCACAAGGTTTTAAATTCATACATTTTTAACTGACAAAAATACAATAATAAACAGGCATATCAAACATATTAGTATTTCAAAAAAGAAAGAACATTTCCCACTATTAACTAATTTACTCCCAATAACGTATAAATGTGTTTTTTTAATGCTCTAAGTGTCCCAAAGACCTATTTATACGTTTTTTGTTTTTTTATGCTAAAGCAAACATAAGGCTTTGATGCAGCCTCTCAACTGCAAAGAACGGTTGCATAAATGGTAGTTATTACACAAACGGCCAGCAGGTGGCAGCAGAGCAAAAGAGATCAACCAGGGCCATGTAGAAAAAAGGTCAATTACTTACAATTTTAAATAGATTTGCAAAAACTGATGAAACTTAGCTTTCTTCTAATGCTAATTGCTGCAAAACGGAAACAGATAGAAAGATACTTTTTTTTCCTGATGAAAGAAGAGACTTTAATCTTTCTTTTGATAGGTTCCATGCTTTTATAGCCATAGAACACAATATTCTGTGGGCCTTGCAAAATCAGTCAAAATCCAGTAAAACGGCCGGGAACGAACGGGACGGCTTCTGTGAAAATGGCTGGGAGTGAATGAGTTAATAAGTAGAGGTAGGTGTCTCTTCATTCTCATTTGGTGCGATCTTGCAAGGTCGCTGGAAAAGCCATCAGCTGGGTGACACTGCCCTCTAATGGCTTATCCGTGCAATGCATGTATCAGATCATATACGTCAGGGTTTTAATGGAGGGGAAAAAATTACACTCATGAAATAGGGCGCAAAATGTATTGTATATTAAAATGATACATTTGGGTTTACAGGGTTAAATTCAGCAAATCCGAAATATGTGTTCTTCTGGAGATCATGCCCTTCACAATGTTTCATGCAAATTAGTCATGTAGAAATGACAACACTGTAAATGTATAATTGCACATTTTAAATATGTGCTTGGAGACCACCGCTTCACCTCGCCCAAAAGCCCAAAAGTGGAAGTGCAGCTCTTTTAGGTCAGTCAATTACATGTGGGGACAGGAGGATGCCGAAAGGATAGAAAAGTGAGGCAACAATGATAAAGTGGATTAATAGTAACCCCCCCAACTATCCGTGGTCACAGCCTTGCCCCCCACATTTCCTCCTCTCCTCCCTTCTCCCTTTCCTAAAGGAAGACGGCAAATATATGCCACAGCGACATATCCTTTCCCCAGATAATGGAATTGCCCGGCTGTAATAATAATTTGAATTTCACGCCCCGGTGGCTCCGTTTGCGTGGGGTTGGACGGAGCAGTGGCATAAATTAGCCCCTATGCACCGCGGTGATCGATAACTGCCCTGTCCATCACCTATTGATCTGAGGTTGTCGAGGGAACTCGAGTATAACCTGCATCTACACAAACACGGATGCCCGCGCACACATATTTTTACTCCAGGTGCAAAGTTCAGGTGCAGGATGTCTTTAGGTGCAAGCATTGTTAGAATTTTAAGTCTTGAGTAGCCTACAGTAAATATAAAAAAGTGGCTGCGATGGCTTGCACTTATTTGGTTAAGAAAGAGGCCACTAAGAAGTAGGGCTGTTAAAATTAATTGATGAATCGACAATCGATTATCAAATTACCGGTAGTCGACAACTATTTATACCAACTATTGAAACTAATGAGCCAATATTCCTTCAGGCATAGACGTGAAGACTTTGTAAGCAGGAGCACACGGAAAGGATGAGACTTGGCCACGCCCAACTCGTTTTGTAGTCAAAAACACACGGAAGTCTGGCGAGCCTTGGCCACGCCCACCAAAATCCGCTCATTTGAGGCTAGGCTAACAGTAGACCTTCCTCGTGGAGACTGCAACTCGACAACAAGGTACAATTTCGTGAACATTTCTTTTGATACAGTTTTAGGGCGCCCAGAGGATGGTTGGTGTCATTGCTGCAAAGATCATTTCAGGAGATCTTTAACACATTCACTGCCAGCCCAGCAAAAAATGCATTATTTGACGTCTTTTTTCCGTCAATGGCAGTCAATGACTTAAGATGAGATGTAACCAAAATTGATGGATTTTTAAGCAACATTTGCCTTAAAAAAATAAAATAAAAATGAAAAAAGGAGGCTGCAATATAATCACAAAATATATTGGCACATTGTGTTTAACACATTCACTGCCAGCCCAGCAAAAATGCATTATTTGACGTCTTTTTCCGTCAATGGCAGTCAATGAGTTAAAATTGTCCAAATCGTCTGATTTCTGCATATCAACAGTAATTGTTCGCTGATTTCTGCAGTCCTTCATAAAAGAAGACCAATTATCTTCTGTGTTTAATCAAAATAAAACATCTGAAATGATATGTTTTTATTTTAGGAAACAACGACCAACCAACCAACCAATCAACCAACCAACCAACCAATCACTATAAGAATACGAAAATAAACGAACAGTAATCAGGGGAAAATGTTTTTCAAATACACTTTAATGCAAAATTAAAATGAATCCAATTAGTTGATTAATCGATTGAATAATTGATGGATTAATCGATTCTAAAAATATTTGAGTGACAGCACTACTAAGTAGGTAAAATGAGATTAAAATTGTAAAAAAAAAATACAAAAAATAAAAAACAGATTAACATCACTTCCCCACTATATGAAAGTGACTATTTCACATAATTAGATTTTCAGTGCTGCATGTTTAAAAAGTGTGTTGCCAAAATCAATGACTGTATCTCCTTCACACCATTTACTTCTGCTGCAGACCACACGGCACCTTCTACGTCTTATTGGAAAGGCAAATAAACACAACATGCTGAAGAGGAGCTCCAATCAATCTTCACCCAGTTTAATGAACCAGAGTGGCAACTGGTAATAAAAAGTATTAAATCTGCACATATGACTGCGATTGGCTGGCAACCAGTCCAGGGTGTCCCCCGCCTACTGCCCAAAGCCAGCTGAGATAGGCTCCAGCACCCCCGTGACCCTTGTGAGAAATAAGAGGTCAAAAAAATGGATGGATGGATGGATGGACTGCCAATAAAAGGTACATTCCCAGTAGTGAGAGCAAAATGAAGCTTCATGAAGCCTCATGGAGCACTTGCAATACTGTTTTACTCCTCTAGATGCTGGTCTTGGTTTAAACATAAAGGCCAGTGCAATGAAAATTGATATAATGTCCACTACACCTTTAAACCGAATACCATCTAGAAGAATCAAAAAATATCACAAGTGCTCCATGAAGCTTCATGAAGCTTCATTTTCCCATCAGTAATTTCTAGCCAACCATTATACTGTGTGCATATCTGGTGACAAAAGTAGCCCCATTACACAATGAGGTCACGTTTATTTCAATCCATTGCTTTGTTACAAGCTGAGAGAACTACAATGGCTCATCAATGAGAGTTTATTTTCTCCTTTATATATGCAAACACTGAGGCCCGATTCTGACATGGACGGAAGGAAGAACACCCATTAACACAGTCAGTAATGTTCACGGAAAACAAAACAGAGTTGCATTAAACTGCGCAAAGTCCAATTAAGCAGGTATCTCAAATGAGCCACTGCGATGAAACGAGGGCACCTGGGAGCACGCCCAAATAAGCAGGCTCGCATCGGCCAAACGGGAACGCAAATGAACTCAGATGAGTGCCCTTAATGCGGTCATAACAGTTTACATAAAAACAATACAATTAAATAAACAAATAGAGCCACAAATAATCCTTGAGACAGAAAGAAGCAAGAGGTGACGTCCATGACCTTTCCAAAGGTACAGTACGAGTGCAGCATCAGGATTGTGACCAATAATGATGAGAATCAATTCTCAGTTGAGGTCTTTTCCTAGAGTGTCGATGTTGGCAAGGAGGTGTCGATGAATCCATGAGTGTCAAAAAACAGACAACTGCAAATTGGAAGGTGCCCACGAATGAATTATGTGAGCTAGCTGGGACTTGTCTACATATATCAGCTCTTCTTAAACATGTCACGATGGTCATGGATGGTGCATGGGTGAGGGGAGATGAACCCAATGGCGGAGAAACATGACAGGGAGACAGACAGGGATGGCTATATAAGGAACTTTATTGTCAATGAATATGTAAAAGACGGGATGGGACTTGAGAGGACTGAGCACCAAAACTTGACATAACAAACTTGAACGTGAGCAGACTGGTCGCTATGACTTGGCAGGGACGTGGGGCTTGGCTGAGACATGGGGCGACTTGGCTTGGACGTGGAAAGACTTGGCTTGGATGTGGGGAGACTTGACTTTGACGTGGAGAGACTTGACTTGGATGTGGGGAGACTGGGCTTGGACGTGGGGAGACTGGGCTTGGACGTGGGGAGACTTGGCTTGGACGTGGGGATACTTGACTTTGACGTGGAGAGACTTGACTTGGATGTGGGGAGACTGGGCTTGGACATGGGGAGACTTGACTTTGACGTGGGGAGACTGGGCTTGGATGTGGGGAGACTGGGCTTGGACGTGGGGAGACTTGGCTTGGACGTGGGGAGACTTGGCTTGGACGTGGAAAGACTTGACTTTGACGTGGAGAGACTTGACTTGGACGTGGGGAGACTGGGCTTGGACGTGGGGAGACTTGGCTTGGACGTGGGGAGACTTGACTTTGACGTGGAGAGACTGGGCTTGGATGTGGGGAGACTGGGCTTGGACATGGGGAGACGACTTTGACGTGGGGAGACTTGGCTTGGACGTGGGGAGACTTGGCTTGGACGTGGGGAGACTTGGCTTGGACGTGGGGAGACTTGACTTTGACGTGGAGAGACTTGACTTGGACGTGGGGAGACTGGGCTTGGACGTGGGAGGACTGGGCTTGGACGTGGGGAGACTTGGCTTTGACGTGGGGAGACTTGCCTTTGACGTGGAGAGACTTGATTTGGACGTGGAGAGACTTGGCTTGGACGTGGAGAGCTGGGCTTGGACGTGGGGAGACTGGGCTTGGACGTGAGGAGACTTGGCTTGGACGTGGGGAGATTTGACTTGACGGGGGGAAACTTGATTTGACGAGGGGAAAATTGACTTGACCTGATGTGGGAAAATTTGACTTGATGTGGGGAAAATTGACTTGACGTGGGGAAAACTGACTTGACTTGAACACCAACAACAAAACCCAACCCCACCGAACCGAAACATGACAAAACATGTCAGAACCATTCCTTAACACACAATGTTGTTAATTATGCTAAACAATCTTGAAAAGGTAGAACATTGGAAAGTTCGAATCAAAGTGAAACTCACATAAGAAGTCACATTAGATTGCGAATTGTGATTCAATTTTTCATCTTCAATGTTTGCACCATTAAAAAGGAATTCTCTTCAACAAATAGCCTTAATAACAGAAAAATGTAAATTGTAATATTTCAAATTAAGAAATGTTGTCTAGATGTCAAACGTATATTGTTGTTTTTATCCATCTGATGGAAATATAGTGCAGATAACTAAAAGTGGACAGACACTCACTTGGACCGTAAAAGAAGAGATGTTGAGACGTCATGCCGGCTGTGTGATTATTTTCCTCCAACTCTGTCTAGCAGATAAACAGCTGAAGGCCAAGACCTGTGTTCAGAATTCCCTTCTAAGATTTCTCTCATACTGGGTCACAACTCCCACTGATAATCCGAGAGAAATGCACGGTTGTACAGTGCTACCTTGACATGTGAATTTAACTTGTTCCATCACCATGATCATAATTTAATTTACTTTACTTTTGTATTTCAAATCAAAAGACATAAAGACGAGAATTTTTTTTTTCATAAATCTTTTTTATTAAAAAAAATGTTAATTTAATGAAAAGGAATTTTAAATAAATTCCTTGCTAGTGTTCTCATTTTGGATTAGTTCACTAAGCTGAAAGTCATTTCCCCCCCCCCCCCCCCCCCCCCCCCCCTTTTAAGACCAAGTAATGGCTTGTAATTCAAAGAATGTGTACGTCAGGGCACTTGTAAGTCAATGTTGCACTCTATTCACTTTTGCAGCAGGTTTACTGTCTACTATTCATATGTCACGTACAGGTCTCACTAATGTGTATGCTGTTGATGTTAATTTAATGAAGAGGTTAGTGGTTTTTGCTTGCAGAGCCAAAAGCAAATAGTTGGATGCTTTGTCAATACGATCGTTTGCCCTTCAAATAGTCACCTCTGTAATTATTTTGGTAATTTGCCATGAAAACATAACATTGCAGCTGGGACAAGCTCTCGTTAACCTCCCATCTGGCTGTCTGATTTAATCAAGGATGGCATCAATTCAGTTTTACTTAGAATACTTGTAATATTTTTTAATTCAAACTTTGTATACACTCCATTGACAACCTCAGTAAATATAGTTCTGCATGTTTTGCCAAAAATATAACTTCATTATGCATCCCAATGGTATTATACAGAAGTAATTAAAGCCAAAGTTAGGTAGGTAGAATATTGAGAAATAAAACTCAAAATGATTAAAAATGCAATGATCCCAATACCAGTATCGACACCGATGCCGCACGTCTGTACTCGTACGCTGACACATTAAAACGCTTCGAAACTACATCTGATACGCTTTGTCAGTCAAACATATTTAAATGTATTTGCAAATAATCAGCAGTCGAAAATTTTAATGAACATTGTTAGTTCCAGTGTTAATTTTCACAAGAAATTTTAATTTTGTTTTAGTGTTTTGACTAAAATTAAAGTTTTAGTCATAATTTAGTCATCTGATTGTATTTTAGTTTTAACCAAATTTTAGTCGACGAAAATAAATTTTTAGTCGACTATTGTCGACAATAAAAAAAGAGCAATTTTAGTTGGCTAAATTGACAGTTTAGTTGATGTTTTCCTTCAGCATACTTACCGACTTTTATACAGAAAATTATAGCACACCTATTTGTAACTGTTGTTTAACAGTTAAACACGGAAAAAAATTTGCGATGAAAATTCTGTCGAAAATTTTACTCCGGCAAAATTATCACTTGTCATTTCCATGCTTCCCTATAAAACAGCATTCCAAGGAAGTTATGTTGTGCCATCACCGGTGTGCTATTAAAAAAAAATAAAAAATAAAATAAAATAAAATAAAATAAAATAAAATAAAATAAAATAAAATAAAATAAAATAAAATAAAATAAAATAAAATAAAAGTAAAAGACTTGTGGGCTACTCATGTGGTCCGAGGAGGCTAACCTTTCACCACTTTGGTGACCCCTGATGTAGATGTATCAAATCTGGTACTCACATCCTCCGCCCACTGGAAGACTCCGCCTACTCCTCCATAAGGAATTCACTTACACATTGCATTGGCACTTAGTCAAAGAATGTCGCCTCGAATCATTGAAGTTGTGAATTTCCGTTTGAGTCAATCCGTCATGAACCGTGTAAAGCTTATTGAGGCTTTATAAAATGGATTTGAAGCCAGCAGCGACTGTTCAATTCTCTCAACTGTCACCTTATTTTTTTTTGTAGTGGAGGTGCATGTACAGGTGAAGAGAGAATCCAAACATTTTACTATTTTCATGTACAATTTAGGCAGTCTATGCATCTGCTGTACATATCCACAATCAACATTGGTATGTAATTTAGAAGCACTCTAGCAACAAAAAATATTTTAAAATCAGTTTGGGCACTTATTGAAAAGGGCAAGTGGGGAAGATTATTAATCCTTCTCTCATAAATAACTCAGGTGAATAAATTAGCCTGTTCATTTGACGTTCAACCAGATAATTACATGGTGCATTGCAGATCTAGGAGCTCGACAGCAAGGTAGCTCTGTTCCTGGCTTGCCAATGGGATGCTAACCCAGCCATGACATTGGGCGCTCCTCATCAATCTTAATGAGGCCGACATCACCACTCGACTTAACAATGAGACTCCCTCTTGTACATGCACGGAGACCTGAGTGACACATTCATATACATGTGCAATAAAAACATAAGAACTTTATATCAATGTAATAAAAAAAAAAAGATTTAAGTGGGGGGCTTACAACAGGTGAGCGGGACCAAAAACCAATCGTCTGAGTCGCACTAATAAAGCAGAACATCGGGCGTGCGGACAAATCATTGAATGCACCGTATTTTCCGTACTATAAGGCGCACCTAAAAGCCTTCAATTTTTTCAAAAGCTGACCATGCGCCTTATAATCCAGTGCGCCTTATATATGGATCACTATTGAGCCGCAACAGGTCTCGCTGTCAAGACGCTATCGGTGACCCTGCACGATCGTTGACGCGCATCTTGGATCGCTAGCTAACACTAATACTTTACCTCAGAGAAAATAATAAAACAGCTGTTTATTCATTGCGGGAGTGAATGAAGTTGTCAGAAATCTGGTTTGTAATCTATTAACTTATTAGCTCCCAAAAACGTATAAATACGTCATATTTTAAATGTTTTAAGTGTCCCAAAGACGTATTTATACGTTTTTTGTTGTTTTTTATGCCAGAGCTTAGAGAAGGCTTTTATGCAGTCTCTCTACTGCAGAAAATGGTTGAGTGGCAGCAGAGTATAAGAGATCAACCAGGCCATGTTAAAACTCCCACAGTTTTCCCACAGTTCTAAGCAGAATTGTGAAAAATGATGAAACTTAGCCATGTTCTATTGCTAATTGCTGCACAGTGGAAACGGATAGGAATATACTTTTTTCCCTGATAATAGAAGAGACTGTAATCTCTCTTTTGGTATGTTCCATATTTTTATAGCTATAGAACATAATATTCCACGGGCTTGAAAAATCAGTCAAAATCCAGGAAAACACTTAAGTGAAAATGGTTGGGAGTGAATGAGTTAATATAGTTTGACTGACCTGTTTTGTTGACATTCCCTTTAGCGCAGCACCATCTAATGGATGCATAACGTAACCCCAGCCTCTACTGTAGCGCCTTACATATGGAAAAAGTTTTAAAATATGTCATTCATTGAAGGTGCGCCTTATAATGAGGTGCGCCTTATAGTGCGGAAAATACGGTACATCATTTTTGAGCATAACTCCAAAATGGATCACCAAGTTCATTTGAAAGCAATGAAGGGATCTGGTTGATGACATCCACACCTAAGTTTGGTTACAGTGTTCACACCTGAGCAGAACGCCAGAGTAATAGCAGCAAGACACTCTCGGATCAGCCAGGCCTTTATTACATATCCTCCTAACACGCTCTCTACCGGTGCACTCAATTACGCTGACAGCTCTCTTACCACTTTGGCACTCTTTGGCGTAGGCACTAAAATTGATCAGAAAATAAAGGTTATAGACAGAGGTGGCAACAGACTGGAGAATGGCAAAGATGTTGTTCGTCTTCAGCAGAGAACAAGGATTTGCTGAGGTGTTCATATTAAATCGAGAATGCTCACGAGTGAACATCAGTATGTTGAACAGGTCAAAAATGTTTCAATGTATCGTACACCAGAATAAATCTAAGATGACTGAATACAAGAGGAGTTTTTTTTTTTTTTGGGCTAAATAAACAACAGAAAGGCAGACATCTGTTTAGTAGGGATGTCACGATAAGGGCAATTTCGTGATATCGCGATATTAAAACTGCCACAATATCGTCGTCGTCATGTTCACAATATTTAAAAGGAACACATCTGTTCAAAAAAGAGTCAGGTTGATTTCCATTTGTGCAATTTTAGCACCCTCTAGTGGCTAGTTTATTAGTGCAATTTAATTTTCATTTGGGATGTTTTGGCCTTCTGTGTTTAAAATCGATGCTAATTGTCAGATAAAGGGGAACCTAATTTGCTTGTAAAGCGATGAATGTGTGCTTGCATTAGCAAGGAAGTGCCTCAATTTTGTTATTAGATTGTAGGTGGTTTATATGCATTGGTGTTATGTACAAAAGCACAATATTGTGCTTTTTATAATATGACCTTTAATAAATGCTTAGTTTTAGTTTAGTTAGTTTCAGTATTAGTTTTAGTTTTTTTTTATGTGTATTACTTGTGCGCAATATTTAAAAAACACCACTGGCGTGACGTCATTATTCCGGTTTATATCAAAATAAATCTACTAAAAATCACATTTAAAATCATCCCCAAAGGCTTATGCATTAAATTAATTACCAAAGACTAAAACGAAGGACATATTTGCTTGCTATAATTATAGTTAGTTTTATTTTAGTTAGTTTTGTAAACATAAAATGTAGTTTCAGTTTTCTTTTTTAAAAAAGCATCTTCGTTTTTATTTTATTTCGTTAACGAAATAGTTTTTTGAATTTTACTTTTTTTCGTTAGTTAAGTTAACTAAAGTAGCCTTTAATAGCACCTTGTTTTTCGACACCTTCCTTTCTTACTTTGACAATCTCCAAACATTTTTGTTTTTATGCCATTTTTTAGCATATGTCGCGGGCCACTGAAAAGTGGATGGCGGGCCGCAAATGGCCCCCGGGCCGTAGTTTGGACACCCCTGTCTTAGAGTATAAAGTCCATTCTAACCAGTAAGCACATGCATATATTAATATATATTAATATGCTAGTTTATTATAGTTTTTAAAACTGTATTGCTGACATACAAATTGGAGTCATAGAATATAGCATACGTTATTGCACCCAAAATAGAAACACACACAAAGCTTGTGTTTCTAGTATGTCATACGTCCTTGGAGCAAATTGCTTCAGCGAGCTGACATCATTCAGCACCAAATTTGAACTAATTACATGAGGCAATTAAAGAATGACTCAGCCAGCAGTGATAATTACAACCTGATATGCAAGCAGCAGCCATAATGAATCTTCCATTCTGCTTGGTTGGCTTCGCCAGGCTGTGCAGTCAGAAGACGGGCACACTTGTTTGTTAGCACATGCATTTTGCTATCATGCACCACTTAGCTTCGACTCGTAATGCAGACTCCACAAACAATTATGCAACCCTTAAGGGTACCGTTTGAAAATACGCAGTATCAGCGTCGTATGGTAGCAAAGCAGTGAAGTGAAAGAGAGAGCAATCCTTGAAAAAAAAACGTGCCAAACGGAAAATCTGAATTACAGGGGAGGTCGGGATAATCAGCGAGGAAGGAGCTGGTCTACATAAGAGAAGAGCACGTGCACCTATAACGACAAGAAAAAAAAAAAAAAAATGAGGGAAGGTGAGAGGCAGTCTGGCAGAAAATTGAGACTGCTGGCCATTTTCAACTGGCCCTCATCCTTCTGGGTTTATAACCCGTGAAGCCTCTTGTCATTGGGACTCGTCAGAGGGCCAAGTTAACGGGCCTTGTCTTCGCCTCAGCAGCAGCACACAACATATTCCTCTTCATCATTAACCTACCTCCACAACATCATCATTTAAGGCTGATATGCAGAGTTAGTCTAGAAGAAAACAGTCACAAAGCCAAACTAACATCGCATCTGGTTGGCACAAATATTACAGATCCCAAAATAGCCAAGCAGCAGAAATGAAACAATGCAAAATATTAGATGTCATGTGGACATTAGGGATATGTAAGCTCATATATAAGCTTACAATACTGTATAAAAACTCACAATATTGTTAAAAAAAAAAAAAAAAAAAAAAAAAAAAAAACTGATTTTTTTTTAAAGCAAAATATTGTGTTTTTTTGCAAATAAAAACATTCGCAACAAATTTGTGTTATGTTTCCCTTCATCTGGTGATTAACTTCAATGTAGGTCACCAAAACATGCCTAATTAAAAATAAACTGCACTAATAAACCAACCAGTAGAGGGTGGTGAAACTGCACAAATGGAAAACATTGTAGCCTTTTAAACATATATGCTGTTTTTTATTGTGATCCTGAGTGGTCAAAAAAATCAATTAGCAAAAATAAATATCTGAAAATGGTCACCAAAACATGCCTAATTAAAAATAAACTGCACTAATAAACCAACCAGTAGAGGGTGGTGAAACTGCACAAATGGAAAACATTGTAGCCTTTTAAACATATATGCTGTTTTTTATTGTGATCCTGAGTGGTCAAAAAAATCAATTAGCAAAAATAAATATCTGAAAATGGTAAATGAATCAATCTATGAATCAATCTATCAGGTGCCATTTTTATGTTTAGCAGGGGAAAAGTAAAACTAATTAATCTGAAATTTGATTGTCCCCAATTTCCTGTCACATGATTGGATAAGGACAAGGAACATGAAAACAAATGTTTTCATCATGATTGCTAAAAAATTGTTTTGAGTATATATTCATATTTTCCTTCTTCAGAAAACAGATTTGAGAATTAAGTTTATAAGTGAAGAATATCAAAATTAGGCTTCCATCAATATGAGTTACAGCTACCCTGACTAAGTTGGGATAAATGAAGACATAATTGGAATTTTAGATGGTTTGGGTTTCACGTCACTTAAATATATATTCATTGTGCTAACGAGAAGAGCTTTTGCCAGCATTCTGTTATTGGATTATGAAATTAAAAGTACGCTTAAAAAAAAAACAATACTTTCAATCAAATGATTGAACAGAATCATGTAAATCTGTCGGTAAGGCTGTCAAACTTAAAAAATAATAATAATAATAATAATTTAAAAAAAAAAGTTTCACATCCAAGAATAATACGGCGGCCCAAGCAAGTTTTGAGGGCTGGTGGCGAACTGAGAAAAAAAAAAAAAAACACCTCATAAGTCAAAGTCACACAAGGAGTGACAATGTGAGAGCAATTCATCCTTGAAATGTTCTCAAAGGTACCAGTTTCTTACACCCTCAATCTCCTCCCCTGTTATAGAAGATTCAGGCAGGCTGTTGTGGCAAAACACTGTTTATCTGTTGGTAATCACTGCCTTTGCCTCTGTGGGGACAAATGGAATCCAATCAGTCTAGTGAGGGACTGACAGGGTCACAGGCCCGACTCAGTGGCCGGCTAACCATTCATCAGTGTGTCAAACGGAGGGGTGGCCTAAACTCATTGCGCCAACAGATCTGTCTTGTGTGTCGTTGGTGGTAGACAGGACGGAAAGTAATAGTTGGACAGCTGCGAGTAAGGGAGCACAGACCTCAACCGAGGCTTCGCCTTATATCAGCTACAAAATCATAGCTTTGATCAAGTGCATGGTACTGATTTTTGATTATATGCATCTTCAAAATGGAAGGCGACAAACTAGTAGACCTAATTGCTGTACATTCACATTCCTGGAACCGAAAAATACACATAAAACATTATCTTGGTATAAGTCTAATGGTTTGACTGTGACACAGGCGCCGAAGATGACGAGTTTATCTGTGTAGTGGGGGTACCGTATTTTCTGCACTATAAGGCGCACCTCATTATAAGGCGCACCTTCAATGAATGACATATTTAAAAAAAAAAAAATTCATATATAAGGCGCTACAGTAGAGGCTGGGGTTACGTTATGCATCCATTAGATAGTGCTGCGCTAAAAGGAATGTCAACGAAACAGTCAGACAGGTCAGTCAAACTTTATTAATAGATTACAAACCAGCTTTCTGACAACTCCATTCACTCCCAAAATGAATAAACAGCTGTCTTATTATTTTCTCTGAGGTAAAGTATTAGTATTAGCTAGCGATCCAAGATGGCGGGATCTTCTGCGCATGCGCGTCACCAATCGTGCAGGGTCACCCACCGATAGCGTCTTGCTAGCGGGACCTGTTGCGGCTCAATATTGATCCATATATAAGGCGCACTGGATTATAAGGCACATGGTCAGCTTTTGAAAAAAAAGTAAGACTTTTAGGTGCGCCTTATAGTGCGGAATATACGGTAATTCTTGAAGCATTGGCAGCATTATGGGCAGTTTGCATCGATAATTAAGTCACTATAGGCAGTCATTGTGCTCCCTTGAGATTTAGGAGGCCATAACCAAAATGCCCCCGTGACTACTGGCCTGTTGACAGGTCACAAATGAATCATCTAGCTTGCTGCATATGACTGTATTATAACCACGGGTATAGTCATTGAGTTGTATTACACATACAGACACGTTTCAAGTCATTTGGTTCTGAAGCTTAAAACTATGGAAAGGGGAAGATTGGTTGGTTAATAGTAAAGTTATTGATGTTTACAGATAGCTTACAAATAAAAGTAGATTACCGTATTTTCCGCACTAAAAGGCGCACCTAAAAGTCAAGACGCTATCAGTGACCCTGCACGATCGGTGACGCGCATGCGCAGAAGATCCCGCCATCTTGGATCGCTAGCTAATACTAATACTTTAACTTAGAAAAAATAATAAAACAGCTGTTAATTCATTTTGGGAGTGAATGGAGTTGTCAGAAAGCTGGTTTGTAATCTATTAATAATGTTTCACTGACCTGTCTGACTGTTTTGTTGACATTCCCTTTAGCGCAGCACCATCTAATGGATGCATAACGTAGCCACAGCCTCTACTGTAGCGCCTTATATATGGAAAAAGTATTAAAATATGTCATTTATTGAAGGTGCGCCTTATAACGCAGTGCGCCTTATAGTGCGGAAAATACGGTACTTTACATCTTCCAAAACACTCAATTTAAGTTTGCATTTATTTTGAAGATACTGTTTCCTTACTAGACTGGCAAAGAAAATGTTGTTGATTTGTTCGTTTTTGTTGTAGCCTTTTTCCCAAGACTCAATTTGCCTCTCTGTTTCTGCTCAGATCTGTTCCATTTGCTAATCAATTGTGCTTATAAATGTCACTTTATTTGGCGAAATGAAACATCGAGCTTTCTAAAAGCTTAGGGTGAGTCTGTGCAAATCTGAAGAGTTAATGTTGAGAGGCGGCTGCTGGAAACCCCCCAGGTGTTAAAAGTTACACAAAGTTACAAGTTATGTTTGTCTTCATGGTCTGTAAATGGCCACTAAGTACTTTATGTGTGGGACTTGGGCACCGTGGGATGTTTGTGCCCACTTACTTCCACCATACTGTTGTTGGACTGGTCGCTGGAGATTGCTTCCGGAACACGACAATGGCTCTTTAGTAAGGACACTTGAAACTGAAAACTGCTCAGGAACGCAACTTGGTTGTCATCTTTTTCTTGATAAATGTTGGAGTGTGTAGTAATTGGATGCTGTAATGCATTTACAGTGTAAGGGTTTAAACTGATTTGTTCCCTTGAGGGATGAATAAAACATAGAAATGATTATTTATTCATTGTACACCATTAGAAGTTTAAAAACACACTGGGTCATATGATGCTCGACATTAACATCACTTGTTTTCTAGGAGTAGACTTCAAAGTTTGTAAGAATCTTGTGGGTATCTTACCACCCCCATATGTTACTCCGTTAATAACAATTAGTGTGATTCTCTACATCTACGAGTAATTGCATCCCAGTGGAAAGGACAGACACATTAACAATTTGATCAAGTCGAGGACATACGAGTGAACATCAACATAGCAATAAATCAAGTCAGAGTGAGAGTAATTTAACTAATCACACACTTCTAATTAAGTGGAAAAAACAGGTGTCATTTTTGTTCAAATATAACTATTAATGTAACTTGTAAACTAATGTAATTACTTTTTCATGCAAGTACTCAGTAAAGTAACAAAGTTACTTTTTAAAGCTAATTACCAGAAAAGTAACTAATTACTTTTCCACCAGTTACGTAACTTTTTGTTGTTTTTTGGCAACAAGATGCTAGTCTGCTTCCTGCACCATCAAGATGCGGTGCCGCCTGAACAAGGCACCGACTCCCTCCCGGCACAACCCCAGCAAAAGTGGTACAACACTGTTTGCATGCTCCCTTCATTCTGACATCTTTCCTTGCGTGTCTGTGATCTGGTTCTCTGAGTAGTGTGCAACACAAAATACAGTATACAGCAAAGTGTAAGATTTATTTCCCCTTGGGGAATTTTAATGAGTATAGAAATGATTTAAAAAAAAAAAAAAAAGTTTTTCTTTTACCGAATGACAATCCACATGTATACAGTTATACAAGTTTTTGCTAATTTTTACACATCTGAGATACATTGGCATGTTTTGGCAAGGTAAGTCTACAACACAGGCAGAACAGGTGGATGTGAATTCCCCAGCTGTGCATCCCAACACAGATGTAGAGAAGCTCTCCGGCAAGCTGTCCTCTTGGGGAAAAGATGGGTTCAAGAAGTGACCTGGAGTTGAAACTGTCAGCACTCCAACAGCTGCCGATTTTTAAATTCCCAGTGGACTCATTTCATTGACATAATAATTCATATTAGCTTGACGACATTAATCAACTACAAATGGGTAGCCATAGATGATCACATTCTATAGCTTATCAGCATCCTCCACATGTTTATTATCCTGTGTATAAGCTAAAGAAGTTGACACCACAAGAGGACAGTTAAAAGACGCTATAAAGTGGATTCAGAGATAAAGAATAAATAAATAAATAGATAAATAAATAAATATTATACATCTTTGAAGATAACTGCTGAAATAATACTGATGATTAAATAATGATAATAATAATAATAATAATAATAATAATAATAATAATAATAATAATAATACCCTCGTGAAACAAGCTTGTGGACAGCAGCTTTGTGCTGGCATGGCAACTTTAGAGCGCCTCATTGTCACAGCATGCAAAAACCCCACAACTTGAGTGGATGATGTTTTCCAGCAATCGGATGCTATAAGTGGATATTTAAATAGCTCAAATTTGAAGTTCAGGACTGCAACTAATGACTATTTTAAAAATCGATTAATCTGTTGATTATTTTGTCGCTTAATCCATGAGTCAGATTTAAAAAAAAAAAAAAAAAAAAAAAGTTTAAATATGCAGCTGTCATTCAAAAACAGGACATTATTTCAAAATACCAGTGCAGAAAACATAAATGAATTATGATTCGGTTACTGGCGTGGGTCATAAAATGTCGTAAAATAGGCAAAAAAATTGCATAATTGCTTTCCAAAATAAAAGCAAATGTTTTATTTTGATTAAAGACAAAAGGTAATCAGTCCACTATTATGGAGGACAACAAAAATCTGGCAATATTTACTGTTAGAATTTGGAGAACATTCAATTCAAAAAGGCATCTAAGCGATTAATCACTTATCAAAAAATAATTATCAAGAAATTTGATAATCCATAATAAGCAAAATAATCGACAAAGTAGCATTAAAAAAAAAAAACTAACGGAGTAGACACTAATTGTCACTGGTTTCAAAAGTTTATTTCAAATGTGTTTAGCTTCACAGATTTTTGTCATTTTTGCTTTCATTATGACCTCTAAACTTTGTACATACGTTCCCTTTTGTCCACAAGCTCATCGATATAGCCTATTCATTTCTAAAATCCGCCCGCCTAATAAAGTAGTATTCCATGTGGCATTGGTTACTTAAATGATTCTCCCACTGAGACATTTCTAACAACGCAGCCTTTTTAGTCACTGAGTTTGTCATTCATTTTGGAGCTGGCACTAACGCACAGGGATTCGGATTCAGCTTTTAACAGCCCACCCGACTCCCTCACAAGAAAACAAGACCGCGTACTCATTAGCACATCCTCAAATGAGTGTCAATAATCTAAAATCGTTCCAAAGATCGAGTCCAGCTGAAAGGTTAGCTATCCATTGTGTCTGGGGAAAGCTGTGGCCTTTCGAGGTGAAACCCTTAAGCTGCATCAATAAAGCAGCAGCGTTTAGGTCATGAGCCCAGGGAGAACAGCAAAGGTTAAGAAATATTGTAAACAACAAAACAAGGGTTTCACAGTGCTATTTTAAATTAGCATATTCTTCTAACTGTGGATCGCTGGCGAAATCCCGAGAGATGAATAGAAAAAGCAATCAGTTTCCACTTGTCTAACTCTCTTGTTATTGCTATTGTAGATCATGTCAGCTTGCATCTGCTCTGGAAATGCAAGCGAAAATTAAAATGAGCAGCCGACGCTCTCTGGAGTTTCTCAGGCAGGCTTGATCTTCTTTATGGTTCAAAAGTTGTTGCAAACCATCATTTGTATGTAAGGTTCGCTGCTTAAAAAAAAGAAAATCATCTCAAAGTCAAACTGATAACGACACTACAATAGAGGAAATGGAAAATGGGGGATATATTGTAGCTGAAAATAATAGAAAACAGTGGCAAATACAGATTAAAAACAAAACTATTTTCGCAAACACACTCACTGGACACTTCATTAAGTTTAAGCAAAAGCAAAAAGTAGAAAGATTCATATTAAGAATTTGAAGGACTGCGTTGACTAGCAGCAGATGCACATTCAAGTGCAAAGTCCCCAAAGTGTGTAAAATATCTGCTGCTTTCATAAACTGACAGAGCGTCTGCAATATGAACAGAAGCCTCTGCTGTGCGAACGCACCCGCTCCAGACCGCACGGTCTCGACAGCGCGGCGAGAGAAAAATTTCCTCCCAAATCATGACAAATCACTTTGCCGTCGCAAAAGGTACAGAAGCAATAACGCTTTTGATAACTGTGAAGGTTGAAGAGGAAGCAAGTAAACGTGGAGAAACAAAACCTCACTGTGGGGGAACAATGTGTGATTGTGGTGTAAAGTTGTTGCTATTAAAGCATGGCTGTTCTTGCGTGACTTATTACAGTAGAACAAGAAGCAAGTCTTTGCAATTGTAGATGGAATGATGGAAAAAAAACAAACACCTTTACGACATAAAAATATCCTAAAATTCGATACTTACTGTTCGACACAGTAAAATGAAAGAACTGTCAAGGGGACGATTGAATCCCGTTCAAGTACGTCTCTATTAACCCGCTACAAGTGTACAACAAAAAGTATTGCTCAATGCCAAAGTCATACATTGGATTTATATTTGTTCACCGTTGCTCAATATGGACCAACAATGTGATAACTGTATTAAATTTAGGTGATTTCATGACATTTTTGCCAGTAGTGTAAAAGGATTGGAAATGTGAATTATAAGGAAATGCAATTACCGTATTTTCCACACTATAAGGCGCACCTTCAATGAATGACATATTTTAAAACTTATTCCATATATATGGCGCTATAGTAGAGGCTGGGGTTACGTTATGCATCCATTAGATGGTGCTGCGTTAAAGGGAATGTCAAAAAAAAAAAAAAAAAATTGCTACCTGGTGATCCCTGACCTTTACTATTAACTCATTTGCTCCCAATAACGTGTAAAAATGTTTTAAAATGTTCTACGTGTCCCAAAGACGTATTTATATGTTTGTTTGTTTTTTTTATGCTAGAGCATACAGAAGACTTTGATGCAGCCTCTCAACTGCAAAGAACGGTTGCAGAAATGGTAGTTATTACACAAACGACCAGCAGGTGGCAGCAGAGCAAAGGAGATCAACCAGGGCCATGTAGAAAAAAAAAGCTCAATTACTTACAATTTTGAATAGATTTGTGAAAACTGATGAAACTTAGCTCTCTTCTAATGCTAATTGCTGCAAAACGGAAACAGATAGAAGCATACTTTTTATTCCTGATAAAAGAAGAGACGTTAATCTTTCTACCTACATCTCTTATCCACTTTAAAATGTCCATTTTTCAGCTGGTAAATAAAAAAAATAAAAAAACGTGGAGAATCAAGTGAAGTCACTGGAATCCCAGATGGACATTGGAATACATTACATGTTGGCATGCCTCAACGATGACATCAGCTGTCACTTGGCGACAGTGCAAAGCAGCTTGTAGTAGTGTAAATAGCTGCTTACAGGCACTTGGATACATGTTAGCTTAAGCTTCTTTTCTCCAAACATTTCATCCGAAAATGGACCCTTGTTTATCCCAAAGGAAAAGAACAAGACGGTGGACAGATGGACACGCAGACTCATGCTACAAAATGTGAAAACAAGTCTTATGATAGCCTCTATCGGCCTGAATCTCTCTTATTATCTCACAGGGATATTTTCAAATTATTGCAACACATTTTCAATTGTGAATATTGCACTCATTGTGCATAGGAAAGGTTAAGAACCACTGCTTTAAATTAAATGTTACGAACTATTTTTTCGATGTAAGTGAGCAGAATAATGCAGTCTGGAGGAGTTGCTATCGCGGAGGTCTGCGTGCATTTACCTCAATTCCCCACACTTGTCATAGCATTGTTTTTCATTAGACAGCAAACTTGCACATCTGCTGTTTGCAGCCCAGGAGTGCAGTCCATTTTTCCTCATTTGCTTCAAGACATGATGAATCAATCATCAATTATGCGCAATCAAACTAGTTATTAACAATCAACACCAGGTCTAAGACAAGTCTTGTCAAGGGATATACTTTTGGACATTTTCCCAAACATCAAACTCATTCCTATTCACAAATTGTTTATCTTGTGAAATGAAAATTCACAATATAAAAAATATAATTACTGTGCATTGTTCAGCATTGTTCCCCAAACTAAACTATAGAACTCATTCTGAAATTATTCCTTGAAGACCTTGTAAGAAATGTACTTGTATCATATTCAGCTTAACATGTCAAAGCAGCTTAAGTGACTCTCGTTTTATTTTTATTTTTTTAATTTTTATTCAGTATTGAGATGACTGGTCCATTACACGATTCTTTCCAACCATCATCTGCCTGCGTTTCACCAGACCGCCTCCATGCAAGTCTACATCTGCCCTCAGGGCATGCTGCAGGGACCCCTATCATCTCACAGCATATGTTGTCGTAGTACGAACTACTAAAAGGTACAATGTACGGTGCTAAACAGTTACGAGGACACAATGAGACACCGACAAATGCAGTAACATCTAAGTCCAATTCTATAACCTTGGAGGGCAGAGCGGTTTTAAAAAAGCGACGTGAAACTCCTTTGATGAAAGAGGACATGGGCCATGATAATAGGAGGATAAAACTCTAAGCACAACTAAAGGGGAAAGCAAAATAAACATTTCAGACTTCAGAAGGCTTGTGCAAAGCCTCGAAATAAGTTGACGCAGACAGTGTTCTATCAGACTCAAGGGTGGTCAAAATATGGCCTTTTATTCATTTATATCTAAACCAATAACAAAACAGTAGGTTGATTAACTCATTCACTCCCAGCCATTTTCACAGAAGCAACCCCCTTTGCTCCCAGCTGTTATACTGGATTTTGACTGATTTTACAAGGCCCACAGAATATTGTGTTCTATTGCTATCAAAACATGGAACCTACAAAAAGAAACATTAGTCTTTTCTTTCATCAGGAAAAAAAAAATAGATTTGTGTCTGTTTCCGTTTTGTAGCAATTAGCATTAGAATACAGATAGGTTTCCTTGATATTCACATTCCAGGTAAAAAAAAAAACACTATCAAAACGAGCTTGTTGCAACATAGCCCTGGCTGATCTCACGCTGCCGCCACCTGCTGGCCATTTTTTGTAGCAACTACCATTGTTACATAAGCCACCTCTTCATGTCAGAAGCTGCACCAAATACTTCTGTATGCTCTTACATTATTTAAAAAAATAAAAAAAATAAAAAATAAAATAATAAAAAAGACATTAAAAAACGTATAAATACGTTTTTGGGGGTGAATGAGTTAATCATATGCATTCCACTGCAGGGGCTAAGGTTCCTTTCATTAATGTAAAGATCGCGCTATGGAGAATCAGTGAAGAAGTGCTCAGATGGTCTCAGTTGGCCACCAGATAATCCTTTAAATCACATCCGGTGGACACATGCAAGCAAACATGCAGATGACAGCAAATACACAGCCAAGTATCCCATCCAAGAGACACGAAATGGTTTTACAATTGACTGTAATAAATTGTCAATCAAACATCTGCTTCACTTTTAAACGATTCCCATCTGAGTCATTCAAATTAATCATTTCCGCTCATTTTCTTCGACTTCTTCCACTGAGGCGCGCAGGTGAGCTGAGCTGGACCCGATCACCGGCTGACTACAGGCAAGAGGCAAGGGGGGTACTTCCTGGACTGGCCGCCAGTCAATCACAAGGCAATAATTTAATTTCAAGCATGCACACCCACACGCACACACGCAAACACACACAGTTGAGAAGGCACTGGTTACTGTGGTAACAGTTCTTGCCCCCTGCCATCATTCAAAACCATGGCTGAACTTCACACTGTGTAAAAGCTTTCCACTTTCCACTGATTTAGTCTATCAGTGTTTGAGAGGGTCGTGATGAAAGACAACATAAAAAAAAAATATGTCAGTGTAGTTACAGTGGAGGCTTACTGCACGGACGTAGCTCAGACACACAATGAAAAAATGGCTCAAGTATTAGCAATGTGCAGTCATAACGTTGTAACTGTATGTTTACATCACTTACTTAAAGAGAAAGTCAACCCAAAAAATTTTTTTTGACATTAACTCATTCACTCCCAACCGTTTTCCTGGATTTTGACTGATTTTTCAAGGCCCTCAAAATATTATGTTCTATTGTTATAAAAATATGGAACATACCAAAAGAGAGATTAGAGTCTCTTTTTTTATCAGTGAAAAAAAGTATATTCCTATCTGTTTCTGCTGTGCAGCAATTAGCAATAGAACATAGCTAAGTTTCGTCGTTTTTCACAATTCTGCTTAGAACTGTGGGGAAATCAGCCTGTTTTAACATGGCCTGGTTGATCTCTTATACACTGCTGCCACTCAACCATTTTCTGCAGTAGAGACACTGCATCAAAGCCTTCTCTATGCTCTGGCATAAAAAACAACAAAAAACATATAAATATGTCATTGGGACACTTAAAACATTTAAAATATGACGTATTTATAAGTTTTTGGGAGCTAATGAGTTAATATGTTCTATGCAGCCCCACTGATCTAATCATGGTATTCTGATTAATACTGTATTAGTGGAATATGAGTTAAACCCATTTTATCCATCTAAGGGGCGGCCATTTTGCCACTTGCTGTCGACTGAAGATGACATCATTGTTGCTCAGGGCTCAGGCAACGACCAATCATAGCTCAC
The DNA here is from genome assembly GCF_051991245.1 of Festucalex cinctus. Classification (NCBI taxonomy): domain Eukaryota; kingdom Metazoa; phylum Chordata; class Actinopteri; order Syngnathiformes; family Syngnathidae; genus Festucalex; species Festucalex cinctus. The sequence continues at coordinate 23,183,718 of NC_135421.1, read as the reverse complement.
CTGTCTTCTGAAGCTGAGCTGTGATTGGTTGTTACCTGAGACCTGAGCAACATTGACTTCAGTTGACAGCAAGTGGCAAAATGGCCACCCCCTGAGCTGGATAAAATAACTCTTAGTCCACAAACGTAATATTAATCAAAATGTCATGTTTAGACTAGTGAGGTCACAGATAACATATTGTCAAGAAAAGTTTAAGGTGGGCTTCCACTTTAAACTAGCCTCTGTAGCACGTTAGCTTAATAAGATATTAGTGTGACCAGACGTTTTTTGAGTGGTCATCTTACATTGCCACTTTTTTTGTGTGCTCATTTTCTGCCTTCACATCAAAAAATGTCACAGTATATGCTGTACGATTGTACAAATAAGTCATATGTAAGAACGACAACTACTTCCTGCTTTCACAGCTAAGAACCATGGGAAACGTAGTCATGCTATGCAGTGCTGTCGGAAGTCGCTCCAAAGCAAGCTGAGGTTTCCAGCAGTATATTGCCAATTACAATGTGGCGCGAGGTAAACAATACAGCCAGCTATCGGGACCAAACAAAAACAAAAAAAAAGGCTGGATAATGGTGAGTGCACTTGCATTGACGCTGTTGAAAAGTCAACCAAGATAGCATTTCACATAAGCAATTGATGCACATGTCAGCAGTCTTTCCCTCAAGATTGACCAGCGATGACATTTGGTGAAATTATCGTGTCCCGGCTTTTTCATTTTGAAAATCTGGTCACTATCAGATATGGAAATGGCGGACTGGTTTGATACACAATGTGGTATAGAGCTGTGCAATAAAAACATCTACTGTTATGTATAATATAACACTCTTGCGGGAATCCTGTAGTTTCTTTCTTTCCATTTAGTGCTTAAAAATATGATTTCGCCAAGCGGGGGCCACTGTGTAGAGACGCGCTGGTCCACTGCCAGACGTGCCAGTGAAGCTGCAAGGCATCTCTTATCTACATACTCCTTTGACATGGTGTTCAACTGATTTTTTTTTTTTCTAAAAAGGTATAATAAAGTTTTACAAAACTTTTTCTCTGCCAATTTACTCTGCAAATTAATTTGAAAGTACAGTATACAGAACTTTAATTGGTTATGTGTGAGATTACAAGCGACTAACATCATTTACTGTTTTTGGAATGTGCATTATAATTAGTGTTGTTCCGATACCGATACTGGTATCGGCAGAGGCGCCGATGCTGCATTAAAACAGGGGTATCGGTATCGGTGACTACATGCCGATACCATTAATTCCAACTCTAATATAGGATTTTGGATGCAGCATCTTGTGTCTTGCTGGTGCACGACATTCACTGGTATGTGACATGCTCACTGCATGCCGATCTAAGATATCCTATTGGCCCTTGAATGCTCTGAACCAATGGCAGGACAGCTTTTTCATGTTGAGGAAAAAAAATAATAATTAACTCATTCACTCCCAAAAACGTATTTATACGTTTTTTTTCCGTTGGTTTGTTTTTTGTTTTTTTAAATGCTATAGCATAAAGAAGGCTTTGATGCAGCCTCAGACCTGAAAAGTTCGCTTAAAGCAATGGTAGTTATTACAAAAAAAAAAGGCCAGCAGGTGGCAACAGAGTATAAGAGAGCAGCACGGGCCATGTTGCAACAAGCTCTTTTTCCCAGTGTTCTTTGCTTTGCTATTCTATTGCTAATTTCTGCAAAACATAAACAGATAAAAATATACCTTTTTAGTCCTGATGAAAGAAGAGACTAATCTTTCTTTTGCTAGGTTCCATGTTTTTATAGCAATAGAAGACAATATCCTGTGGACATTGCAAAATCAGTCAAAAAACAATAAAACAGTAAAAACGCCTGGGAGTGAATGAGTTAAGTATCGGTATGGTATCGGTATCGGCCGATACTGCAAAGCTGGGTATCGGTATCGGGAGCCAAAAAACGGTATCTGAACAACACTAATTATAATCCTGGTCACGCATTTTAAAAAGTTCCCCTACGGCATTTCATTGTGTTGCAAAATTCCACAGCTGTCATGAATGACTGGTGTCGCTAATAGAATTTGTTAAAATCCATGTGTTTTCCCCGGCTTTTGTCACATGTGCCTTAGACCATACCAACTTAAGTGTCACATTGCCCTCTGTCTGACCCTCCACTGCCACTATATGGCTCATAAACCTCAATGTGTGTCACCCGCCCTATGGACCCCCCCAACCCTCACCAGCATTCATGTGTCCCCATCCAGCAGCACCTCAGTGGGTACAGTGGTGGCCTCAGCCACTTCAACACAACTGACCAAACTCAATTACATGTGCCATTTATCTCCACTGTGGAAGTTTGGCCCCGTGGCTTGAGTGTAAATCTCTGGTTCCAGTCAATAATCTATTCTCCAACTCATCCAAGGGCCCCCTATTGTTATTTGACATCCATTTGGCAGTTGAACGATGAATAGTGGGCGGGCAGAGTGGGTGGGAAAATAGAATCGAGAGAAAGTAAAGTGGTAGGAGGTTATGGGAGACGGTGAGGCCAATAGTCATCTATCTACCAAATGACTTCACAGTTCATTGTAGGTTGTAATGTATCCCGGCATCACACATCGCAATAAGCCATAGCAGTGGGCTAGTAAGGTCACATCAGGGCCCCAAAAAAAAAAGTCTAAACACAAACATTTTGAGACTGCTGCTGGAAAACTTCTAGAACACATCTAGAAAACCCGTTTTAATACTTTACTTTCTGGACATCTCTAAGGAGCAAACTTTGCTAGAAGAACAACTGTCCTACCAGACAGTCCGTCTTGCAGTGCTTCAGTCATAGGGGATGAGCCTGATTACCCCAAACACGGACGGTAAACACTAACAAACTGCAGGATCAGATGTCAAACCGAACCGATCATATTGGCTGGATAATTACAGCAGATACAGTGGCATGGCCCGTTGTTGTGCTTTCCCCTATATTGTAGCAAAAGCGATCTAATTAAACCATGAAAGGGCATATTCATGCTGTTGTCTGAGAGTCCACTGGTGATGGATGGGATAATGAGTTTCCTGAAGAGCAACAGACTGGGATAATGAGTTTTATCCAGGAGAGGCTCAGGGGGTACTCAAGGGGAGCTACAGCAGCCCAAGCTTGGTGACAAACAACTCGAGACTTTCAGTCAAGTATGAATGTAGAAGAAGAAATTGCGAGACAAGTTCAAAACATTTTGTTTGGTAAGAATGAAAATTGACAGGGTGTTCCGCATAGAAAACAATATGACGGTGGGTTCTGCTATGAATACATTTCGGAGGGATTGTTAGCTCAGTGTATCTTCAAGTCTTAAGCAAAATGTTCTTTTTGGCCGAGTAGTTTTATCAGATTCAATTTCAAAAGGCTGCTGTGTTCAAGTTAGGGTGACCAGACATTCCTCAGTTTTGACCAGTACCGTCCCATCCTGGCATCCCGTTTTTTTTGTTTTGTTTTTTTTGCCGTGTGTATGTCAATCACACAGTTGTCATAGCAATTCATATGATTAAAAGTCAACTGTTAAATTCCTTCCAAATTCACGTTTGTCTTCGCATTCACGTCTGCATCTAAACTCGGGGTGCACCGATCGATCGGCCGGCCGATTTATCGGCCCCGATTTCCTTAATTTTAGAAGATCGGTGATCGGCCGATTACATAAAAATAAACCGATCTTTTCCACCAATCTCATCTCCCTCCTCAGACGTCTGAAAAAGTCAGCCACTAGTAGGATTTTCATTTTTATTTGAGAGAACTACTTCATGTACAGTTAAAACAACCCGTTTGTATTATTTTGACAATATTGTTCAATGTTTTCCTTTAAAACAAGATTGGAAAACTGAAGGCATATGCTGCGTGTAATGGGAAAAAATCGGTATCGGCAAAAATCCCATCACTATATCTCATTAAACTATCTAGAGGCGAACTATACGCCTTTCCTTAAAAGATGGCTGTTGTTACACTAGACATGAATTTAGGTTGATAACTTGACTGACCTTAACGACATCAAACACTTGAGGGATGAATTACAACACAAATTGTGAGCGAGGCCCTCTCTCAGGTTCCAACCTCTGACCTCACAAATGTTCAACAACTTCCACAGAGTCTATAGAAAGTTGTCACAGGATATCATTAGCAATCACACACATTGTGTAACGTTAGACACTGTCGGACAAAGACTTGAATAACTCATTTACTGCCAGTCCAGTAAAACGGATCTTTGACGTCTTTAGCCGTCAATGGCAGTGAGTGAGATAATGACAGAGGCATTTGTCAGCATATAAATAAATATCTTTTAAAAAAAAGTAAATTAGGTTAAAGGACGCATGGAGCAATCTAATGACTCGGTCTGTTCTACGTGGCGACAAGCAAATTCAGTGTGACAGAATGAAGCAAAGCCAGCAACTTTACAGCGGTCATAAAGGGACAATGAAGAGACTTCTTACTGCCGCTTTATGTCAGCTGGCAACTGGCCGCTGGTTCCAGCATGTGCCAGTTACGGGCGGGCACGGGAAACAACAGTCAGAGAAACTCTCTCAACTTGTTTACTGAGATGCACAATGTATCACAGTATGGGGGGAAATGAATCAAACGGTTCAAACATGAAGGATGAAACGATCTCTTAGAAAAGATGTAGAAAAGCTACAGATTCAGCTTGTAAACTTCAAAGTTATTTGTATTGCTCATGGTAACATTGTGTTGCATTTATGTAAAATCAAACACCGTATTTTTTGGATTATACGTCGCTCCGGATTATGAGTCGAACCAGGCAAAAAAAATGCATAATTAAGAAGGGAAAAACATATATAAGTCGCACTGGAGTATAAGTCGCATTTTTGGGGGAAATTTATTTGGTAAAATCCAACACCAAAAACATACGTCATCTTGAAAGGCAATTTAAAATAAAGATAAACGAGAGAAAATTCAGGCTGAATAAGTGTACGGTATACTAACGTTACATGACTGACATGCCTGGTAATGTCAGTAACGACGTAACATATTAAGAGTGAGTCGGTGACAGGAGTCGGAGACGGAGTGTTGAAGCACGGAGCCAAAGGCTGGCGTTTTATTGACATCAGCTTCTGAGGTCTTAACAGCAACTCCCCACTCAGCTAGAAGCTAACAGGCTAACTCCCCTTTTCCACATAACAAAACCTTCCTACCCGGAACTCTCCCTTCGTCCCAACGTTCCGTGGGTGAATTATGTTCCCATCACTACAAGTTATTAATATAACTAGCATAAAGAACATGCTAACAAGTTTACCAAACTATCAGTTTCACTCCAAATCACTAAATCCAATGAAATCTTCATCCTCGGTGTCACTTTTAAACAACTCCCCCAACTCGGGAGGTAGACGATGCTCTTCTACCGGCAATGTTGAACTTATCAACACAGGCCTAGAGCGCCCTCTTGCGGTTTAGTGTGAAAATAACGTGAAATGATATAATAATGTGTTAATTTCACACATAAATCGCACCAGAGTATAAATCGCACCCCCGGCCAAACTATGAAAAAAACTGCGACTTATAATCCGAAAAAATACGGTAGATAGATGAGTTTTAAATTGCAAGATGTTTCCATTTATGCGCCCACCCGACGGTCAAGTAAAACATCTCAGATAGACCATACAATGTGATTATACGCGGGTATAAGCACGTGCAACTAATTGCCCAAACTATGGAATATATATTAGTTTCATGTTGTTGCAGATATTAAAACTACACATACACCCACTTTCTTCTTAGACCTTATGAGATGATGCAGTGAAATGTAATGTCCGAAGCACAGTAATCATTCCTGTTGAGCTGTATGGAGTGTAAGGATTTTTCAGCTCCATTACCTGATGATTTTAGATCAGTGTTGAGGCTTAATGGAATGTGGCGTCCGGTTTCTTAAATAAACAGAGAATATAGGTGGTGTTAAACCCTCAATAGAGTCAGTTTACACAAGTGTGGCTTTAGCACATAGGGTTTGGGAATTTAATATATACTCTACAGTACTAGTTTGTATGTATGTATGTATGTAAATAAAACACTAAGATAGAATAGTAACAAGATTTGACAACTAAAAACATAAACAGCAAAAACGAAACACATTGGTAAAGAAATTTCATGGAAAGTAAAATGCTGGCTGAACTTAGCACTCAATTTGCTCATTAGATGCTCTCTTAAAGTTGAAGTTAAAAAAAAATAAAAAATCTAGACAATAATATGTTCTATGCAGCCCCGTTATTCTAAATATGGTATTCTGATTAATATTTTGTTAGTGGCGTATGAGTTAAGCAGCAAAATCCAGCAGTTTTCATCACTATCAGAAGGCGGCCATCTTGCCACTTGCTGTCGAGTGAAAATGACATCACAGCTCAGGGTTCAGGTAACAACCAATCATTGCTCAGCTTCAGAAAACAGGTGAGTTGTGATTGGTCATTGGTTGAGCACTGAGCAACTGTGATGTCATCGTCAAAAAACAGCGAGTGTCAAAATGGCCGCCCCCTGCTGTATTTTGTGAATATATATATATATATATATATATATATATATATATATATATATATATATATATATATATATATATATATATATATATTAGGGGTGTGAATTGCCTAGTACCTGACGATTCGATTCGTATCATGCTTCACAGGTCACGATTCGATTCGATGCCGATTAATCCCGATACGAATTTATAAGTCGATTGTTGCGATTTTTTTCATTCAAATTTAGAAAATACTCATCAGTAAGCTTGTAGAGTGTAAGATTTATATGAAAATGTATTATTTATTTATCTGAAATTTCAGTCTTATAGAGGTTGTAATCTGTTTCATGTTTGAACAGCATTAAAATAAAATATTAAGGCTTAATGTTCCGTTCATATAACATTCTTCCATGCTCAAGGTGTGAATCCTAACCCGAAGTCAGACGTTTTGTTGAATATTTTTCCATTAAAAATGGAAGTTTAAAAATCGATTCACACACACACAAAAAAAAAAAGGCAATGATGATAAGACGTTGAATCGGTAAGACTACCGAATGAACAATTCTGAGCTCTTAAAAAAAAAAAAAAAAAAAAAACGATTTTTTTTTATTGAATCGATTCGAGAATCGCGCGATGTAGTATCGCGATATATCGCCGAATCGATTTTTTTAACACCCCTAATATATATATATATATATATATATATATATATATATATATATATATATATATATATATATATATATATATATGGGATGAAACTGAATGCAGAAATCCCAAAAACGTTGAAGAAAAATAAAAATGGACGTGTTTTTCACAGAACAGTGACAAACTGGAATATTAATCAGAATGTCATGTTCAGACTAGTGAGGTCACATATATTATTGCCAAGAAATTTAACTTCCACTTTAAGCAGAACATTATCACATCTTCAATTTGCTTTTGCAAGGAAAAAGCATTGCCAACAATGGAAACTTCCATTGGCTGTGTTTCATTTCTTATTTAGTTGGTGGAGAAATATTTGAATGTCCTCCAACCTCTAAGCAATATTGAAAATGTGTATTATTCCTGAAAGTACGCTTCCTCTTTTAGCATTTTTTTTTAAAAAGTGCATACATTCCTAGCCTCTTGAGAGCTTTATGCTTATAAGCCGTTTGATGAATCATGCTGTCCTATTTGAAGAGCTCCAACCGCTTTACTCTTTACTTTGATTATTCATCCACCGTCATCTCTCAAAATACTCTGTGCAAAGACAAAACAGCATAAGGGATTAAAGGTGTCTGCAGGCCAAAAAAGAACTAAACCTTTTGAAAATAAAAAAATATAAAAATACAGCACCTTATGTTTAGCTCGGCATTCGCAACACATCAGAAAGACAAAATGCTGGAGCAACGGCAATCAGCCCTCAGGCCTTCATGATGTGAGTGAGACCAGAGGAAAAAAAAAACAAAACTGTACAGACAATCTTGATAAGCCAAACCACGAGACTGCGCTATGAAATAGCATCTCGCATCCTTATTTTTGTATGTTTTAGAAGTTCATATCAGTTAGTACAATCAAAACAAAAGAGAAAGGAGAGAGTAAGTAAAGAAATATATAACATTAATAAATATGTAGAAAGCAAGTAGCAAGATAAAACAAGACTTAGTTAACTCATTCACTGCCATTGACGGAAAAAGACGTCAAATGATACATTTTTGCTGGGCTGGCAGTGAATGTGTTAATTGAACCAAACCGCACAGCACAAATATGGTGTTTTTAATCCTCACCTTATCATCCTCGCATATGTTGGCCTAAAGACATTACACATTCTCTACATACACTGAACATCCTGTTCTCCAACTCCAACTCTGTCCATCTGCATATACATATATTGCCCTCTTTCTCACTACAGGGACGGTAATGGGATCTTTGCAGAAGTCTGATTAAAAGGACACTTCCTCCTTGGAGACCACCCGACAGTTTCCCTGTTTCTTCCCTTCTTTTCCTCAGAGCGTCAGAAACCTTGAGCATGGGAACAGACGAGCCTGATATGAGACGAGCGCAGTAAAAGCTAATTAAATTAAGCTTCCCTCAATAAAAGAGGAAGTGAACTTTGCGCTTTTATCCCAACTCTGCCATCAAAGGAAGAGGGGGGTAAAAAAAATACTGCGGCACAAGAGAAAACACACATCCTGGAGATATGAATTTCTTCCTGTTACATTACAGCCACGCTACCCACTTAGCAATGTTCAACCTCATGCAAGGGAAAGGGACTCTTATTTTTATTTTTTTTAAAGAATCAAAGGCTCCCTGAAACAACCAACTCTTTAATAACATCCAACTTTTCTGGTCCAGATCAGGGTAGAAATTATTTCTGTGTGTGGTTAAAAATGACGGTATGTGTGTCACATAGAGATTGTTTACAATTGTATTTATTACATCACTGCATGTCATGGCAATCATAAGACACCAAGCACACTTCACTCATAATGATCCTATTAAAATATATTCATTAAAATGCATATTCATCCAATTAACTCATTTTCTCCCGATAACCTGAAAATACCTTTTTTTTTTGTAATGTTTTAAGTGTCCCAAAGACGTATTTATACGTTTTTTTTGTTGTTGTTTTTTTATTCTAAAGCATACAGAAGGCTTTGATGCAGCCTCTCAACTGCAAATAACGGTTGCAGAAACGGCAGAGCAAAGGAGATGAACCAGGGCCATCTAGGAAAAAAGCTAAATTACTTACAATTTTAACTCATATACTCCCAATAACGCATAAATACGTTTTTTTATGTTCTAAGTGGCACAAAGACGTATTTATACGTTTTGTTTTTTTTTGTTTTTCTTATGCTAGAGCATACAGAAGGCTTTGATGCAGCCTCTCAACTGCAAAGAAAAAGAAAAAAAAAGTAGTTGACGTCACTTAACGTTTATGGCGGCACACGTTGTGATTTTATTAAACATTATTAAACATTTTTGGCGGTCAAAGAGTTAAATAGTCTTCATTGGATATTTTAATGTGCAGAGGAGAATACCAACACATTTAACAGCAACAGTATTCATACCTAGTGTCGGTCTATCAATATTGTATACATCACCATTTGGAACTTCATGTTTATATTTCATTGTTGTGACTTAAAAAAAAATCACTATTTTCGTGGGTTAAAGATTTTGTGACTGGTGACAGTTTGTGCACTTGCCTCAGCACGTCACAATAAAGGTTTGCAGACTTAACATGATGAAGTTGGAGACCTAGTTAAAATCCTTTTATCTTTATGGCCAGAGGGGTCTGCTATTTAGGATGCCGGTTGCCTGAAGGGTGGATAACACAACTTAGTTAAAATAATTCAACACATTCGGTTTGATCAAGGAGGATGTGTGTTCCTCACACGTATTTCGCATTTCACTTTCATATTCAGAATCTTTCTAGTGAAGCAAAAGTCCATCATTTTCTCCTTCAACGGGCACAAAAGGAAGGTCAAAGGGATTATCATAAATTTACATGATCAAATGTATTATATATATATATATATATATATATATATATATATATATATATATATATATATATATATATTTGCTTAGAATTCAACAGAATGAGAAAGGTTGAAAATGTGCTCAATACAAAAGTATCAATTGCTCTACATTTAATAAAGAAAGTTTGGGGGGGAAACATTCTCAACTATTTCCTTGAACATGTTCCCGATGAATACATGCAGCAAATCTCGGGTCAGTGTATGACTTTTGTCATATGCGCGAGTAGAAAGTGTTGCTTTGATTTGGTTCAACAGGCCAACAATGGAGATTGATATAGAAGCAAGGAGAAGGAAAAAAAAAAAAAAAAAAAACGAGGGAAGAGCTCCTCCTCTTATCCTCATTATGTAAACGAGGTGCATGACTGTTCAGTGTGTCCCTTGAGACTTAATTACCAGTGGCTTCTCAGCCTAATTGGCTGAAACTAAAGAATTTGCCATTTCTTATTCCTATGCTCGCTCGACCCAGTCCATTTTCCCCGTCTCTCGCACAAGCACAGTCTCCTTTTTTCCCCCCAATCTGTTTTCTTGTTTTCTCCTTCCTCAGCATCGTCCCTTTGGCTTAGCTTCACGCCAATCCAAAATCTGGCGCTAATGCTGAATTTGAGCATCTGCTCCAACTGGCAGAGGAGAAAACACACTTTTACATTGCTAATTCCAGTTATTTGGTCAGATTAATCACAACTGGATAAAAGGAGAGAAAGACAAGGTCGGACAAGTTGCTCATCCCTTTGAAACTACCTCACGTTAATGTGGTATTCGGTAGTGCTGTCAAAGAGTTTAACTGATTGATTAACTCATTTACTCCCAAAAACGTATAAATACGTTCTATTTTAAATATTACTACGCTCCCAAAGATGTATTTATACGTTTTGGCTTTGATGCAGCCTCTGACCTGAAGAGAATGCTTGAAGCAATGGTAGTTATTACAAAAACTGCCAGCAGATGGCAGCAGAGTATAAGAGATCAAAAAGCTCTTTCCCCCACTATTTTAAACAGATTTTTGAATAATGATGAAACTTAGCCATATCCTAATGCTAATTGCTGCAAAATGGAAACAGATAGAAATGTACTTTTTTTCCTGATGAAAGAAGAGGCTCTAATCTTTCTTTTGGTAGATTCCATGTTTTTATAGCAATAGGACACAATATTATATGGGCCTTGCAAAATCAGTCAAAATCCAGTAAAACAGTGAAAATGTCCTGGGAGTGAATGAGTTTTAATCACAAAAAAATTATTGCATTAATCATGTATTAAAGCAGGTTAATCACACTATTAATTTTGTCTATATATCATCCTTTAGCTTGACAACAGATGGTTACAATAAAAGGTAGCACAGGTTGTGTTGAGCAATAAACATAACTACATGCATTAAAGTAAAGTATTTAATAAATGTTTGCTTATGACATTCAGAATATTTGTTCATGTCAAAAATCAAGGACAAAATCACCCCCACACGTTATGAAAAGCCCTTATCTATAAATTGAGAAGTAGTTTGTTTGTTTAAATCCTGTATTTAAAAAGTGCATTTTCCTGAGTGAAACCGGCAGACAGGCCCTTTAATCACGATTAATCAAAATTCTAAGATGTGATTAATCTGATTAAAAATGCTATAGTTTGAAAGCTCTAGAATTTGGATATCCTTCTGAATATTCTATGGAAAAATTGTGTATTCGGATAATAAAACATTTAAAAAATATTAAAGAATCCTTTCATCTTCACCCCAATGTGGAGCACTCGCGGCGACCATTCGGTGAACACTGTGTCATGGAGGAGATACGGAAGGGAAGTAAAATCAAGTAAAGTGAAGCACGGGACTAGTCTGAATGAGACAGAAGAATTGAACTAATCATTGTGTTCATTCGTGTTGGGCGTCAACGGACAAACTATTGGCTGTTCGAAAACTGCAGTTGTTTGTTTACATTCAAACTCAGCTTGTAGAAAACGTGATTGACGACGTACACAATTTCAGTTACCCAGCCGCTGTGATCTTACCACCAATATTCCAGCAACTGGACTCTGAAACTAAATGCCAATGAAAAGGTAACATTATTAATTAAACGAGTGTATTTTATGTACATTATTTATTTTTGTAGCATCCGCGGCTGATGTTTCAATGCTCTAGAAATAAAAGTTGAGTTGGAGTTTTCTGACTCAGAGTGCTGCCAGCCCTTGCTGTGCATCTCCCTCTGTTGTGCTTTCTTCCTACATCACATGTTTTTCTCCCTTCAGACCTTCCCAGTCTCCCGCTGGGAAGAGTGAAGGTCTGTCAAGAGTGTGGAGTTTACTGGAATTGTTAACCTGGGTGGCATATAGGTAACAGATGCTTACCTCCCACCATCCGGATCCTTGGGGTGTTTATGGTGATAATCAGCACCGTCAATGCACTGAAATCAACCTTAGTACAGCTGTTATGTGGGTGAAAAATAAAAAATAAGAGATGGAGGCAGGAAAAGGAACATCTTGTCAGCAAATGTAAAAATGAGGGCTGGATCTGTTATAGATGCTTCCTGCTTGCTTTTTTTTTTTTTTTTTTTTTTAAATAGGGAATACCTAATGCACTTTGCCTGTTTTCATCTTTACCTCAAAAATACTTAGGATGCTAAATCGGATCCATTGATTATGATACATGTACCTCTCTGAAGAAAAGAAAGTCTTGCGTAAGGAGACAGACGTGTCAACTTGAAGTGACACAATCATTTGACGTCTTTTTCTGTCAATGGCAGTGAATGAGTTAATATTTTGCCTATAATAAATTTGACATTTTCATTATTTTTCATGTACAATTAGTACCTTTAAAAACACATTTTGCAACTTGCTGTCGACTGAAAATGACATCACAAGGGCTCAGGTAACCAATCACAGCTCTGCTTGTGAATGTCACATGACCAAACCTAGAAAACAGGTGAGCTGTGATTGGTTACCTGAGCCCTTGTGATGTCATTTTCAGTCGACAGCAAGTTGCAAAATATGTTTTTAAAGGTACTAATTGTACGTGAAAAATAACGAAAGTATCTAATTATAGACAAAATATTAACTTGTTATTGCTATAATGGGCTAAATAAGTGAAGTATCCCTTTAACTCATTCACTCCCAGCCATTTTCACAGAAGCAATCCCGTTCGCTCCCGGATGTTTTACTGGATTTTGACCGATTTTGCAAGGCCCACAGAATAGTGTGTTCTATTGCTATAAAAGCATGGAACATATCAAAAGAAAGATTAAAGTCTCTTCTTTCATCAGGAAAAAAAAAAGTATGTTTCTATCTGTTTCCGTTTTGCAGCAATTAGCATTAGAAGAGAGCTAAGTTTCATCAGTTTTCGCAAATCTATTTAAAATTGTAAGTAATTGAGCTTTTTATCTACATGGCCCTGGTTGATCTCCTTTGCTCTGCTGCCACCTGCTGGCCGTTTGTGTAATAACTACCATTTCCGCAACCGTTCTTTGCAGTTGAGAGGCTGCATCAAAGCCTTCTGTATGCTCTAGCATTAAAAAAACAAAAAACAAAAAATAAATACGTCTTTGGGACACTTACATTTAAAAAAACGTATTTATACATTATTGGGAGCAAATGAGGTAAAGTCCAATGCAAGAAGAGCAACATAAAACTTAAGATAACTAAAATGGCACTTAGTGGAGCACAGACCTACACTGAAAAAGGTTCAAGCTGTTCCTGAATGCTCACTTTTTTTTCTTTTAGGCTTGAACATATGTTCTTCTTTTTTTTTTTTTATACTAGCTTTTCAAAATCATACGTTTCTGTCACTGAAGCAAAGACGCATGGAGTGGGACCACTAATGTCCAAGGCTGTCTCTAAAGCTTTGATCTTTTGTTCTGTTTATGCCATTAGCGTGGAGAGACGCAAATAGAGGCCTTCTGCCGCAAGGCTGTTAGATCCGACTAACAAGGACGGCCCAGGTAGTCCTCATAGAATATTTCCACCGTGTCTGTATCGACTTCAAACAGAGCAAAATGACTAGAAAACAATCTGGGTCTGACTTTGAGGGTTGAAGAATACTTATTGGTTTGGGCTTTTAGTACGTGCTGGGCTACAAACTCCTACAACTGCACTGCAGAAGATCAAAGTTAATTCCCCTCTTAATTAAGCTGAAAATTGGACGAGAGCAGGCAGGGATCGGTTTGTTTTGTTTGGTGCCAGCAAACCTTACAGTCTGTTGGTGTGGATGTGTTTTTTTTTTTTCTTCTGTGGACAAGGACACATCCATGCTTCCGTGTCGCCTTTGACTTGCCTCAATGGCAGAGTGATAGAAAGAGATAGGAGAAGCACAGCGGTGCTTTATAATGAGACTCCTTCTGCTGCTCTCCTTTTCATGGCCATGTCCGTGTGTTGTGATGCTAATGAGCCCTCCGTACCACAGACACCCCCTTTAATTGTCCTCTTTGATCTACCGCTAATTCTGCTAATTAGCTGCCCAACTTTCAAAGTTAAACGTTTCGCTTCCACCTCTAACTGTGCATTGTGCGTGCGTGTTTGTGTGTGAGTGTGTCAGTCTATGAAAACAAACAAATGCCATGAACAGAGATAACAGCAAATACAATGTTTTCAAGCCCATATGTTCTTTGTTTAAAATAAATAACCCGATGTGTCACGCAATACAGGGCTGAATGTTTCCAGGTAAAGATTGAATTGTGATTTTTCCTGACAGGAATTGTGGTTTTGATTCACTTTTTTTTTCCTGCAAAATTCAGCTTCAGGGCAATATTTACAATAGGAGTGTGACGATATATCTCTATCGCGATAAATCGTGATACTTTGTCTCCTGATAGATTATCGATACGCCTACGCAAGTATCGCGATATTTGTCGTTAATATTCAGCCACTATAACGGCCCCATTGTTCATTACTTATTGGGCAGTTCCTTGGCGGGCCGCTAGGGGGAGCCCCTCATAAGAGTGGTGGGGAAATGTACGGAAGTCTTGAAACGAAGAAGACACATGAGCTTATTATTAATAATTGTTATTATTATTATTATTATTATCATTATTATTACTATTATTATATTTATTTTTTATTTATATATTATATTACATATATTTATTATATATTATATAATTATATATTATTTTATATATTTAGATTAGATTTATGTATTTTTTATTATATGAATTAATTTTTATTATTTATCTTATTTATTTTTATTCATTTATTTATATTAAATTATGTTATGTTTACGGTACTTTTTTTCGTAGATTATCATGGATTTAATACCTGACCAATTTATCGATAATCGCGGTATCGTCATATCGAGAGATAATCGTTATCGTGAGCCTTGTATCGCAGATTGTATCGTATCGTGAGTTACCCAGAGGTTCCCACCCCTAATTTACAACGTACATTAACATAAAAAATAATAATAATAAATGAATAAAATAAAAAAAACTGGCGTTAAAAAGCACATGAGCCAGTTGAACTCTGCAAGTCACGATACGACGAGCAATATAATTGACAAAAGCTCTATTTTGCGAATAAAAATTCAAGACTATACCATCTCACACATTGCATATTTGTGATAAGCTCTGAAAAGCATCCAAAATGAGCACATTTTTACTGTGATACATCACAGTAGAACAATAAAGTTACCAACTAACTCTGAACTGCTGTCCAAACGGCATTAACTTTGTTTTATAACTACAATTTAAACACTTTGTGCACAACGACTGCCTTGTTAATAGGAGTAGATTAAGAAATTATTCAAATTTAACAGACCTGGAAGGGGCACAACCACAAATAGCTCCACTGTTTGTCTGGTCCACTTGTTTTCACAGTTGTTCACAGTCCCTTTAAAAGGAATAGCCTTTGGCTTTTCTTTTCTTTTTAAATATATAATATATGCATACTCTACTGACTCGTGACTACTCTCACACAAACGTGTACACATACAGTATCTCAACCGAACACAAACAATAGAGCAATATCTCATTTGAAGAAGCTTGAAATAAATGATACATTCTTGGAATCCAAGTCGAGATAATGATAAAAACAAGTGCCCCGCAGTCGCGTCATGCATTTTAAGCGTTGAATCATTCACAAGGGCACTGGTGTAATTAACATTCATCGCTGGAAAATAAAACAGTTGAATCTTGTTTCTAACGTTACAGTTTCAAAAATTCACTAGGTTAAAAGGAGCAATTGCAAAAATAGAGCAAAGTGTCCACCCAAGATCTCTCTAGTCAATTCAAACTTGCCACTTTTGTAAGACTCCCTATCAGGGAAATTAATAATTGCTTAAGATTTAAGGTAAAGTAGTTGAGTCCTGTTTTAAATTTGCCCTCCATGATTGAGCCATTGCAGTTAGGCCTCAGTAATGTACACTCCAAAATTTCTGGAAAACTGTCAACCAAAACTAAAGAAGAAAAGGTCAAGTTAGTGTTCACCATGGTTCCAAAAATAATACATTATTGGTGAAATTAACGACAGCCTTATTTCAGGTATTACCAACTTAGATTTTCCTGATCCGAACTGCAAGGAACTGTTTAGAAAAAATGTGGATACATAAAATGTAACTAATAAAATTCACATTATTTGTGACTCATGCTATAGTTAGCCTTTTTAAAATATTCTAAACTGACATTTTCACACCAACTAACGTGTTCTCTGCATTTTAGAATGAAAGGAAAGGAAAAGGAGAGGACGAGAGGTTGACAGCAGCACAGCCGGGGGATCCCATGCCAATCGGAGCATGGCCCTTTAGCCGAGCGTTCTTTCTGAGATGCCAGTTTGACGGACGATGCTGGTCTTAGTGACATTTCTCCCGGGTAGGAAAAGGGAGACAAAAGTGTTAAAGAGAAAGAAAGTGAAGACGGCACAAAACAGCGTCCACAAGCACTGAGTGGGCATCACTGGTTGTGCTTGCTGGCTTTCAATCAACTAAATACTAAATAAAAACTTACACAGATAATACAGATAATCAGAACTGAGACAGTCTTTCATTATTGCATATATGGAACGGAGACAAACGTATCCCGTTCATAATTACAGGTTTGTAATAAAGTAGAATAGCTAGGAGTTTAATAAAACATGTTTCAATATTAACGACCCAATAAAGTGATTTCAGTGATTTGTTTTTAAATAAATGATGGTTGAAAGAAATAAGTGCTGAAATTGTGCGAAGACCGAGAACAATTTAGTATTAAATTGTTAAACTCCGTTGACGTGTTAAACTGTTGTTCAACATTTCAGTTGTCTTTTGGACATGGCTAAAACCAAAGCCAAGTACGCACTTGGGTTTTCTGGTACGAGTCGATCCACCGCAACAATATAAGTACTAAGCGCCTTAATTCCACCTGTCCTCGCAACTGCCAATTCCTTAGCAATAATAGCTTGGCCCATTTCTACTACTAGCGTGCAGCTCGCTTAGAAATGCAAGGCATGCCTACAACTCGAAAAGCACAACTTTGCTTGACATTATAAACTCATTAGCTCCCAAAAACGTATAGATACGTCATATTTTAAATATTTTTTAGTGTCCCAAAGACGTATTTATACGTTTTTTTTTTTTTTTTTTTTTTTTTTTTTTTATGCCAGAGCATAGAGAAGGCTTTGATGCAGTCTCTCTACTGCAGAAAATGGTTGAGTGGCAGCAGAGTATAAGAGATCAACCAGGCCATGTTAAAACAAGCTGATTTCCCCACAGTTCTAAGCAGAATTGTGAATAATGATGAAACTTAGCTGTGTTCTATTGCAAATTGCTGCACAGCGGAAACAGATAGGAATATACTTTTTTTTTTTTTCCTGATAAAAGAAGAGACTCTAATCTCTCTTTTGGTAGGTTCCATATTTTTTATAGCAATAGAACACAATATTTCGCGGGCCTTGCAAAATCAGTCAAAATCCAGGAAAACAAAAATGGTTGGGAGTGAATGAGTTAAGTGTTAAAAACATGTATTTTTTCTTATTCAAGCTACCACAAAAAAGTTGAAATGCAAAGCCTTGTGGGGTTTATGCCTATATGTAGAGTATGTGCTCAAATGTCTGTTAGTGTAAGCAAGAGATTGAATACAAAATGTGCCGCTCTGTTTAATGAACAGTTAACTTTCCATTAAGGGTTTCTGCTATGAAGACACAAACTGGGGCCCAACAAGAAGCCAGTTAAGCGGTGAGGAATTGGACAAACCAGCCAGTTCTCTCTGTCGATCAGAAGCATATTAGCCGGCGAGCTAGCTAGCTAAAAGCTAGCACCACGTCGAACGCGCATATTTGTCTGACAGTGAAATGGGGCGTGTTTTCGCCGCGTTCAGTAGACACAGCGTCTGAAAGCTGTCAATTCTTCAGTACTTTTTTTTTTATTCATTCAAATGTAGCTGTCTTATTAGCAACACCAAAAAGGTGGTCGAATTAGAATCATCATTCATCCAGCACGACAATACGGAAATACAAATCTGGCAGGGAGGCTGCACTCGCATTCCCTTCAACAAACAAGAAAACATCAGAAGGGAAAGGAGGAGGGAGGAGAAGGATGAGGTGAGGAAGCACTTGTTTATTGGCACGGAGCTCATTAGCATCACACCTATTAGCGTCCTGCCAGCTTCACTGGCCCCTCTTTGTCACTCAACCCCGAGAGACGGCCTTGCTGTCAGTGTGGAGAGGCAGTCAACAAACACTCCGATTGCTCATTTTTGTCCAGTCTTGCCTGTTTGTCCACGTCTGAAACGGACAGTTTAACGGACAGGTGAGAGTATCGCAGCAAGCTTGTAATGTTTTGAAAGTGCTGGCCGGACCTTTAAATGAAGGTTATAACAAAAAACTGCATACAGACTGTCTACATGGGTATTCGCCAATTACTCATTAGCCCCCATGGCCCCACGCCCATCCATTAATTCACTCACACATACACAAAAAAAAAAAAAAGAAAAAAGAAAAAAAAAAAAAAAAAAAAAAAAAAAGAGCCTTGTGGACGCCTTGCTTAGCTTAAGACAGAATGTGGCCTTGGCGCTCTGTGTTTAGGTGTGCATTATGCTTATGAGTTTTGGCAGCGCAAGTAGTTGGAGCTACTGCCCTCCTCATGGCGAGGCCTAATTAAACCTCAACCTCATCTTTGATTTAAAGATAATTAGCTGCAGGGGTTAACTTGGACCCTCACCCAGTGGCTGCCAAAAACGCTGTATAAAATATTCACTAATGTGCTTTTCAGTGACAGCACATTCATAAAATAAAAGACAGATTGCAAAACTGCAGTTTGTGGATATGTTTTATTTATTTATTTTTTAAGTTTGCATAACTCTCCCAACACAGTAACAACATGTACTAATGCACATCACCATATTTTCCTCTCATGTTAAGTAATATTTTCACATTATTATATGGCAATTTATAGCCCCTTACCTTATCTGCTATCTAAAAAAAAATAGTTTGGAGTTCCATTCACCTCTTTAACTCATTCACTCCCAAAAACGTATTTATACGTTTTCTTTTTTAGGTTTTTGTTTGCTAGAGTTTTTGTATGAAGGCTTTGATGCAGTTTCGGACCTGAAGTGGTCGCTTAAAGCAATGGTTAAAAAAAAAAAAAAAAAAAAAAGGTGGCAGCAAAGTATAAGAGATCAACCAGGTCCATGTTGCAACAAGCTCTTTTTCAACAGGTTTGTGAATAATGATGAAACCTAGCTAATTCTAATGCTAATTACTACAAAACATAAAACGGATAAAAAATATACCGTACATTTTTTTTTTTTTTCCTCTCCTGATTAAAGAAGAGACTTTTTTTTTTTTGGGTAGGTTCCATGTTTTTATAGCAATAGAACATGAAAATGGCTGGGAGTGAATGAGTTTAAAAAAAAAATAATAATAATAATACTGCGCATAAAAAGCGCTCTTGTGATCATATTTGTAGATAAAACCAAAACTTTGAGGACGTTTGTTTTTTATATTTTGATCTACAAAGCAACCGACTCTCCCCACAATTTTAACTGTCCGACCCTTGGGATTGATCCTATATTTCCCCATTAAGCTATACTGACAGCATGACATTTCCCAAGGTGGAGGGCTCTGATTTGGGGATGTTTTATTCATCCTATTGACTTGGCAATGTTGCCGTAGAATGAGAGCAAATGTCTGAAGTGTGCAAGGTGCCAGCGAAGGCACTCGCTGCTGTTGTGTTTACAACTGAGATCGCCAGACGCGGCTCAAAGACAGCTGGTTGACACCTAAATAATATACCTATCACTTACGAAGACAGGGTGATTGCAAAACATTTCCTGCATTGAAACTTTTTCTATTTGCACATAGAGAGCAGAGGCAAGATGTCACCTCTTCCAGTGTTAGTTTTATTCTGTCATTATTCCTCAAAACACAGAGTACACAGAGTAACACCTCTATGAAATATTACATACAGTATAGCTACCATATGCCATAATCACAATGATGGTGTACTAAATGATTATTTAAAAAAAAAGAAAAAAAAAAGTGCAAATGTCTCGCTCTGATTGAGTGTGCAGTGATGCTAACTCAAGAAATATTTGACGAATGAAGAAAATCCAGAAGCCAAATCTTATGATGACATCACTGCAATTATGGCAATCATTTCCATGGCTAAGGCCAAAAGATTTTTGCAAGCTATTAGTGCATTTTGAAACCAGGTACAAGTCAAGCCGGCGCTAATTTGCAGAAATTTCTCTCCCTGCGATGTTCCTGACAGTACGCATTCATCATCTGATTGATACCGGTCCAAGTCAGTTGTACCACCGACATATGGAATTCAAACGTCTGCCCAGTGAGTATTTAGCTTGACGGATCAGTGGCTAGATGATGACTTTACCATGAAAAGAGCCTTACTGCATACAAAAGACTTCTCTGGGTCTCTAACAATGACAGCAATATGGCAAAATGACAACACAACAAATGTTACCCTTCATTGTTTCGATATTATCAAACAACCAATCAATCAAACTTTATTTATATCGCACCTTTCATACACTGAAATGCAACTCAAGGTGCATAATTTAAAAAAAAATAAAATAAAAAAAATGGCAGGGCACAGAGAAACCATGTGAGGAAAGGCACTGGAGCTAAAAACTAACAGACAACAAAATAAAAACAGTTAAAAGCTAAATTACAACAGAATAAAATGCAAAAACAAAGCTAAAAGACAATATGATAAAAGGAATGTTGTAAATATGTCAACAGCTATGTGGTATATTCATTTATCAGAGTTGAAAATTAAAACATACATTATTTATTATTCATATGGGCCATGACAGCGCAGGAAATGTGTTTGCATGAGCAGAAAAAGAGGTAGAGGAATCAAGTTCAAGAAGGATTTTGAACAATTTTTCAGTCCATACTGATGTGCTTTTATTTTGAAGGCCTAACTTTACAGGCTACTACAGAATGCTTGCAGCAACGATTCCCGATTGTTGCCGAGCAGACCCGGACGGTCATTGTTCCCTGTGGTTGTGAATAAAAGCTTACATTGTAGAATAGCCCGTTTGAACCCGCTTGACACAATACGACACACACTGTTGAAGTGGAAAGAGAGCGGTGAATTGTTCCACCACACACGAAGGGGTCTGTGATTATTTGCAAACATCGCAAATTCCCACCATGCAAAACCCTGCTACTGTGGTGGGCTCAGAATGAAGACAGGTTTCCCAGATTTTGTTTTTATTTATTTTATTTTATTTTTTTAATTGACCGTCTGGCTGGAAATACCACAAGCCTTTACGAAGGCAATGCTGTTATGTTCCAACTAAAATATAAATGACATTGTCAGTGACTATTTGACATTGATTCGACTTTTATTGAATCAATGTTGACTTAAAATAATCTGTCGTTGTATAACTCTACCAGATTGAGCAGCAGTGGAGAAAAGAAGTGAAAAAGCACACTACTTCCTGTTTGAAGACTGCAAAGACGAAAGATGAAACGAAACCCACCATGAACTCAAACATGAGTGAAAATATTTGATCCATTGTCAAATAATTCATGTTGCTGGAAATGAAAAATGAACCGAAATTCAGAACCATTATAAAATCACCGAATGCCAATTTTGCTTCAGCTTTGTATCATTTCTAAGGAGACCAGCATTTAGACAATCAATCAATCATCCACCACTGCAAGAATAAAATTCAAGGAAGAAAAACAGCAGCAAAATCTGAGTTCCAAAGAACATTCAGAATCTATTGTAAGAATGAAATGGTTTACCATTTCTCTTTTGAACTGCAATTATGTTTTCCAAATGGGTCCTTTTTTCATTTCAAATCATATTTCAAAACCATTTTGTCCGTGTCTGACTAGTTGAATAGAAAAGGCCGATCCCATCCACAATGACCATGAGACAAATGTCTGCCCTCATCCCCAGGCGGATCACGTGGGAACCACGGCAGGAGCCTCCTCCAGGACGCAACGCTGGAAAACGGGGGGACACTGCCAGCCTTGTTCCCTTTTCGCATTGGCTCTTTGTTAAATGGCTGCTTGCTTACCAGGAGGGTTCCAACCCTCCATTCCACCCTGACTGTATATATCATCTCAGTGTTTGTATCAAAGCATTATTTGCAAACACTCTAAAAGCATTATGGCCAACAAACGTGTTTATCTACTGTATGTTCTTGGCTTGTTATATTACATCACAGAGAAAACCAATTCACGCTGCAAGAGTAATTTGTCAGCTCAGTCTGAGAGCGCTTCCCAGCACTGGTAACCATCACGGGGGGGGTGATTTGGGCAACACTGAAGTCAAATACAGAGTTGAATGGAATTTTGCCAGGTGATATTATTATATTGGTTCCTAGTCGGCTCCACAGTCGCTCCAAAAATGCCTTGTTTCTGACATTTTGAAAATGTTTTCGTGGGTGAACATTTTGCCTAGTTTGCCTTTCAGACGCAGACTAGTTTGATAAATGACATTCGACGTGATCAAATAATCTCCTTGAATTTACTAAATGAACTTTGCAGCAATACTGCCTCTTTGACAATCCTGTTTGCACCCGATTAGTAACACAGCGTCCACATCTGTTTGCATGCACAATCAAGTGTGCACCAGTTTTTGCACAAGACTTTAGTAAAACAGGCCCATATCGACGCCTTCTTAACTCATTCACTCGCAGCCATTTTCACTGAAGCAATCCACTTCCCTCCCAGCTGTTTTCCTGTGTTTTGACTGATTTTTGCAAGGACCACAGAATATTGTGTTCTATTGCTATAAAAAACATGGAACCTATACCAAAAGAAAGATTAGACTCTCTTCTTTCATTAAGAAAAAAGTATACTTGTATGTTTCTGTTTTGCAGCACTTAGCATCAGAATGTAGCTAAGTTTCATCATTATTCACAAATCTGTTTAAAACAGTGGAGAAAAGAGGTTTTTACAACATGGCCCTGGTTGCTCTCTTATACTCAACGCAACCTGCTGGCCGTTTTTGTAATTACTACTATTGATTCAACCTTTCTCTGCAGTAAAGAGGCTGCATCAAAGCCTTCTGTATGCTCTAGCATTAAAAAAAAAAAAAAAAAAAAAAAAAAAAAAAAACGTATAAATATGTCTTTGGGAAACTTAAATCATTTAACTCATTCACTCCCAGGAAATTTTCGCTGTTTTACTGGATTTTGACTGATTTTGCAAGGCCCATAGCATATTATGTCCTATTGCTATAAAAACATGGAACCTACCAAAAGAAAGATTAAAGTCACTTCTTTCATCAGGGGAAAAAAAAAAAAAGTGTATTTCTAGCTTTCCATTTTGCATCAATTAGCATTAGAACATGGCTAAGTTTCATCATTATTCACAAATCTGTTTAAAATAGTGGGGAAAAGAGCTTTTTGATCTCTTATACACTACTGCCATCTGCTGGCCGTTTTTGTAATAACTACCATTGCTTCAAGCATTCTCTTCAGTTCAGAGGTTGCATTAAAACCAAAACGTATAATTACATCTTTGTGAGCATGGTAATATTTAAAATAGAACGTATTTATACGTTTTTGGGAGTAAATGAGTTAAAATAGAACATATGTATACGTTTTTGGGAGTAAATGAGTTAAAATGGAACGTATGTATACGTTTTAGGGAGCACAAGAGTTTAAAATAATATCCTGTCATTTTTTTCAGAATTTACAAGAAACACCAAAAACTGAACCATTTGCATCATGAGGAGGTCATTTAGGCAAACAAAAATTATTTTTGCAAGAAAATCCCTTTGTCAATTATTTTAAGAGGGTGACAATATAACATATGCCCATCTACAGTCTCCCCTCTTTCCGTTATTCATCTTTTACTTCCCTTGCCTGCTTCACTGAAGCATCTGGCTGATTCTTACCATTGTCCTTGCTGCTAATGCCCTCGGGTGAAGCAGGCCATGTCAAACCTGAACCCATCAATCACTCAGCAGCAGCTGTGGGGATAGCGAGAGGGAAATGAAGGGATGAGCAAGAAGAAGAAGAAGGGAGGTGCAATTCGGGTGAAGTACCGTGGCTTGCCTTACTTTTTTTTTTTTTTTTTTTCTACAAACAAACCCCTCCCGTCTCCTCGTCTAAAGCCGCAAGAAACTTCAACTCCTACAGAGTTTGGACCCAGCTGTCAAGTCTCACGAGGTTACTCTCAACTGATTCAAATCAAGAAGAGAGGCAAAGACAAAGCGAGAAGACGAAAAAGATGGCAGAGAAGAGTAGGAATAGGGAAGGGGAATTGAGGTGGGGAGTGGGTGGGGGGGGGGTGTGCACATCATGAGAAGAGAAACGTTAAAAAAATGAAGTGGGGAGTCGAAGCGGTGGGTGAGCCTGCCAGCAGGCAGGTGAGTGCGCGAGTATGTGTGTCCGGTGCAAAATGAAGTGTCCCTGTCAGAGCCCCATTTCCCCCTCTGGGCCGCTGCTGATTAATTGTCCATACAGCTCCTGTGATAGCGAACACTTTAACCAAGACTCCCAAGACATCGGACCATATTCCATCCTTGCAAAAAAAAAAAAAGACACCTCAGCTCCCTTGTACCAGGTTGCCCTTCTCTGACTCAAATCAAGGGAATTTCTCTCTTTGGTACCCCATCCTGTCTCCACATACCACAACAAATAATCCTACATCAGCAACCCATTCACCTTGCCATCGGGGGATAATGTCTCTCTGTGGGAGAGAGGTTTTGGAACAAAGGCAGCCGGCTGGAAGCAGCATGATATAGAGTATGCAACCCCCCCCACCACCACCACCACCACCTACACCCTCCCTCCCACCTCCTGTGTGTTTACTCATGCACTAGTGACTGGCTGAGATAAAGCACCCCTGTCTCAGGTAAATAGTCTAGCACAAGGGGCTTGAAATGGCACATTTGACTTTGGCACCGGACTGCACCAAGTCGGCTTACACTCATAACTGATATATTGTGGGTTTTTTTGTTTTTTTTTATTTTGCTTTTTTTTTTTTTTTTTTGAATGCATACATCTCAAAAACATAAAAATGTAAAAAAATGACAAAAATGGACATGTATTTTTCACATAGCAGCGACGATGTGTTGATTTCACATCAAGGTTTATTCAAGGCAAGGCAAGTTTATTTGTATAGCACCATTCATACACAATGCAACTCAATGTGCTTTATACAAGGAAAGAAGCATCAACAAAGACATTAGTTAACAACATTACAGAAGCGGAAATAAGAGTAGGTTAGAAAATTTATTAAAAGAACAAACATTGACAATGTTAAAACATTATACAGCAAACTTTAACTCTTTGAATGCCAAAAACGTTTAATAACGATCAGTAAAATCACCACGTCTGTTGCCAAAAACGTTAAATAACGTCAACTAAAATTGCAGCGCTGCCTGGTCAATGGGTTGTGGAATCTAAAACACTCTAAACTATGGCCAGCAGATGTAAGCATTGTATCTCTTTTTGTCAATGATCAAAGCCTCTGTCATATCAAAGTTTTTCTTTGATAACATGTGGCAGTAAATGAGTAGCGTGGAGATTTTATTTTATTTTTTTAATAATAATGCTAATTAAAAGGGAAAAAACACAATTTAAAACTGTTTAAAAGACCTTAATCAAAAGGTATAAGAAAAAAGCAAAGTTGTAAAACTTAAAAGCATTTACACCCGGGGCTGACTTCACTTCCGAATATTGACTGGATGTAAACGTAGTCAATGGCAATTAATTTTTTACAATCATTTGAATGGATCTTATATAGATTGGGACACTTTCTTGTAAGTCTTTATAATATGGCAGTCGTGAAAAAAAAAAAGTCGTAAAAATTGGCTGTGTACGTCGTGGTAATAATAATGTTCAGCTTTGATTTACACAGAGCTGTATAACTTCAAAATTGTCGTATGCTTCCTCAGTCTTAATAATACCTGTCGTTCTGGGCATTGTCCCTTTCACCGCACCGTAGGACCATCGGGTGGCCGTTTAGGGACTATACCCCCCCCCACACACACCCCAAAAAAAGCAACCAAGGTCAATTGCCTTTCCTGCTCCTCTCATCCCGTGCTTTATGAACCTTCACATCCAGGAGAAGAGAGCGGCGCTATTTCTACTCTGTCCAAGGTGACTGCACCAGTGACAGCCACACTATTACTGCCAAGCACGAAAATCATTTCCCTTTAATCAGTGGTAATGCAGGAAGAGGCAATTCAAGATATATGCCTCGCTCATTAAAAGGCAGAATTAAGGTTACTGTACATATACATTAGGGGTGAACAATTAATTGAATTCAAAAAGACATTGCGATGCAATTTTCAAATCGCAAAGGCCACCATTTGGGTCGGGTAAAAAAAAAATACTTCATTTTCTGATTTAGGACTTTCTGACTTAAGTTTATACTAGGAGTGTGCCAAAAAAATCGATTCATAAAAGAATCGAGATTCTCACTTATTAATCGGATCGAATCGATTTTAATATTCAAAAATCGATTTTATTTAAATTAGAAATGAAGACGAAGGGGAAAAAGCAGTTGTAGCCCACATGCTGTTTTTGTGGAAAAAGGCAATTACAATACAAAATTAAAGGGATACTTTACTTATTTAGCCATTTTTGGCAGTCAAACATTAATATTTAGCCTATAATAAATTTGATATTTTCATTATTTTTCACGTACAATCAGTACCTTCAAAAACACATTTTGCAACTTGCTGTCGACTGAATATGACATCACAAGGGCTCAGGTAACCAATCACAGCTCAGTTTTCTAGGTTTGGTCATGTGACATTCACAAGCTGAGCTGTGATTGGTTAACTGAGCCCTTGTGATGTCATATTCAGTCGACAGCAAGTTGCAAAATGTGTTTTTAAAGGTACTATTTGTACGTGAAAAATAATGAAAGTATCAAATTAATTATAGACAAAATATTAACTTTTTATTGCTATAATGGGAAAAATAAGTAAAGTATCCCTTTAATAAATGTTTAAACAAAGAAGACACATTAATGTCTATTTGTCATTTTGTCTTGCAAAGCAGAATGGAGTAGATCATGATTTTTTGGCAAAAGTGGTAAAGGTGCATTTATTACACATTTATTACGCATTATTACATATCGCACACGTGCATAGAGTTGCTTTCATTGTCACTTAATAGCCAAAAATATATTGACTATCAAATGTTTTTAAACCACGTCTCATTTATTACACATGTTATTATGCATTTATTACACACTTATTACATATATTATGGCCCTCTGGCAAATAATTGTTAACAATGTGACTTCATAGCCACAATGTTGCAAAACCAGTGGGAAAGTGTAAAAAGATATTCTCTGCTTATCACTACAAGTCGGGCATTGACTATTAAAATATTGTGTCTCGGCCACATAAAATTTATAAAGATTGTCTCATATGTATTCAAACACACAAATTACCAAATCATGATTCTGAAGGAAGTGTGTGTTGAGCCTACTTTATCTGATATCACTCAAAGGCCGTCTGTAATTACATTGTAAATGCAGATTAGCTATGAATATTTTACAAGGGGGATTACTAAAAGAGGAAAGAGAAGGAGCGGAAGAGATTTGAGAGGAATCTGCCTTTTAAAGCACCCACATGCGGAACCGAATGAAAGGCTCGTCTGAAGGTGGAACTTGTCTTTCATGCCAAGTTGTCAGCCTATTATCATCCTTTCAAATGTTGGCGACCATTATTAACTCGGAGCCAGAATAGAAAAATAACAAAAGGAAAATTACAATTAAAAAGCCACCGCTACAACATGGCATGCTGTCATGGCGGAGGGGGGAAAATAACATAGCATGGGACGAGTTTTTATGCTCATTTCAAACTTATCAAATTAGGAGGAGGCACCCAAAACCAGCAAATTTTGAAGAGCAGGGAAAAGAAGCCGTGGAAGTCATCGCGTCAGTCACCATCCATAACCTTCGGTCCTACGCAGACAAACATTGACAGCCATCAAATCTCCAAACGCACACCACATTTTGAAACCTTCCAAAATATGTCTGTCAAAGGTTTGAGCGGCTGACAGCATCCTGCCGCCCTCCAGCAAGATGACGAGGACAGATACAGTACTCTTATTGTGCGGGGAAGGAGGCAACAACATCATCGGGGGATCAAAAGTCGAGCAAATCGAGAGACATACATCACACGCTCGGACAGTTTTTAAAGGGTTTGAGTGTCACTTGTGAGCCCTCCATTTTAGGGTGATAGCTCAGAGTAAAGGCTTGACTGTTGTGTGTATGTGTGTGTCTGAAGATGCATTATTTATTTTTTCAAAAGATCATTTTGCCATTATTGGGTATAAAACATTTGAAGATTTTACAATAAAATATTTCTCAACAGTGAAAAATAACTAATAACAAAAAATAATGGTTTCTTAAATCAAAGGATTCCATTTACACAGAATCGGTCAAAATATCACAAGAATACAGAATTACAGCACACTGTCCACCCTCTTTTTACATACCTGTTGAAATTAGCCAGTTTTGTGTAATTTGTATTTTTTATTTTTTTTTGACCGATAACCGATATTTGGAGCCAATATCCATTTTCACTAAAAGAGAAAATATTGGCATCAAAATTTGAAAACATGCAAACTCTAGCTCTTAATTATTTTTTGAATTTTTAAGCATGTTTATCGAACAACTTTTAGGGATTGTAAAATATTGGAGTTTAAAAAAAAAATCTTATTTAATAAACATTTTTGTTTTAAAAATCTAACAAAAAGTTCAGGGATCTCCCAGGGCCAGAAGCATATCTTCAGTTAAGTTAAATAAAAACTTAAGTTAATAGATCCCTATTGTGTTGTACAGGACATAAAGTTTTTTAAAATTTCAAACTAACTGAAGTATTAAAATTGTACTTTTATTAGTTGTAACTTCAAATAAAAACAAAAGATGCAGAGAGTTCCCAGGGTCAGCAGCATATATGAAATTTAATATTAGTTCCGTGAAGTTTTTTTTTTTTTTTTTTTTTTTATGGATCTATTATCGGCTGTATGATTCTTCTAAATGCTGAATGTTGGCCTCGATAATCGACCCAGTCGATAATTGGTCTATCCCTAGTTACCATGACAATCAAGGAGGCGGAGCTAAAGTTTACTTGTGCTCAAGCCCATCAACAACTTTGTAGAACTATCAAGTATGTCGCAGTTATCAAATGATAACGAAAAAAAAAAGAAAAAAGTGTTGAAAATACCAAACATCTGTGGTTCTCTGAGCAGTTGATTTAAATGTCTAACGCGGGATCTTGCCTAACCAAGTCCCCAAACACACATTTGCCAGCCTAATTAAGACAGAGGGGATCGATTTTTCCCAATTGAAACTTTGAGCCTCCAATCTTTTCTAAGTCGCTCAGCAAATTGTCTGCGATATCACGCAAGCATGTGCTCCCGTATTAGAGTTTGTAGCAACTACTGTGCTAATGATGGTTTGATCGATACGTGAATTGAACTTAGGGGGCCTAAGCGCTGCGCAGAAGTTATTTTTGTCTCTGTCTTTCTACAAAGAAAGATCCACATAATCCTGCCTCAGCTTGCAAAAGGAAAAGCTGAAATGGCGTGAAAAAAAACAAAAACAAACAAAAAAACATCCACTTCGTCTATTTGATGAGCTACATATTGTTGTTTGCATTCTCCAGACGCATCATTTTGAAGCGGCGGGATGCACCAATGCCATTATGAAATCCTTCACAGAAGGGGCGTCCAACAGCTGACAATAATGATGATGCATGGCCCAACGTATGGACTTGTGTTTTGCCTGTATAACTGCATCTGATAAATGAGCTTATAGATCTCGTAAAGGTCACATAAAATATGATCCAATCGCTTCTGCTGCCGGCAGACAGTCTAAATGCTGATAAACCCATCAACTAATCAAAACCGGGGAGGGAAATGCAGGGGGAAAAAAAAAAGAAAAAAAAACCGAAGTAAATGAAAAAGTGAAGAGGGTTATTATGTTGAAAAGGCATTATTAAATATAATCACAGTAATGATGCAAAATCAGGTGACGGAGAAAGTCATAATATACTTTTGGGCTTGACTTTGTACTGTTCATTTCTAGAATAATGGTTCTGATTAAATTATTCTTACCCTTATTTTTTTTCCCATATTTAACTCATTCACTGCCTTTGACAAGTATACTTGTCAATTGTATTTTTTAGAGCGGTGCTAAATGGGGGCGAATCTGAGCATGCTCCACTGTAAATATCAAACTTGGAAACAACTTTACTGATGCCCAACCACCGGTAGATGACATCATTGCCCCATTTTATAGGAAATAAACACAGTTTCAGAGTCCATGGGAGAAATGGCTGTATTTTGGCAAACCTACATTTTTCTACTGTCAATTATAAAAGAACGGGACGGGACAAAAAGTAGGGAGTCTATTCTGTTATTTGGTAGATTCGGTTTATATATAATTATTGAATGTAATATCACGTGAGTATTGGAAATATATATATATATATATATAAATTGGAAAAATTTTCTATAATGACTGGCAGTGAATGAGTTTTAAAGATGGGGTGGGGGAAATCTCTTAGGTCATGTTCACATGAAAAAAAAAAGAGTGATTGCATTTCTTTTTTATTTTCAAAAACTTTCACAGAATCCTTTCAAGAAATGTGTGCGTCAATAGGGCATAAAATTTGAAAAGTTGTAGTATACATGCCAGGCCTGAAGTGGCGCTGTAACGCTAAAAATACAATTTAAACATTCTCAAATAAGGTGGCAAAAAGAGCACGAAATGAGGGAGGTGTTTTTTTTTTCTTTGTTTGTTTTTGTTTTAGTCGAGTCAACAAGCCAATTGTTTATCAATGTGTATGTCAATCAAACAGTTGTCACAGCGAGTCATACGATAAACCAATTCAAAATTACTTTAACTGTTAAATTCCTTCCCATTTGCTTTCACATCCACGCTTTAGAATTACTTCCTGCTTTTGTGTCAAAGAATCATGGGAAGTGTATCCTACTAAGCTATTTGATGTGGTCGCTGGTCAAACCCAAGGCAAGCTGAGCTTTTCTGTTGGCATATTTCCAACGTTACAATGCGGGTTCAACGTGAGGGAAACAGCCCAATAACAGTTTCCAATAACTGGGCAAAAAAAGTTGGATTATTGTGAGTATATTGGGTTGTTTAGCTCTGTTGAACTGTCAACCAAAATAGCATTTAGCATTAGCTCCGGTCACCAGATAGACTAGCGATTAAATTTGTTATAAATTAGTGAATCAAACACTTGTGGTATTTTTTGACTCATCTCGATGGAACTCTTGCTTTAAAGATGCAGTCGACATTAAATCAATTTCCATTGCACTCTAACTTTTATCTTTATCTAGAGTAAAAAAATATATTGCAAGTGCTTCATGAAGCTTCATTTCCCCAAATAGTTCCTGGTGAGAGTTTATTGTATATTTGATTTTCTGGAAAATTATACTGTCCTGGTTTTTCATTTTGAAATTCTGGTCACCCTATCTTAATCTCATTTAAATATGTGCAAGGTATAATTGGAATGTTCTGAACACCTGGGTTCAGAATAATCCACAAAATTGAAGCGATACAGTGTTGTATTGTTAAGTGATGGCGGATGTAAGCACATGAAGTGCGGCTGAGCGCAGTGCAGTGTGAGTGCAGGCCAGTAAAAGAGAGCGGTAGAGAGGAGCAATCACCCTGAAGCAGTGTCAAGTAGCCCCGGTCCAAGTGCGCCCTCACGTTTTATGGTATAGCACAGCACCATACATTCAAGTAGAAAATACATCAAATGCGCTCACTGTGGTAAATAAAAAAAAAAAAAAAAAAAAAGATTTGATCCTTAACTCATTCACTCCCAGCCATTTTCACATTTCGCAATCCCGTTCGCTCCCGGCTGTTTTACTGGATTTTGACTGATTTTGCAAGGCCCACAGAATATTGTGTTCAATTGTTATAAAAGCATGGAAACTACCAAAAGAAAGATTAAAGTCTCTTCTTTCATCTGGGGAAAAAAAAAGTATGTTTCTATCTGTTTCCGTTTTGCAGCAATTGGCATTAGAAGAGAGCTAAGTTTCATCAGTTTTCACAAATCTATTTAAAATTGTAAGTAATTGAGCTTTTTTTCGAGATGGCCCTGGTTGATCTCCTTTGCTCTGCTGCCACCTGCTGGCCGTTTGTGTAATAACTACCATTTCTGCAACCGTTCTTTTCAGTTGAGAGGCTGCATCAAAGCCTTCTGTATGCTCTAGCATAAAATAAAAAAAAATAAAAAAAAACGTATAAATACGTCTTTGGGACACTACGAACATTAAAAAAAACTTATTTATACGTTACTGGGAGTAAATGAGTTAATATCATGCAAATCAGTCCACATACTGTGGGTGAGCTTAAGAAAGAAAAAAATAAAAATACAACAAATTCTCTTGTCCACTTTTGCTCAGCCTCACTCACAGAGCATGCTCCCAGTTCAACAATGCTACATCTCCAGTCAGCATAAACGCATTTCAAACCCTATTTCATTTTTGACAACAATCCAAAACTCTAAAGACTATTGCCGAAAGCCGGCACGCAGAATAATTAGCGTCTCCAGTTTACCCCACATTGCACCGACTCGACTAATTGAAAGAGCCCACACAAATACACGCAGACGGATGTAATGCCTACGCCGTCTCCTGCATATGGAATACATGAATATTCATAACAACGCAGAGCTATCTTGAATGAGGCCATATGGTTTTTGGAATCGGCAGCTATTTGCAATTCCCTTCTCCGGTGTTTCGGAGCGCTCTAACGAAGAAGTGTGCTGCAGTGCAGGAACTCTGCGGCCACTCGCCAGCCTGCTCGCACGCATCCTAGCGACAACTTAGGTGACAAACTGTTTTAATTTCTAGCAAAGGACTACACAGCCCGAGGAAAGCTTCCATTTATTTTCCGGTGGATAACAATTCAAGCGGAGATAAATCAGCAAACATGGACATATTAGAATACGTTGCACATGCTGAGTGGCTCAAATAAAAAGAAGATTGCATCAAATAAAGATGATGAAAAAGCAATTGAGCGAGGGGCAAGTGTGGGCATGCACATTTGCCACCGCTAGCTCATGGAATCAAACATGACACACATATTACAGCACTTCCATCTCGTTACCCTCTCCATCATACAAATTAACCAATGTTTACACCAAGTTATTTGCATAATCTATTCCTTCTAGCTGAGTTGCATTTTACTTGATCCAGAGGTGATGGTCTGACTGTGGGGGGAAAAAAACAAACATGTTTTGTTTTGATTTTCTGGCTAAATTGACTCTTTTCATACATGCATCAATTAACTCATTCACTGCCAGTGACGGAAAAAGTCGTCAATGTCAAAGCTTTTGCTGGACTGGCAGTGAATGTGTTAAGCATATTTAAAATCAGCGCATCAAGCCATATTGAGAGATCTTTGCACCTGCCCAATTCACCCAATCATCCAATATTGGATTTGTCCTGATTTCTATCTCATATGAATGTCAAAATATCACTTAATCTCTTTCGACTGTTCTGTGGAATGCCCTACAGTAGATAAAGTGCACAATTCCACATTCTCTGTTTACATTTCACTGCTCGCCGCATGAAAGGAGCCGATATATTAAATACAGTTTGTCTTCTTTCTTTTTTTAAATGAAAGTGTCGTCTGCAAAGTGAAGAAGAAGAGGAAAAGTGCATTTGCCGGTGCGTAAAAGAGCGCCGCTGCAGCGCTCGTCAATAAAGTGAGGTGCACATGGTCCCCGGGGGGGAGTTTGCAATCAAATGAAATCGTGTCATTTCACGGTAACCCGCTTTAATATCAAGCCGTTTGCAGATTGCACATGGACAACAGTTCATCTGCATGATCGTCCCTGCAGGATTTATGGATCGGATGAATGTTAAAAAGCATCTGTTGAACTCAGATCTGTATCAAACACATATTTTAAAAGAAAAATAAACAAGGTGCGAACTTTTAAATCCACCAAACCACTATTCAACTATTTCCACAAGCATCGTTCGAACAGCAAAAACGAGATTCCAATCATGCACAGCCTGAACGCACCCAAGTTCCTCATCACGAATGCAAAAAAAAAAGCAAACGGGATGCAAAAAAAAAAAAAAAAAAAAAGTCTCCCCGCGGAGCCCACACGCGTTCCGCGCTTCACTTGGAACCCGCCGAGCAGCGCGCACACGTCGGCTTGACTCACCTGATTGTGACGAGCTCGACCCAAACAAGAGGCACGCCAGGAAAAAGTCGATGCAATACAGGACAGTCGCTTGTTTCATTGTTGCGCTTGCCAGTTATTTCCTTGAAATTCACATGTCCAACAGCGTATCCTTGTTTGAAGCAACCGCACAACAGGCTTGCTCGTTTTGGAGCAAATCAGCGTCACTTTAGGGACTTGAGGGTGGGGGCGGGGGGGGGGCTTTTTCGCCCCCTCTTCCTTAAGTTTGTCGGACTGTGCTTCGGGTAAACCTCTCAAATGTGCACAAGCTAAAATTGCAACTGGCTGGCGAAACAAGTTTCCAAGGCGCGCACAGTAAAGCTTGTCTAAACAGTAAAAGGCTGCATTCATGCCATTTCTCCCCCCACTTGTACTCAGTATGCGGCGCCACACTTGATTTTTTTTTCCAGACACACCTCCGAGCTCTTCGACTCCTCCCACGCACGCTGCGATTGGCACAGGTGGCCGACCGTCACCCCGCAGCTCACCAGGCATTCACCCACTGGCACTGCCATTAGGTGACTTCACATGACACTTTAGTTTAAATTCTTGCACTGTGCACCTGTCACGTCAACATGGTCAAAATTCATTCTGGGAGGGGGGAAAAAAAAAGGGACTCTGGGTGCCATCCTTGGGCGTTTCTACCTCATTTTGGGGGGCACGCTAGCACCCCTAAATTAAATCCCAGACAGCTGGAAAATATGAAAATAGTATTTATTTTTTATTTTTTATGTTTTAATGTATGTTACGGAAGCATATTGCATTCATTTTTGGAAAAAAAAATTCCTGTTTTTCTGACTAATTTTTGGGGGGTGAGCTTTGTTTTTTGAGTATTTTTTTTCTTTTTTCTTTTTTTAATATTTTTTTCTGCTTTACTGAATATATTTTCTATTATTAAATCCCAGACAGCTGGAAAATTTATGGAAATAGTATTTTATTTGTTTATGTATTCATTTTAATGTATGTCCTTTGTTACGGAAGCGTATTGCATTCATTTTGGAGAAAAAAAATCTTGTTTTTCTGACTAGTTTTTGGGGGGTGAGCTTTGTTTTTTGAGTATTTTTTTTCTTTTCTTTTTTTATTTTTTATATTTTTTTTCTGCTTTACTGAATATTTTTTCTATCATAAAAAAGTATTCCGAAAAAAAGGGGAAAAAATATTCAGAAAAACAGGAGGAAAAATTACTCAGAAAAACAGGGTGGGAAAAAATTATTCAGAAAAACGGGGAAAAAAATATTCCAAAAAAAAAAACAAAAAAAAACAGGGCGCCAACTTCTGTTTTTCTGAGTATTTATTTATTTATTTATTTATTTATTTATTTATTTGACCTCCGAACTCCAAGTGACTTGTTGCAGACCACTGACCTGTGTACTGGACAGCCACAAGATGGCCGCCCTCTGACTTCAACAGCTTGCACTAGCTTGTATGGGCTATCCAGTCATATATACAGGTTAGTGGTCTGCAACAAGTCACTTGGAGGTCAGAGGTAAAAATAAATAAATAAATAAAAAAATACTCAGAAAAACAGAAGTTGGTGCTCTGTTTATAATTTTTTTATGAATATTTTTTTCTGTTTTTTGGAATACATTTTTTTCTGTTTTTTTTTTTAAATAATGTTTTTAGCCCTGTTTTTCTGAGTAATTTTTCCTCCTTTTTTTTGTTTGTTTGTTTTTTATGACAGAAAAAAAATTCAGTATAACAGAAAAAAGATACTGTTATATAGCTCTGTAGGATACCACAAGATGGCGCCAAAGTTCCTGCTAAATAGGACTTGGTCACAAGCAAGAATGTTTGAAGTAATTCTATATATCTCATCTGAGAGAGTAGCTTTCTATGTAGGGGGAGGAGCCGGGTTGTTCGTGTAAATGAGGATAATCAGTTTCATTTTCATGAAATTAAAAGTCTGTTGTAAGCCATTTGTTTTAAAAGGGCATGTTTTGAAATTAGTTTAAAATGATATTAACTGTTTTGGGATTATAGGTTGTGGAAAACATTTAATGTAAGCTCTTATAACATTATTATTAGTTTTTTTTACTTAATTTGACTTGTATTTAATCATCAATCTAATGGCTTGCTAACATATTCAAACCATATTTTTTTTTGTGATCGTTGTGTGAATACTGAGACACAAATGAAAATAAAAACACTTGTCAGTTTTACTCACAGGAAAAAAAATATGCGGCTATTTCAGGATGAAGGATTAAAGGAGAGGTCATGGACACATGTGCATTGAATACTGTTAGGAATTTGGAATGAGCCCATTTGGAGATTTAAAGGTGTTGACCTCTAAACATTCTATTAAAAGATAAATACAAAACACCTCCAGAAAAAACTTATTTTTCATGTGTTTGTGAGTAAAAATCCTGACATCAAACCTATAGTACATTTTGGCTGCTTGATCATTAAATAGTGTTTCCCTGTATAACTCGGTCACATTTCTGACTTCAAGGTTTTATGGAATGCAGAAAATGATGTCCTATTAACATGTTTGTGTGGTATCTGAGCATTGTTCTGATATACTAATGTATTAACACATTCACTGCCAGCCCAGGAAAAAATGTATCATTTGACGTCTTTTTCCGTCAATGGCAGTGAATGAGTTAACAGAGGTTGCTGCAGTCATTAATTCCGTAGATGGACCCAGCAACGGCATCTCTGGGACGTCACGGGTATTATCATTTCGATTATACTTATTTATTATTCCTTGTAGCTCGATCGAGTCCGACTCACTAGAAGAAAAAAGCTCGAAGCTAATTTGGGGAGTGTTTGCTCATATTTTTCTCAGCCCAAGCATAGTCTGAAATATTGGACTTTTTTTCTGCAAGTACATCAAAGGTGAGAGAGAAAATCATTGATGGATCGCAAGATCAAAGCTCTTATCTAACCTGATTGTTCTGATTTCGTTCCTACACACAGCCAAAGAGGGCACAATTTGCACAATGTCTCCGAATCGCTGTTGTATGCTGTGATGCATCAATCCACTTTTCGTACTTTGCACCCTTAGAAAATGTTCAATATGTTCTCACAAAGCTCAAAAAGTCCAACTATACCCAAAAGATTTTGACTTCTCAGCATAGTGATCCATACACTTTGATTTCTCCCGTAAGCTGTTTTGTTCTGAGGTTTTGTAGTGTAAATAAAACAAGTCAAAAAAAGAGCTTTACAAAGTGATACTGTACTTGATGTGTTCTTTCTATTACTCTGAAATCAGTGACGCGGGTCTTTTCTTTTCCACAGGAAACAAAAGTTGACAAAGGGTTATTACCTTCCGGACCATATGCTGCTTACTTTTGCACTTTGAGAGAAAGAAAGACGAATGCCACCCTGAGTTGCAATATGTCCACACATCTGGACATTAATCATGCACTCTGACTGCGACCTCACGTCCACTTTTACGGCACACTTGCACACCCAGGCGCACAAACGCGTTGTTGATCAGGTTCAGTGTTGTAACATGGAGTAAAAATGTGCTTAGCTTTGAATCTGAATCAGGAATTCAACACAATAATAATAACAATAATGATAATAATAATAATAATAATAATAATAATAATAACTATTATTATTATTATTATTATTATTATTATTATCATCATCATCATTATTATCATCATCATCATCATCATCATCATCATCATCATCATCATCATCATCATTATTATTATTATTATTATTATTATTATTATTATTATTATTATTATTATATTTTTCTTAAAGGAGCAGAAGTTTGACATCAATGACGTTCAATATTTACAGGACTGTCTCAGAAAATTAGAATATTGTGATAAAGTCCATTATTTTCTGTAATGCAATTAAATAAACTGAAATATTGCAAGCCTTTTATTATTTTAATATTGCTAACTATGGCTTACAGCTTAAGAAAACTCAAATATCCAATCTCAAAATACTAGAATATTTCCTCAGACCAAGTAAAAAAAAAGGAAAAAAAAGCCATAATCAGCAATATTAAAATAATAAAAGGCTTGCAATATTTCAATTGATTTTTAATGACTCCAGAATGTGTGGCATTTTGACTTATTTAATTACATTACAGAAAATAATGGACTTTATCACAATATTCAAATTCTCTGAGACAGTCCTGTAGTAATTATTAAAACATTTGAGAAAAATCAGGAAATTTATTGGTTGCGGTGGTGCAAGTGGATGAAAATTGAATTTGCAGTCTCAAATTTAAAATTATTTATTAATTTATTTATTTATTTTTGGAGCCGTGCTAATAATAATAATAGTAGGAATACATATTCGATGCATTTACTGCGACATACTGTGACACTTTACTTACCTTGATTTTTTTTTTGCTAGTAGTCTAAGGGGTATAATTATTATGTTTATGCTCTTCTGAAAGACATTATTAGCCGCAATAAGCCTGAAGGAGGCGGCTTACCTTCCTGTTCGTTTTCCAATTCATCAAAGTGTAAGCCTGAGCGATAATCGAGTCAACGCCGTAAACATCCTTCCTTTGCTATAAGCAGGTTGTTCTCCTGAGATTTTCCAAGGCTTTTGTTTGGCTCTAAATGAGAGGCGGCCTGCTTAACACATTCACTGCCAGCCCAGCAAAAATGCATTGCATCATTTGACGTCTTTTCCCGTCAAAGGCAGTGAATGAGTTAATTGTGCACACGCACACATATGCGCACAATGCCAAAAAAAAATAAAAATAAAAATTCTATATAGTGCAGCGATACTTTCAAAACAAATACACAGCCAGTTTTCACTTTAAAGAAAGTTAAAAGGATTTTTGTCGAGCTTTCTTTTGCAGTGCATTGAACCGTGAACCTCCACTGCAGTGTTGACCCCTCACCAGTGGGTGGCAGTCTGCGTCTCACCTCCAGGGTCAGCCGATCAGCAGACTGACTCCACGGGTGGTGAGCGAGCCAAGCTGCCCCCAACCAGCTTCCTGACTCGCGTGTGACATTGCCTTCCTAAGCTTGAATAAATATTCCTCAGCTTTTAATATCACCGACGCTGCAAATTTATTAGGCCTGGTGTTAAAATGAGAAGTGGCAACTTGCTGTGATGAGAAGCTTCGCTCTCAACACGGCCCAAATGACTGCCGTTTATCACTCTTAATTCCATGGTAACATAATTTGGGGAGGTGGTCTTTTCATTTAACATAACGCTTGAAGAGACGCCTTCTGACAGTATCACCCTAATGCCGTCAATAAGCTAATTTATTCCCGGCGTTATGAGACAAGGTTTCAAGTGTTCTTCCAGACGTTCCCCTGGTGTCTTCTGTACGGCTAATCTAATACATAACCTCCTGATTTGTTTAATGGATGAGCCTTTGAGAGGCACGCCAATAAAAGCCGCCGCCCTCCGGAGGCTATTGTGCCTCATAATGATGCCAGACGCACAATGTGAGGGTTATGAAGCAATTTTTTATCGCCCTGTACGTTATTTTGCTCTGTTGGTGGCGAGCAAGTAAAAAGCAATCTTCTTCCTGCGCATGAAAGAAAAAAAAAAAACGTTCACGGTGATGAAGTATCAGCCACATGTTGCAGATCCAAAGAAAGGTTCGAATAATGTCGGTTGTGATTGTTACTGTAAAAAAAAAAAAATGTATGTTTGAAAGCATACTTCAAAAGTCAGTGAGGGAAGGTTTTAGAAATGAATTGTTTAAATTTAATCACAAGGCACATCCAGACACAAACAACTATTCAGAATTACATTTACACCGTCGCAGAGTGGGAACTGAAACCATACACTGCAAAAAAAACAAACAAAAAAACATGAATGTCGTGCCACATGAGCACAAAATGGAAACAGGGCACAGTCGAGTTGTCATCATGACATTGTGGTTCGATAATCAGCTCGAGTTCAAAAAAGCCTGAAAGAAGAATTTTGACACTTTGATTTACTGTATATTTCAACAAAAACTTGCTAAGACAAAAACAATGATAATGCATATTGTGGGATATGAGAGGAACAATAAGGAACAGATCAGATCGTATACCTGTAATAATTCCAGGCTCTTCAAACACATTTGAGTTCATACTGAACGAACATAACATAACTAGAACTTACAGTCTTGTCAAGCTGGTTTTAGATTTTCTTCATTTTTGCCCATTTCACAAGAAAAGATCATGTACTACATTTTGTATGGGTTAAGTACAGATAACGGGTACAGTAATGGGCCAGTAACTTCCTGACTACCAGCAATTCAAATTTGTCCTCTGTAGTGGACCTTTTTTAAACCTGAATATCTCCCACCCAGTGCATACAATTGAATTAACTCCTTTTGTGCTCTATAGAGGACATTCAGAGCTTTCCAATGATACCAAATGTGTAGTGGTGGGGCTTTGCTACCTTTGTTTGCATTTTAAAAGAAAATGGCTTCCCTCAGTGCAAGCACTTTTTAGGGAAGAGGAAAAATAAGTGTATAACACTTTTTATTGAACAAATTTAGGCTTTAAATGTTGTTAGCATGTTTTCTATAAGACATAATAATAACACATTACAGTATTGTTTGAATTATTTGAACTATATTTGAGCCTAGCATTTAAGTTTTAAAAATGTCCTCTGTAGTGGACACATCATGGCTTAAAAATAAAATCTTTTTTTTCCCCAAAAATTTATTTTGCAGTATTCCAGTTCACAAAGACTGGGGAATATCACAATTAACATGATTGGACAACATTTTTTTTCCTGGTAGTCAGGAGGATATCAGGCCTTATTGCAAGATATCCATACTTGGCATTTTACAATCGGGAACTAGATATTAGAAGAGTAGAAAATTGCCATTTAATTTCATGCGATTTTTATATAGGTCATTTTTGGGGGGCGGGTTGTAATTTTAAAGTAAAACTGGTATTGGTATTTGGTATCGGTGACTACTCAAGTGTTGTGTACTCGTACTGGTATTGATCTGAGAAAACAAGCGTTATCGAACATCCCCATTTCACACCAAGCGCTTCCTAACTGTAAGTTTAGTTCCATCTGCATAATACTGATATCCTGTAATAGAATCAGAAAAATACACTTTTACAGCAACAAAACTGGGGACCATAGTTTGGTGATTTGAATTGAAAAAAAAAAAAAAGATTTTAACAATTAATATACACAAAATCACCCCAAAGGGGGAAAAAATCAGGAATTGAAAACATGGCTAAAAAAAAAAGGAAAAAAAAGAAAAAGGCCAAAAACACGCAAGATGGTACTCGAGGGGAGTGTTTTTTCCCCCCACATATATTTATAATTTACATAATGACATTAAACAAACCCCGAATTTAGTGAAAAAAAGTTTTAATCAACTGTATGAAACACGTTCGTCTCCATGTGCCCTGCGATTGGCTGGCAACCAGTCCAGCGTGTACCCCGCCTATTACCCAGAGATAGGCTCCAGCACCCCCCGCGACCCTTGTGAGGAATAAGCGGCCAAGAAAATGGATGGCTGGATGTATGAAAGACCATTTTTCCTCATACAAGCACCACAATTACCGGTATTTGTCTCCAACCCAGGTGAGTCGACATTTTCAAAATCCTTGTTCCATTTCTCATCAAAGTCACACAGAGTGGACTGAAACCGCGCCGCCGCCGTCTGCGGCCCGGCTCAGTGAGCAATGAGCAGCGTTAGCCCATTACACACACATGATTACGTGGCCATTTCCTCAGCGAATGAGTCTCATCAGAAGTCACTGGAGAAGCCGCCAAGTGTGTAATTGTTTCCCATTAGGGGAAACATCCACCGCCGTAGAGTTGCATCTCACTACAGAGTAGGAAGCTGATGAGAGTGAAGAATCCACTGTAGGCTGTGATGGAATGTCGGAAAATCCTCTTGTCAGTTTGTAGGTGAAAGTGATTCATCTTTTGTGTGCGTGTTTTCCCCCCCCGTATGATTATTATTTCAATTTTAATGAGAAGGGAACACAAATAAAGCAGACTAGAATCAAAACATTATTTGTATTTCTTTATTTGTTATGTTTATGTCTTCTGGCTGCAACTTCAACTTATATAAAAAACAATCTAGAAACAATCATTAACTGCTACTTGTCGTAGTAGAACTGCAAGGCAAATTCACCGCCCCACGATTGTGCTCATGAATTATCGAGTGTTTTGGCCATCCACATATTATCTGGAGAAACATGCAAAGTCACACATTTGATTGCTGGGAATATTTCACCCCGCCCGTGAAGCTTTTGTCAATTCACTGATTTACGCGAGACTTGACACCAAAGGACAAAAGAGACAAAATCACTTTGAAGCTATTAACAGTCCACTAATCACTTAGATGAGCTCTTCCCCATCAAGTTGATGGGAGCAAAGACAAGGATTGCAGCACTGAAAGTTGTTGTTTTATTCCTTGTACAATGCTGACATCTGCAGGACTATGACAAGAATACACTCATGTAAAATAATAATTAGGAGGGGGGGAAAAAAGTCTTAATATTTGTGTTCTGAATGATCTTGTTTTAAATTGGCTCAAGTAAAAAAAAAAAAATATATATATATATATATATATATATATATATATATACAAATCATAGAATTAATAAAAAAAAATATGTATGGAAAGACTTGATAAATTCATAATTTCCTTTCTGTGATTGCACTATAAAACCACTGGATGTCAGTAAGAGAAAAGAAAGTGGATATTTATTTACAACTAAAATTGGAGTTTATGCCTTCATCATGATTTCTTGATCAAATATATTATGGATCAAATATGTGTCACAAATTTGAAATTGAAACATTTTTAGACAATGCACAATACAATTGCCTGCTGATTTCAGAACATGAAATGTGATTTATGGGCCAAATACATCCACGCATACATTTTCTATCCTGCTTAGCTTGTTGATGTGAGCTGTAACCTATCCTGGCTGACTTCAAGCAGCTCGCCAGTCAATCCCTCAGAGCACAAAATGGATGCATGGATACAAGTAGTTTGAATGATACACCCTGCATTGGTCACTAGCCACTCACATTAAATTAACTATACAGCCCTAATATGTGCATGTGTGCGCATTGTCAAGGTGGTAGTCACAGTAGTAGTAGTAGTAGTAGAAGACAAACGTGTGGGATGTAAATGACAAATTTCGGAAAAACAAATAGAGCAGCGTTCCAGCCCGCAATGTGTAATATACAGTGAAAGTAACAAC
Source organism: Festucalex cinctus (assembly GCF_051991245.1). NCBI lineage: Eukaryota > Metazoa > Chordata > Actinopteri > Syngnathiformes > Syngnathidae > Festucalex > Festucalex cinctus. Next base: position 23,140,067 of record NC_135421.1, on the reverse strand, counting down.
ATAAAGGGTTGACATTTACTTGTTTCCTTTGGTTTTACAGCATGTGCGTTTGCCCTTTACATCACTCAACACAATTCCTCCCGTCAGCCTCATTTAAGTTCAACCGCCCCAAATGAAGTTCAGGCCAAAGTGAAAATGTTGACAATAACGGAACAGCCCAATGGAATGTTCATTAGATAACACCTACATGATCTTATTCTGTGTTCATAAACGTGGTCTATTTTAAATGACGCTATTGGATATAATTAGCCTATAATATGGTTGCCTGAAAGTCAAGACAAGAAGATGAGTCCAATTGCCCGTTATTATTTAAACAAACAAATTGCTCACAAGCAGTGTTGCCACAGTTACCTTGAAAAAGTAACTTAGTTTCTTTACTGATTACTTGGTTTTAAAAGTAACTGAATTGAGTTACAGATTACTTGATTTTAAAAGTAACTTAAATTAGATTAAAAGTTACTTTTTAGTTACTTTCAGCAGCTGCCGATAACGCCATCTCAACATAATAATGCGGTAGAAACGGAGTTACAAATACTTTATTGAAAGTGCATTTTTAATATGAAAATAAAGGTGTTTTTTTTTTAATGGAGATGACCTCATCCCATAATGCTTCACGGACCAGTTGAGGATGGAAATAAATAAAAAATTTTACCACTTTCATGGTCCATAATGTACACTTTTTTTGTTGCGTTGTGTGCCTGTTGGTTAATAAAACTAGTAGTAAAAGTATCGTCACTTTTGTTTTGAATGTGCAAACCATTCACGATCAGACCATGGCTGAATTCAGTGTGGTGATTAATGACTTCCGCCTCATCTTCGTCGTTAGCGACAGTTGTTTGTTACTGCTACAACAGTGAGATAGTTTGACTTCTTCATGAAAATGTGGAGTAGCGCCTGGAATCTCTAGACAGTAACTTTAATCAGACTACTTTGTAAAATAAAGTAATGCGTTAGACTACTAGTTACTTTGAACTAGTTACTTTTAAAAAAAATAATTTTTTTTGAGTAACTCGTTTACCGGCAACACTGCTCACAAGTGAACTGAAACTGTGCTCCTTGGTGGATAACCAGCTTTTGTTTGCCAGTAACTTCATGAGCAGCTGTATGTTGCTGTTCCTCAAAATCTCCCCATTCTCTCTTTTTAGTCTTTATCTTGGTGTGTGTGAAAGTTATTCTCAAACAGTAGTTTCACTATTGTTGCTTTTCTCTCTCATTCTGATTTCACAAGACGCATCTGAAGGATGCATACAGTGTAGCGATGGGCTTTTTAATGGCTGCCGCCCAAAAATGTCAGCTGGCTTTCTCCCCTGTGCTCATTTGACATAATCACACTTAATTGGGAAGCGGCTCAGACTTGCATTTAGTGCACCTCTCGAATGCCCTTTACTGCACGTGCTCACCGCACACGGCTGCATAAAGGAAGGAAAGTGGAAGTTCCCCCGCCGTCCCCCTTCCTCCCCACATTTGCAACCTCTCGCATTTGAGAACGCTGACCACAAACCTAGCTGACATTACCCAGAAGCCTTTGCAAAGGGTTTTCAAATGGTGCTCAAACAAGAATATCCAGCTGCAAGCAGAAAGAAAAGCTGGCTCGACGTTTTCCATTCCCGTAAGTCCTAATATGGGTACTTCGAGATGTACCTTGAGTCACGTCGTGACGGCCTACGCCGATTTTTGTGGTTTGTGTTTTAGGACGTGTTTAGAAATACGATTGGGGTTCTCATGTATTTTTTAATTGTGATTTCAGTCAGACAAAAATCCCATTATATCATAAGTCATGTGCACAAAATGTTTTAACCTAAAAAGAAATTTTACATTTTAGCTTTAGACCAAATTTTCCCGAATTCACACAGCGCGTACTTCACCACGTTTCTACAATATACTCTAAAACAAGTGTACTTTGTGTGTTTGTGTCGGTGTGCGTGTCTTCACTGGTGTATGTGAAGTTTTAAGGGCAGGGCCAGCATCCACCAATGACCTGGCAGGAAAAACAGGAATAGGACTTGTCACCTCATGATTACACAACCTTGCTTAGGATTCTCACTTAGCTGGAAAAAAAAAAGAAGAAGACAGCAGGAACTGTCCTTGTTCTGTAATTTAAAACCATCAAAACAAGTCACACCACTTGTAAATCAACATGTACTTTATTTTAAAGTGTTTAGTTTACTGGATGGCATAATTAACTGTGCTCTTATTGCGTGTTTCTCAACAATGTGGACAACAGATTTTGTTACCGGAGCCAAAAATAGCTTCTGACTTAGATGAGGTTAGCGTTAGATAGGGTTAGGGTTATAGATATAGGGCTCCATATGTAGACCATGGATGATCATACTGGAATGCAAGGTAACAAAAAAAGTAGTAGAAAAAAAATCTGGACAGAATTGGTGTCCTTTCATTGTCAGAGTTTAATTTGATCTAAAATGCTGAATTTTGCGAATTGCTTTTCTATAATGGTGAGTCGCTAAGAAAAAAGGATCTCAGAAGTTAGAAACTATGGGGTCTATCCACTAAAGGTTTGCGTCGCCAACTAACAGGTAAAAATGGAGCAATCCTCTAAACACGCAAAGATCTGGAAATCCGTCACAAAGTGCACTGCCAACCAAATCGCGCCCCGGTGCGCCGGTGTTATTTGCACTTATGTAAATTAGGTAATTTGCATACATTTGACGCAAAATATGCCCACCCCAATGCCAATGAGACTCATTGATATGCAGCGTCTAATTCACTAACGCCAGCGCAAATAGCCACACAGAGTTTGTGTGACGCAAATAACGTTTTTGGAAAGCATCTATTAACCTGACGCAACCTCGATCCCGGGATCATGACAGCAGTGCATGGCACGGTGCACCGTCGCTCTCCGGATGTTCACGCAGAGAGGAGAGAGTGAGAGAGACATTTCTCTATGTTGGTTTAGGACACATAACGTAACTCGGGCTGATCGGCAATGGCGGGGAGGCATTTTCCGATCATTTTTACGTGCCAGATGCATACTGTACACCCACGCCAACCAAATATATTTAAAAAAAACGATCGCACCAATAATTTGTAGCTACTTTATGAATGAATGACGTCGTTGTCGTCCTCTCTGCTCTATACAGCTTAATGGCGCGCTAAACGTTTACTCTCGGTCCAACCTTGCTTTCTGATAATGTCATCTTTCTGGCAACTGTTACTATAACAACCATGTTCTTGGCACAAATCCATTGCCATATGTGGTAAATCAGGTGCAAATTTGCTGCAAGCTGTCAATTTTGTGGGCGTGTTTGCGCCGGTATATGATTAGAGCAATATCCTTAGTTAATAGGTGGGTAACTGGGCGCAGACTGCGGGTGCAGTTGTGGTGCAATATTTCGCGCCAGTCAAGAAAGGTGAATATGCGGTGAAAATGTCATCTCTCCTCGCAGTATTTGTACACTGGAAGATAACTTTTTATTTTATTTTTTTATATTCAATAGGTAATTTCAAGCAAAAGAAATAGAACAGACAGTGGCCTGACTACCATTTGAAATGACTCACAGCTTTTTATTCATTTTATTTCAATATATTTTACCAAAGTTTAACTCAACGGATGTTTTTGTCTACTCCAAACTTGAGTTCATGAAAGACAATTAACAAGATTTTCTTTAATTAAATTGCTTTCTTCAAGTATTCACCACAAGAGCTATGACAGGAGACCTTGGCTTCTTTCTTTCTTACTTTGCCTTTATTTTCAAGAGATTGATTTTGTTTTTCTCCCCGTACAATGTGGAGGCCAAAAGTGAGCTCTGTGCCATAAATGATTGTAAAAAGTGAGGCCAGATGAAATACTGCACAAGAAAAGTTGAAGTCAAATAGAGATCAGCTCTTGCTAGTAAACAAGCAAGTCATTAACATGATGAATTGGACGATGACAAATTTGGCACCAGTGTCTGTTTAGACTTTACAACTCTTGCTTCTGCTGTCAAATATATTCTGGGATCTATAAGCATTTACGCTGTGTTTTCGTGTGGTAAGGGGGTGAAGTACTGGGACATTTACTTGGACTATACAAGATTCACGTGTTAAAAGTAGTGCAAATATGCACAATCAAATATTTTAAAATCTTGGATGGATGATTAAAGTGACTGTCACTATATTCTCAGTTCACACACCTGTTTACTACAACAACCACCCAGCAACATAAAACCCTCAGAAAACTCTTGTTAAATTTGATCCCATTTATTATTGTTGTAATTTATTCACATTATATAGACTGAGAAAGTGAAACTAAAAAAAAAAAAATATGTCTGACTTGGTAGCCTATATTTAAGCCCATTATTGAATCTAATCAAATAATTTCAGGGAGATTAAATGTCAATTGCAAATGTCAATATGTGAGTCTCGACCCAAAATTCACAGGATGGTTCAATAATGAATTAAAAGGTTCGAATAAACGAGTAGGAAACATTTTAGTAGTTGAAACAAATTTTATTGTAACAATGTACGACTTTCTGTTCTTACTGAACAGGAAACCCATTCCATAAAAAAACCACACAAAAAAAACATACATATTCTTCACAGAAACGTGCCTTCAATTGATATATTTCTTCAGATCCTCCATTCAGTATTTCAGAGAAGATATTACAAGAGAAGCTCAATTTATGTGCATTGTTTGATCAACGAATCCAATGTATTGGGACGTAAAAATAGCTATAACAAGCTATAAATGATAAATACCTGAGCTCCTGTTTGAGCGCGTGAGCGCCAATTCATTACTAAAATGTAAAATACATCATAGAACCCCCCTAATATATATATATATATATATATATATATATATATATATATATTAGTATACATACAGTAGTCTATATGGTATACACAGAAAAACTTTAGCATTGTTTTGTTCTTGTAAGCATGCTTGATTTGAGTCGGTTAGGTAACAGAAAAGTAGATTTCACAGTTCAAGATGTAAACAAATTTACGTGCCACAGTTTGCACAAAGTAAGTTTTGTGGTTGCTTAGCACCAGAGATTAAGAAGGAGGAAAAAAAAAAAAAAAAGAGAGAAAAAGCTGCCTTTTAATGAAGATATTAAATTAAAAGAAAAGCTGAGGTTAATCAAGTTGCTGAGTTGACCTTTGAGGATAATGGTCTGCTTCCAAATGGTACAAAACTTGCTTTCATAAGGAAATTATTTACCAGGTAGTTTAAGGAAAGTGACGTTAAATCGTTTCCACATAAGCGTTCAAAAGCGTACTTTTGGTTTTATCAAGTTTTTACTCAAAGGACTTGATTAAAAACGATTCCTTGTTGCAAATGCATGACTAAAGTGCAAGGTCGGCTATACATAACACATCTCTTCCTCTTAGAGGCTAATGAGGCCACTCGGAGGTTAAAATTCCTTCTTTCCTTCACAGTACAAAACAGTTTCGCTGTAAGTTGAATTTGCATTTTGTACTCATGACCAATGAATCGATTATTATGAGACGTTTTTGCAACGTAATTGATGAGGTCAAAAGATTAGCGGGCTAAGTCCATAAAAGGACGAATACATATTGTGCTCATAGTTGCGTAATAATTTAAGCTGTCTGAGGCAAAGTTTAAGGCATTATGTATAGAAAGTACTCCACATACAGTTGGGAGAGAACATCATGTTTGAAAGGATATAGGTAGGGCGCAATATACAAATTACTATACTATTTACAGTGCTTAAGACCCACCCACCCAACAAGTAAACTCCTTACACTTAAAGGCCCAGTATGCTGGTTTCACTCAGGAAAATGCACTTTTTAAATACAGGATGTACACACTTTAACTTTCTCTCAGTCTACACATCTGGATTTATGTTAATCTTTGGTGGTGATTTGGTCCTAAACCCCCACCTCCCCATCCTGTATTTTGTCATTTTGTGTTTGTTTTGTAAACAGCAATTTTAAAGCACGCACGGATTATTATTATTTTTCCTCACTCACTCACGTGAAGAAAAGCCCAGATCTGTAAATTGAGAAGTAGTTTGTTTGTTTAAATCCTGTATTTAAAAAGTGCATTTTCCTGAGTGAAACCGGCAGACTGCGCCTTTAAATATGAACATAAAGTCAACTTCATTTTAAAAGCTACAGCCGACAAACATTCATTCATTTGATCAGATTTTTTTTTTTTTTCTCCGAGATCAACCAAGCTGTAAACAAGTGAGGATAGACTCACATTCGACGTACTTTAGCTAGGATGTAAATGAAAAGGATGTGAAAGAGTACAAAGGTGTCGTTAAGCTAGCTCTCCTAGTTTGGTTTCAATATTTGATGAGTCGTTCTCTAATTTAAGTGCAAAATAAATGGAAGTTCATTGTTTTGCTGCGATGTAATCAGATATAATTTCAGTATACAGTACATTAACAAATTCTGTATAGTGAATTACCACTCACCCACCCATTTTTTTTAACCGCTTGCTCCTCACAAGGGTCGCGGGGGGTGCTGGAGCCTATCCCCAGCCGGAATCAGGCGGGGCACACCCTGAACTGGTTGCCAGCCAATCGCAGGGCACACAGAGACGAACAACCATCCACACTCACAAGCACATCTCGCGACAATTCGGAGCACCCAATTAACCTGCCATGCATATCTTTGGAATGTGGGAGGAGACCGGAGTACCCGGAGAAGACCCACACGGGCACAAACTCCACCCAGGAAGGCTGGAGCCCGGACTCGATCTTGTGTCCTCAATACTTGGAGGCGGATGTCCTAACCACTCAATCACCGTGCCACCCCGTATAGTGAATACTAACTAGGTATTTTAAATATGAATTATACGTTTTTGTGATTCATTGGCCCACATTAAAAAGCTCCAAGCTCCCTGAGGATCCATGTTGTAAATACTAGAGCAGGCTTACCCAACGCCTCCCATTTAGCTGTAATAAAACGTAACCTTTTAGTAACAATGGAAATTTGACCTCTCAATATCATGTTAAAATAAATAATGCAACAAAGCAGAGCTAAATAATGATAATGGCACAAGCGTAAATATTTTCTGACAAGTCCAAATGGACACCAAGCAGCATTAGGCAACCAAAGTACAATTTGCAGCACACTCTAGAAATTAGGGCCACATTAAAAGGGGAAAAAAAGCAATACTTAAAAAACAAAAAAACATTTTAAAGAGTCATAATCTTACTGGAAAAAACATTTGATTCAAGTTGTATACTATATTAACAAGCAAATGTCAAAATTCCCACCCACACGTATGTGAACGCAGCAGTAGTATCAAACAATATTTGTTCAGTAAAGCACTTCTGCTTCAGACAATTACAATAAAATCTGCAATTTAGATGGTTTAAAGGTTTGCACAATTACTCACTTAATTTAATTTTCCTAATTACAATTTCAATCTTACAATGCTTCCATTTTATTTTTTGTCGTAATTTGTTTAAGTATGGTTCTCATACTCCTTCATCCTTAAAATTACAAACCGAAACAAAACAGCCAACCCATAAACCCGCCCCCGGCCACTTTGTACACTGCTGCAGAAAGTAGCTTTGGTCAAACGTAATCCTTGAGGTCTGTTTTCGCAAGCTTTTAAAATGCTTCAGTACAACTGATTTGATCTCGAAGCCTTCATATGGTTGTTCAGCCGTTCAGATTCTCTGAAAAGCTTGTACGAGTGCTACACGGGTCTGCAGCAACATTAAAGGTAAACAAAAAAAAACAAAACAAAAGAGAATGGAAAATATTCCTCTTACTTGTCTGTAAATTTGTATCCATGTTTTCACTGGAACGTATGTTCACCTCGAACGATATGTGAGGAGAACTCGTACCGGTCTTTGCTGTGGTGACCACAGATGTTACATTCCAGTGGATCCCTGTATCCATGGCAACCCATGTGGATCGTATACATGACATGGTCCAGGAAGAGCACTTGGCAATGGTCGCACTGGAAGGCCCGCAACTCCCGACCCTCTCGTCCAAACACCCGCACCCCTTCCTGGACCGAAGGCCTCTCGGGGGCTTCTCGCAATACCCCGCTGGCCGATCCTGAGCCAGTTCTGGGTGACGCATCTGCGACGTGATCACCTGAATAAACCGCGGGGCTTGAGCGCGACCTGAGACCGGACGGGAGATGGCTACCGGGGTTAGCGTGCCGTTCCTGAGGGCTGCTGCGGGCCGACTCGGGCGAGTCTCCCCCGCTGTTGCTCGGCGACCCTTCGTGCCCCGACTGGGTTGGCCGACCGTGCCGAGTCAAAAAAGTTGGCCCGTTGGCGATGGTGTGGCTGGGGAAATCGGACGGCAAGGTGGGCTGAGTTGGTAGTGAGTCGATATTCCCCGTACGCTCCACTCTCTGGTCTAGAGGCAGAACGTGATGGTAGAGTGGGTTGACCATGGGCACGACGTCAGTCATGAGGGCGTGCCCCGTGTGCTGGAGAATGGGCCGAAGGCTTTCTGATCCCAAGTACGTCATGGCGTTGCCCATAGTTTGGTCCATCATGTGGGCTGACAACAGCTCAGCCTGCTTCTCAAACTTGAGGCCCATCTCATAGCCCATTTCAGGGTAGCTGTAGCGCACCATCTTTTCACCTGTTAAAAGCAGAACAGGATTATTGCTGGGTGGTCTTGGGGGTCCATCGTTTATGTTGACTGGCACACAGGGTCTCAAACAAATCCCAAAATGGTATATGTGTGTGGGTATTGATGGACGCCCGTTTTGTTGACGATGAACGAACGATGGGAAGCTTCGAAAAATTGACGGACTTAGTGGGTTTTCATCCAAAAAAGGTTATCATTCGAGCTGTCAAACTTAATTGATTAATCGAGAAGTAAATGATTAGCAAATTAATAAGTACTTTAACTCATTTGCTCCCAATAACGTGTAAATACGTTTTTTTTCTGTTCGAAGTGTCCCAAAGACGTATTTATACGTTTTTTTAATGCTAGAGCATACAGAGGGCTTTGATGCAGACTCAACTGCAAAGGTTGCAGAAATGGTAGTTATTACACAAACGGCCAGCAGGTGGCAGCAGAGCAAAGGAGATCAACCAGGGCCATCTAGAAAAAAAAAGCTAAATTACTTACAATTTTAAATAGATTTGTGAAAACTGATGAAACTTAGCTCTCTTCTAATGCTAATTGCTGCAAAACGTAAACAAATAGAAACATACTTTTTTTCCTGATGAAAGAAGAGACTTTAATGTTTCTTTCTATGCTTTTATAGCAATTGAACACAATATTCTGTGGGCCTTGCAAAATCAGTCAAAACCCAGTAAAACAGCCGGGAGTGAAAATGGCTGGGACTGAATGAGTTAAATTGACGTACCCACCTCTTCATGCATTTGTTCCTGGTTCACTTTGCACTCAGAGAATTGATGTGACAAAATTCAAACTATGATTGCGACGATGCAGGATTACATACACCTTTTTTAAAGTTAGGTTTAAAAGGGGAATTTTACATTCTGAGATTGCACGAAGATTTTTCAATTTGCAATCCTCAAGAAAATTTGTGCTATTCAGCTTTCAGTAGAAATGCCAGAATTGACCTACAGTAAAAGGAATTGGTGAACCTAATTTGACATTCTCTAAACTTTTGAATGCTCATGTCCAAGTGTTCAATCTTCCTTACTTTTTAGAATGTTCTCTAACAAAGAGCTGAATGGCAAAATTCACAACAGGTATTTGATCCATGAATCGATCAATACATTTCCAAGGACGTCCGCTTCACTGTATCCTAGTGACTCTTCCTGGCTCTGTGTATCTATCTTTTAACTTGCTGATTGCACTTTGCAACACAAAGGGACCTATTTTTGTAGACTGGTGCGTAAACCTGGCACATTTTCATTTCATGTTGCACCAGGTTTAATGAAAGAGAATGATGGGGAGCCACTTCCATCGGATGGCAAACAAGTCGGTTGTGTTCCCTCCCACAACGGACCCATTATGCACCCATTAACTACCATAAATTGCGTCCTAGTTTAGTATGGGGGCGGGAATCTATAAGCTTTATGCTTCTTCCTGCCAGCCCTTTTTCTTTTCGGTTATTGTATGTCAAAATTGTATGATGTAATGTTTGATTGTCAACAATGCTGTCCGAAAGGAAAAATGAACAAATAAATCAAATCAAATTAAATTCCTCACAGCATTGAAAAGCCAGATATGTTTTTTTTTAAGTGATTGTGGAAGGGAAGTGATTTTTTTTTTTTTTTTTTTTTTTTTTTTTTTTAGCACAAAAGAGCGGTAAACCTGGTACAAGGAAGGCAAAAGTCAGAACACACTTCCTTTTGTGCTTCAGTCAAAACTGCATTTTGTCATTTACATGTTGTACTTGATGTTCAATGTGTGAAAGTATGAGGAGTGGAAATCCCCATCCATCTACTAATGTAGACCAAACCATCCAGAACAGGGATGCGGTAAGCTGTTGTCACTTAATAAGATTGCAAGTAGCAAAGTTACAGGTGTACCTAACCACAAAATGAAAAAAAACAAAAAACATTTCCTTGCCACTCTGTCCTGAGGCTGCTCTAACTTCCTCAATCTGTGTATTTTATATCTGCCATAATGAAGTACACTATTGGTGTTTTTTCCTGTACAGATCGGATTTTGATTTTATAATTTATATTTCATTGCTTACATTTATTGTACTTTCAAATAGGGATGTAACGATAAGGGCAATATCGTGATATTAAAACTGCCACAATATCGTCGTCATGTTCACAATATTTAAAAGGATCACATTTGTTAAAAAAAGTCAGGTTGATTTCCATTTGTGCAGTTCTAGCACCCTCTAGTGGCTAGTTTATTAGTGCAATTTAATTTTCATCAGGGATGTTTTGGCTTTCTATGTTTAAAATCTATGATAATTGTCAGATGAAGATGAATAAAGTCAAGTCTAAGTCTAACCTAATTTTCTTGTGAAGCGATCAATGTGTGCTTGCATTACCAAGTGCCTCAATATTGTTATTAGATTGTAAGTGGTTTATATGCATTGCTGTTATGTACAAAAAGCACAATATTGTACTTTTTTTTAGTATGACCTCTTTTTTACAATATTGTAATTTATTTATTTTTTTTAAATATCACCAACAATATCAACCACAATATCATCATAATTATCGTATCGTGAACTTCAATATGTGATATCGTATTGTGATGTTTGGATATCGTTACATCCCTACTTTCAAATCATCCATCCATCCATAAACACTAGACCAAAAAGATTCCGCCTTTAACCACCTGCCGGTGTTGATAAATACCCACCAACAAATTTTTGCGGTGTTGTACTCTTCCGTTTTCCAACATTGCTGTGCAGTCTTTCAATAACAAGCGGCCGCTCAAACGTCGTCATTGGCCTCGGCTCTTTGGGAACCTCACCTGGGGAAACAATCATCAAGATAAATAATTACTTTTTATTGGAGGCGGAAATTACAATTTAAAGTTGAAACACATTACAGCGTTTTTAGTGTTTTTATAAACAGGTTGGTTTTTTTTAAATCAACAAATGTTAGCAAAATAATTCATTATGACATTGCTGCAAACAGAATGACAACAATAATATAATACAGTGGTACTCCAACTTATGAGATATGAGCTGTGGTTTGACAGTTTTTGTTTTGTTTTGGGGGTTTTTCCACCATGTGTTGAAAAAAATATGAATAACAAACGGTAATGGTAACAAACGGTAGCAGCAAACGTCACAAGCATTATTTATTTATTTATTTATTTATTTATACAGAAGAGGCTAGGTTCTAGCTTCTAACTGTTTATTGCCATTCCCAACAAGGAGAATTACTCCTTGTGTACTTAATTAAGCCACAAAATTGATTACACTAAACTAGCTTAATGCTAACACACTACGTAACACTAGATAAGCTAACAAAACTAGCATTGGTGTAGTTGTAAATATAACTGAAAGCCAGGGGTCTCCAACCACAAAAAAAAAAAAGTGACTGGACATAAAATATTTTATTGATCATCAAGAGTGACAAACGGGCGGATCTGCCTGTGCCTCTGTCGGAAAGTTGAATTCACTCACATACATACAGGGGACAAAAGCGGCCCACCAATAAAAATATAGAATAAAAACGAAAAGAAAAAAAAAATTCAAAAAGGGGACCTAACCTAATAATGACAGAAAAAAAAACCTGCATTAAGAAACACTACTGTCAGTCCTTTGTAAGATTCAACTTTATTGCAAGTTCCCTCTTGTACAAGCTGAGTTACGGAATGAATTAAACTCAAGGTACCGCTTTGAAAAAACGAATAAATAAAAGTCTACATTGTATATTGCTGTTGTAACGTCTCGAATTTTCTTCAGCAGGTTGCATGTTTACATTCCTAGAAATCCACATTACCTGCATAAGGGCTCGTGTTGGCAGTTGGGTCCAAACCAATGCTCTGCAGGTAACTATGGCAGCGTTCTTTGTGCTCCTCGAGGGAACTGCGCTGCTTGTAGCTCCGCCCGCAGTAGTTACACTTGTGTGGTTTGCCAACTAAAAGTGAAGACAATATTTTCATCCAATTAATTCATTCGCTGCTGCACCGAATAAGAATGGAGGCACTGAGCAGTATGAAAAAGAGATCATGCATCCCGCTAAGAGTGGTCTGGTGGTCTTTTTACACAGACAAAATGATTGTTCATTGAATATCGAGTATTTTTCTATGAACAGATAGAAAATCCAGAGGCTAATAACAGCAAGTTTCAATATTATTCAAGTGTGGGTGCGACATCGACAGTTGTTTTATATTTAGTAACCCACCACCATCTGACATTGTGGAAATAGACCTTTACAATTAACCTTTCCGATGTTATTCTTATTCATGCAAATAGTCCACATTGCTCTCAGAGACGCACTCAAATCACATCTAACTTGACATATTAGGCAAAGTATATGCGATTTTTATTTGTCCGTATCTGACCTCAGGATCCTTTCATTTTAATGAAAGCATAAAAATACCCGAAGCAAACATAAGAAAACTCGCCAAAAAAGTGAAACTGAGTGACTAAGTCCTGAAACCTAGAAATGACAGCGCTGTCTGACCTTGATTTTAAAGATGCAAACGAGGGGAGAGCAAAAAATGGTCTCTGATAGGAAAGTGGGTTACAGTTGACACACTCCACCACCGCTCCCTTTTTAACCGACACTTTCCTCCTGGGTGAGTCAAGTAAGATGAAGAACAGCCTGTCCTTGGTTCCTAGCAACAAAGCTTTTGCAGGAAGATAAATGCATCTATAGCTGACGACACAAAGAGCATGTTTTGGCCTTTGTCACTACTGTCGCATTGTGATAGCATATTTTTATTTATTTTTTTATGTAGTATGTTGAAAGAAAGAAAGAAAGAAAGAAAGAAAGAAAGAAAGAAAGAAAGAAAGAAAAACGTAGATTTCAATTATGTTTTCAAACTTTTTTTTTTTTTAGTTTCTCGATACAGTGTTTTCAGCTGCTCATTGTTTACAGGAATCATTTTAATCGTGTGATCTGTTATGTTTTTGTTTTTTGTTTTTTTTTAATAAATTGAAAGTTTCAATTTTTACTAAGTTGTTCTCAAGTAAACTATCAATTGTAATGAGATGCAAATCCATTTGCCTCCCCACAGTTTTGTGGTCTTTCATTATTTACTGTAAAATACTGTGAATAAAAAAAATTTTTCTCAAGAAAAATCACAAATCAAGGTAATATACAAAAAGAGTAATAAGAATTTGCTTTTTTTTTTTTTTTAAACCACATTGTTTAAACGTTTACCATTACCGAGGCAGTACCAAGTGGTTGTTTAAAAAAAAAAAAAAAAAGAAAAAGAAAGAAAAACATAATATAGACTCACTAATTTATATCACATTTCATAAACATTGTAACTCAATATACTTCACATTGTGTAATTACAATTAAAATCAGTTACAAACACCGTTAGAGATTTAAAAGCTAAGTAAAGAAATAAAATAAAAAATAGAAAAGAAAAGAAATAAAAGAAAAGGAAAAAAAGGGAAAAATAAAAAATATAAAATAAATTAACAAATCGCAGACTAAAATTATGAAAAAAAAAATGTATAGTACAAAAACAAGATTTTCAAAATATTTTAACAGACCTTATTCATAGCTATGGGGAGAAGCATAGTTTTCCTAGATTTAAAAGCATTTAAACTTTATTGGTATGTAAATCGAGGGACCATATTATACACAACTACAGTGGAAAAAAAAATGCTTTTAAGGGCGATTTATTTATTTATTATTTTGGTATTATAAATGGGTGTGTGTAATTCATGGAATTTTGCAGTACTTTTTTTTTCTATGGGAAAACAAGTACTAGCAAAACAGCAAGGTTAGTTGGTAGCCTCAGTACTGTATACATTGTGTGACAAGCAAGGAATGGCAGAATATATTTGAGAATAACTCATCTAAAAGTTAGCAAAAAAAAAAAAAAAAAAGTTGTTCAGGGACTAAAAGGACGCAAGGAAGAGTCTTACCAGAATGCGTGCGCAAATGACCCGTGAGAGCGTCACGGCGGCGACAGGCGTAGCTGCAGAAGGGGCACTTGAAGGGTTTTTCACCTGTGTGCAACTTAATGTGCCGCAGCAGATTTCCCTTCTGAGTGAACGAGACGCCGCACTGGTTGCACTGGAATGGCCGGTCACCTTAAGAATCAGGCATAACACAGGAATTCATCTCACCACAGCAATTTATTTCAACATATTAAGGATATTTTGCAACTATATGGAGAAGGTTAAGACGTATATGTCACTTGAAAACAATGTAAATAAATTGCAGGCAACACGCAGCAGCAGGAAGTATTTGTTGTTGTACATACTGTAACCACACTGTTCTCATGGAAAATCATTTGATCAGCAGTCAGTTGGAAAGGAGAAACGAGATCCAACGCTGTGACAACCACGGCTGCCGTGGCGTCGATTGGAACAGGTTGCGGGGGATTCCGAGGATATTTTTCCCTGATAATAATTTCAAGTCTGAGTTTGTTGTCTTGGAAGAAAAAGAAACACAATGAAAGAAAGGGTTCCACACCCCATTTTAAAGAAAACAAATGATGTCTGACTCATCTTAAGGATGGGGGGGAAAAAACATGCCTTGTTTTGCTCCAAATACAATACGATTTGCAGTGATGCCGGTAACTCGCAACTAACCCTAATAGTAAATGAAGTCAAGAAAGACTCCTCTTTTTTTATTTATTTTTTTTTTATTTATTTTTTTATTATTATTATTTTTTTTTTTTTTTTTTTTTTTAAATTAAAGAAAAACAGACATTTATGTTCCATGAAATCCAGGAGTTTTTTTTTTTCCTCGAGGAAAAAAAATTATTTACGTTAAATTAGAAAGTGGGAAAAAAAATAATTATATTAATTATTTGTTCACCACTAGATGATGCTAAATTTTACACACTGTATCTTTAAAAATGTTAAAAATGGCCTTCCAATGTATTGCTGGTTGTCATATTAAGCGGAGTTGTCGGCACCTGCTGACAACAACAAAGTAACTTGTAATCTAACTTTGTTACTTTTGAAATGAAGTAATGAGTAAAGTAACTGCATTACTTTTTAAATCAAGTAGTCAGTAGGCTAAAGTAATCCAGTTGTCATGTTAAGCGGAGTTGTCACCATCTGCTGAAAGGAACAAATAAAGTAACTTGTAATCTAATGTAGTTACTTTTGAAATCAAGTAATGAGTAAAGTAACTGCATTACTTTTTAAATAAAGTAATCAGTGGGCTAAAGTAACCCAGTTGTCATGTTAAACGGATTGGCGGCAACTCCTGAAAGTAACTAAAAATGTAACTTGTAATCTGACTGTTACTTCTTTTTAATCAAATAATGAGTAAAGTAACTGCATTACTTTTTAAACCAAGTAATCAGTATGCTAAAGTAATCCAGTTGTCATGTTAAGCGGAGTTGTCAGCATCTGCTGAAAGTTACTAACAAAGTAACTTGTAATGTAACTTAGTTACTTTTGAAGTTAAGTCAGAAAAAAAAAACTAAATTACTTTTTAAATCAATTAATCAGTAGGCTAAAGTAATCCAGTTGTCATTTAAACAGAGTTGTCGGCAACTCCTGAAAGTAACAAATAAAGCAACTTGTAATCTGACTGTTACTTATTTTAAAAGTAACTTCATTACTTTTCAAATCAAGTTGCTTTTACACTCAAGTAATCAGGAAAGTAACAAAGTTACTTTTAAAAAGAAGTAATCAGTCAAGTAACTATGGGTAAGTTACTTTGAAGATCAAGCAAGCCATGTAAGTAACTATGGCAACACTGACCATTTGGTTGTCGACTGGGTGCATCCACGGCCATGTTTTGTCCAGATATTCCATCCTGTGCATTACTTGGGCTCTCAGCCATAGGTTCCCCCACAGATGTCCCTTCTTCTCCCGTTTTGGGCTCACTCACTGGACTACTGTTGTCGGCCTCTTCACTTGTGTCTTCCTGCTTTATCTGTTTATCGCTCAGCTCTTCAACACAAAAACAGGGATGGATCGTTAACACAATTCAACTTAGATTAGCCATGACGTTGAACAGAGCTAAACTTAGATTTCATTGTGGTACGAAAAAAGATGGAATTATTAGTCGACTCGACTGGAGGAGAACGCCGTAACCTGGCAACTGAATGTGTAGGGAAGCTTTAGGATGGACAGACTCAATGCCCAAAAAAAAAAGAAAAAAAAAAGCGAGGAACGAAAGATAAACAGGCTGGTCTGGTTCCTGGCTGTCTCCAGGGAAAGAGGGCGTGTCGAAGGCCGTGTCATTTCTAGCACCTTCCCACCAATGGACACCAGCACAACGATAAGGGTAAGACGTTGCGAAATTTTGCGTCTGTGGGTGTGGAGATAGTAGTTCTGCACAAAGCTATGCCTAGCTACACTCACTTCCACTTTGGACCAAACTAGAATAGATTGTAGCAGCTTGCAGGATTTTCTAAAACTAGTACACAATATGGACAAAGGTATTGGGACATAAGGTGAATAAGTATCAATGAGTGTGAAAGAACTTGATTGAAAGCTCTGACTGATGACAGGTATTTAGATTGAGTTGTGGTTTTGTTGGTCAGCGTTACCAGACTTATAGACATCCGATATTACTCCATATTTAAAAATAAACACAAAAAAAAATCAGTGCTTTGAACTAGCTCGAAGTCTATATGCACTACACGCTGCTCTGTTTGTTTTCCCTTTAACCACACTTGCTTTTTTTTTTTTCTTCATTTGTTTCTTTCTTCTCGTAAACGTCTGTTGCCTCCGGTGTGAAATGTCATCAAGGGGCTTTGTAGGTTGAAGAGTGTGTGTGTGAAAATGCCAAGACATAAAACTTACTGGTCCAGATGATCCGGTTTTTGGGATTTACAACAGCAAAAATAACCACATTTGGTTGTTTAACTACAGCTTTTCCGTCTGACTACATCCTTCAGCTGTCCCTACAGGCAATTGGAGCCACGTTCAATTTAACCCTTTAAAGTTCAGTCATTGGAGTTGAGTGATGAAAGAAAGAACGAGCGGCAGACATTTTCCACAAAGCTTCTAAAGCTTGCAATTTATATTTCCACTTTAGGAGAAAGATTATGAACAAGCCTCGTCTTCACGTCCGTATCCTGGCAACAAGGAGCGGACCTTGCATCTTTACATCAGTCTTCTCTCAGTGTGACTGAGTTGAACGTTTCAAGCGGTCAACTGAGGATTACTTGAAACACTTTTGGCTATAAATGTATTTCACATTGGAAGCAAATTATCAACCGAGGCCTTCCATATAAGAGTACAACAGTGCATATAGCGCCTCAGCTAAAATGATTCTCAAGCAGAGGTTGTGACAAAGATATCATTTTCACACGTGACCGACTGAGCTCATTTTAAATGGGGTTGTCACGAGAACCGATACTTCGGTACCAAGTCGATGCCAAGAGTCTGAAAATGTGACGGTACCGCCATTTATACGATACCCGAAGTATCGTTGGTACCGAGGCGGCAGATCTGGCCGCGTCATTTGTGTTGTTTTGGGGGTGTAAATGAGCGGTTATCGTTATCCGTCAACCCACGCAACGTCTAATGACGTCACGTGACTACCCTGCCGCTGCGACAATAAGGAAGAACAAGTTAAGTTAAGTTAAGTTGTCGGGCAGCTAATTTATTGAATCACCTAAAGTAACATTAAACAACCCTGAAATAATATATCAAACGTTCGGGGGGAAAAAAAATTACATTTCTGCAATTGTACTAGCTCATGTCTGATTTAAATAATGCTCTTGGACTTTACTTTTAAACATTTTTTTTTTAACTCAACAATCGACTTGCATATTTTCATGTCATTACCAAAATTATTCCACAAATTAACACCTCTTACAGAGCACACCTTTGCTTAATATTTGTTCTTATTTTGATTTTTTTGTAGACACATGTCATAAGGCCTCTCTCTAATATCAAATAGCTTCTGAATACTGTGGCAGAGTAGATTGTTGTAAGCTTTATACATTATTTATGCTATTGCTTACTGTAGCTAGTACATATACAGTATTTTATTTTATTGTTTACTCTATTGTTTAATACATTAATGCACAGTATTTTAATTTAATACTTTAAAGCTACATGCCAATTGTTCTGTTTAAGCACACAGTATCATTGTTTGTTGTTCACTTCAAATAAAGGAGTGTATGTTGAAGTACATTGAATTTATTGCTTATTTTCTATTTTTACCGTGGTATCGAAATGGCATCGAGAATCATGGAATTTCAGTGGTATCGGCATCGACTAAATTTCCGGTATCGTGACATCCCTAATTTTAAATATGAATTTATATATTGTAAGTACTCACCACTGGGGGAATTCTGACCATAAGGTTCCGTTTGTCCATTAGATGTTGACATTCTTGACTTCTCCTTGCCTGGAGAGCACTGGCCGTTACCTACAAGACAAAGTCAGCAATTTTCACTTTGCTGTTTAAGGTACCAATGGCGACTCTGCCTTTGGGGCAAGGGAAAGCAGTGCCCCATTAGCTCCAGTAGATGGCAGTGTTTCCGTTTATTTCAGATTATTAATTGAATCGCAACATTTTTTGTGTAAATAAAAGTATGTGATAGTCCTTCCAGTGTTGTTTTGGAGTGATGTAGTATGTTGTGCGTCTGACGTAATGTTTCTGACGACTTCTTTCCATGGGCACAGCAACATTAGCCCATTGTTTGCCTTTCAAAGTGGGCGGAGTTGGCTCTGATGTGGGTTTGAACTCTGCTTAGCAATGCAACCATGGAAATTGCGCGACATCACCAGGAAACATTCTATGTAAATTTGTTATTTTATACATATACATATATATTAGTCTTGTCAAAGTTAAAGCGTTAACTAATTAATTAATCACAATGAATTGTCGCATTAATCATTGTATTACCACAGATTAATCACACTATTAATTTTGACCGCAGATGATCCTTTTTAGCCGACAGTGGATGGTTACATTAAATGTAGCTGTTGGCGTTTGAGCAATAAACATAACTACATGTATTAAAGTAAAGCATTTAATAAATGTTTACATGTTTACTTGTTGGACCTTAAATTATGCAAATAATTAACTGATTAGAAAAAGCAGGATGAGCATGTGCAGTGGACATAAATTTTTGAAGACGTCCTCATAACATTAAATGGCGAAAAAATGAACACATAACAGGTGCGCTTCAAATTTAGCAGGCAAAATATGTAGGGGGAAAAAAGCCTTTTAAAGTCAGTGATTAATCATGATTAATCAAAATTCTAAAATGTGATTAATCTGATTAAAAGATTTAATTGTTTGACAGCGCTAATATATATATATATATATATATATATATATATATATATATATATATATATATATATATATATATATGTATATATATTTTCATGTTGTTTATGCAATTTAATATATGTATAGCTTTGCTACCAGTTGACGAATTGGACGAAACATAGCAGATGCAACAATAACAAATAATGTCACTGAGAGGGACAATGAAAGTGTAAAAACTGGGAGCCAAGCAAAATAGATTGTGAAAAAGAATGCATTGACATTGACGTCTCGGCTGGGAAAAACAGTCCATGGTGATAGAAATCCTTTCAGTCAAGGTCAGTGAAGCAGAAATTACATTGAATTTCTCGCAATACATCACATACTTCACCGATAGTGTACATTTACAGATACAAGGGTCTTTATCAGAGCACAGACCATTTTCTTCAGTGTCTGTATACAACTGTAAAAGGTAACACCGCCGAATGCAGAAGTAAACCAACTGAACCGACCTTATGTAACTATAGTATCCTTATGTCCAGCAAACATGGATCGGATTGCAACCTCTCAGCAGCTCAGGCTATGGATAGCCTGTGTCCACTCAGAGGGAGAGCAAACCAATCCCTTATCCTCTTACAGCCTCCTCCATCGGGGTCACTTCAACAATACAGCGGCAACAGGCAAACGCCCCAACTGTCAGCTCAGCTCCCTAAAGGTACCAACCAGGCTGGAAGTCATCACTGAAAAGCTTTACAAACAAAATACCCCAATGAAGGCAACATGCAAATATTTTTAAGATACAATAACAAAACAAATTTGCCACAACCTCAACTTATTGTGACGACTCAACTTTTGTTTTTCAAGCTGTGCTGCGGCAGCCCAGAGAAAGGCACACTGGAAGATACTGCCCATGACACAATGGTTCGGTCTGGGCTCGGGTTGCGCGACTTGCAGCAAATCTCAGGTGACCAAGGTGAGTTAACCCCCGTGGCAATCCTGTCCTGGAGATTTGTCCTGGCCCAGATTTGTCTTGAAGAATTTTCCATTCCTTGATGGATGAGTACGCTATTTTCGAAAATGGATCTAAAATTACAATTGAAAAATCTCACGGCACACTAAAGTAAATGATGATCTCATCTGAACTTACAATTGTATTTTGTATCAGTTGGATACACATTTACTGTACTTTCTGCCTCATAATAGAAGAGCATAGTATTCTATCACTATAAGTCACTTGCATGGATAGATGAACAATTATTTGTAATTAATTTTTTTGAAAAATTCTGCAAAATACCAATTTCGTGTGGCACCTCAGATGATCTGTGACAGCGAAAGAGTGTGGAAATCGTTCGACTCTGAAAAGACTGACCATGGCCTACTCAATAATTGTTTGGATCTATTTGGGCTAAAAATGTCAAAATAACAGAACACGTAAAGCTGAATGCCAAAATCATCCTCACATAGGATGTGCAAAGTGTTTAGAATATCATTTACCGACGCAGCGGCGCCTTCAAATCACCAAATCTGGTGTTACATGTTATATACTGTACATACTTGTTGGACGGCAACATTCCTTTGTACACAACAAAGTGCAAAAAGTGGGATGTGAGTGCAGAGTGTGAAGTCCAGACTCCTGTCATGCCAGTTCAGCATTGAGATCAGATGTACACAAGTAGCAATTCAAATTTTCTTGGTATCGTTACAGTTTTTTACACTTATTTGGCCATGAGGAATGCTATAGTGAAACATGTTTTATGATATCAAACTTAAGCACTGGAAAATGTACTTTTTTTTTTTTTTTTTTTGGAGTACCACAAGGAACCTATTCAGGTACATTTGTATTTGTACTTGAAGGATGCCACATTCCTCTTTTTTTTATATAAATATTAGATTGACGCCAGTTCAGCATTCAGATCAGATGTACTCAAGTAGCAATTCAAATTTTCTTGGTATCGTTACAGTTTGGTTTTTTTACACTTATTTGGCTATGAGGAATTCTATAGTGAAACATGTTTTCTAATATCAAACTTAAGCACTGGAAAATGTACTTTTTTTTTTGTTTTTTTTTTGGAGTACCACAAGGAACCCATTCAGGTACATTTGTATTTGTACTTGAAGGATGCCACATTTTTATTTTTATTTTTTATAAATGTTAGATTGAGTCACTGTTAATTGACATGTGTTTATTGTTCCAACACTCACTGACTTAAATCGAACTATAATAACTGATGTAAACATTGCTCAATGTTAATTAAACAAGACTAGCGTCATGCTTGCGCTCAATCATAATGGGAGGACACAAATCATTCTCCTGAGTGGTAGGGATGTGGTTTTTCCTGTCAACTCTCCTCCCTCAGTCTTTCATACAGTCAAAAAAAACATGCATGCAACAAATGTTGCAGGTCCTGCAAAAAAATTACTTGACTTTCCGTCTTCCAAATTCATGTTTCCCCAAAAACACACACTACTAACAAGCAATTCCTAGCGCAATGCAATTCATTTCACCTTGAGGCTACACAGTGCACACAATTGATTCAATCATCAATTAGAATCTCCAGATAATATTCATTGTGTCTCAACCTCACGTTCCCGTCAGTCTATCTAAAAATAATCAGGTGATTCCCTCACATTACTTGTATGCACATCAACAATATGAAGCTAGCAAAAATAATTGAATTTTCAGCAGAGCGACGGAGTGCCACAAGGCGCCTATCCAGGCATTGTAAAATTCAGCAGGATGTTGCTCATGCTTATTTCTCTCTAATTTTAGAGTGAATAGTAAAAAGTGTGGTAAGCAGGAAAATTCATTAAATTCTATCCACTTTATGTCAATAATATACAAAAATAATGTAATAATGTAGTGGAAACTCCAAAGTAATAAGTTGAATGTTTGTAAAAATGCTCCTAAAGTCAGGAGAATCAAAACTAAACTTGGAGGCTGAATTGCCATCATGTGATTTCAGATCAGTGATGAAGGGGGATAAACTTTTGTTCTTTGGCTTTTATGTGTGTTCGCTGACGGCAAAGACGAAAAATGTGATGATGACAATTGTGCGGGTAATCTGTCCTGGCTGCTCAGTACAATGTAGTGTATCGAAAGCAACAATATGTTGATGTTATTATGAAAAGAATAATTGATGGAATCCTGCCTCTGCATGTTTTCCAGCATGCCACCAGTCTGTGTCATCAAAGTAAATGGCGAGTTTAGCATTTCTTGCTTAGCAGTTTTTTGTTTTTTTGTAAGGTCATTTTTTTGTGATACAGTCTGAGGGTGAGGAATGTTTCCATTTTTAGTTATATTATGAAGATAAGATAATATCTTCATTTTGTTTTATAGTTAAAAATGTTAAAACACTATTTCTGCACTTTGCTTTTATGGTGAGAGGTTATTTCAATAATGATTTTTAATGGAAAGAGTTGTCTTGAATTTTGAACAAATTAAAAGTCAAACAGTGGCTTCACGTTCAAGTGGTTTTTTTTGTTTTGTTTTGTTTTTTACTGTGAAGATCTCACTAGCACTAAAAACAAAACAGTATACTTTACATTGACTCTCATATAGAAGCAATATAACCACTTACTAGCAGAGTAGCCGTTGGGTGCCTCCATTTCCAGTGTTGTGGTGGCGCGGCTGAGGAAAAGACAAAAAATGTTGACATTATGATCAACTTTTTTATATATATATATATATATATATATATATATATATATATATATATATATATATACACACAAATAAACATTTCTTTTAGCTGCTCTATAACAAAAATTTATTTTGGCATATCTTATTTATTTTTCATTTACTATGCATACTTGTTGAAAAAAAAAAAGTCACTGAAATGTTATTATAATAAATTAATACTTCCATTCAGATCATATAAAAAATTCTCATACAACATTTTTTTCATAAAATAATTGCCATCAGTAAGTGTTCACAATTGGGCCTCCTTACACCCACGGGGAAAAAAATTATACATGATTTGTAAAAAAATAATAATAATCTCGAGCATAATACTGTACAGATTTAAAAAGGTGAGTTGATATAATTACCTTCAAGTGTCTCTCCTGAGCAAAATTACTTGGTAATTTCAATAGAGGACTGAGGGAGGGGATGGCAGGTCGTCCCCACCTCCCTTTAAAAACACCCCAAAAAGTCCAAATCACTTATTTCCTTTCCTGATATTTAAATAATGCGGGGAAGCTCTGCATTATTGAACAAAGCAATTAGAGAAAGCCAGCCAGGAACGTGATGAGAGCAAGTTTTTAGAAGCGCATGGAAAAGTTAAGGAGCGCATCTTCCCTCAATGCTGCCCAAGTCAACTTCTCCAAAAATACAAAGATCACTACCGGGAAAGTTCCTCACGTACTCGACTCAACTTGATGTGCAAACAAGGGACGTCGGAAAAGGGAAGACTCGACGGGCAAGCTAAGAAAGGAAAGAAGCAGAAGGGATGGATCAAACTGGATCCACCGGTTCCTAAGGAATTAGCCATAGCGACGAGGGAGCACCCAGTCGCGTTTCAAGGGACTGGAAAATCCGTTGGTGAGTCGGTGTTGAAAGAAAAAAAAAAAAAAAAAAAAAAAAAAAAAAGCAAGTGTTGGAGATGTACGTGACTCATTTAGTGCTGGAAGGGAACTGCGGCGACACACGCGATTTATTGTTACTTGAATGCGTGAGGCGATGAAGGCCACAACATTAGGTACAACTGTAGAATTAAAAACGCAAAAATTGAAGGGAGTTTTGATGGTCGTGCGTCAGAGGTGTTAAGCTAAATAAATAATTCAATAAATAATTAAAGTTGTGTTTAATTTTACTGTTTTTTTATTCTACGTATTTATTTATTTTATTCCCTTTCCACTCGTGTTTGCAAAGTCTCACGGCTATGAAGTGTGGCGGAGGACCCGAGTGCAGGAGCCGGACCGAGTCAGAGGTGCTCAAAAAAGGAGTCAATTTAATCAGACAAAACAAAAGCGGCAAACAGGGTTTGGTAACTAAGAATAACAAAACGCTGAAGGGGGGAAAACGGTACAAGACGAGACTTAACAATGGCAGCATGGACGTTTGGAAACGAGAACGATGAACCGACAAGAATACACAGATTAATTGAGAATGATTAGACACAGCTGGGCAAGACACATGTGGCAGGGGGGGGGTGCTGATTGGTTGACACATATAAGGAAGGGCAGGCAAACACAGGTGGACATGACAAGGCTTAACAAGACTAGGGAAGACAAGGAAAGCAGAACATAAACATGACAAACTCAAAACTATAGAACCCTAACAAAAACAAAGCAAAACATGACACAAAGTTAACCAAAACATACAAAAAAAAAAAGTGATACAATGCACACCATGTTGTACCTTTTTGTTGTTGTAGTCTAATATTAGATCTCATTAGATGAAACACCAATAAGTGACAATTAATCGATTGGCATTTCATGAAATGATCAATTAAATGCTTATTTATTTTTGTACAAGCCACGATTATCAATGCCAAAATTAAGACTACAAAATGTTTGTGTGTGGGGCATCATAAACTTAGTCCTATACGTGATTTTTTTTTTTTTTTTTTTTTTTTTTTCGTGTGCTCTTTATTGTGGGGATTCAGCACCGAATCACATGCAACAGGTGATCGGGAGCGAGCCCGTTCGTTGCGTCACCATGCAGCATGCATTGCTGCACATATCTGCCTTTTTTGCTTTTGTTTATTGTTTGTTTGTATTTACCTGAAGCTTTCTCAGCGAGGTGCACGTCGATCCACAGTGATCGTCTCGGAGCGGATCAGACTTCATTGTTGCACCATGCTGAGAAGAGAGAGAGAGAGCGAGAGAAGACCGGGTCGCGGTTCCGAAGCTCCCGCGGCAACCGTGTAATCTCCCGTTAAGATCCACCGCCGCCTTCCGTCTCCATCTCCCGCAGAGAGCAGCTGCACTGTGACAAGTGCCACTTGTGGCGCATGCGAGGGGATGTTTGTTAGTCAGGCTATGGTTTTGTCTGACACTGAGAAATGGACCGCTGACTGCGGAACGGTTCTGCATGGCTACAGGACAGTCAGTGGTTCGTTTATACTGCGGACCGTTTATTTGTGACCATGAAGCCAACTTGGGCTCATATGCACATACTGACGTTATTTATGGCTCCAGAATAAGAATGTTGACTTCAATTTGAAAATTGAAACTTGGATGTTATCTCGTGTGTTTATTAAAGATGATTTGAAATGGAAGAGTTGTGAATTTTTTTGAATACATTTGTCGAAGTTGAGTTGCTGGTCGGGAATTTTAATAAAAATGACCTAGTGTAAAGTACTGTAGTGCAAAAATCACTTCTACTCAAAAAATCCTTTCTACTCGGGCTCCCTCTTGTGGTGAGGAAAGTATACTTTCGTGTTGGTGAGAAATTTGAACAAATACTTATTAACGCCCACTCTCCAGTTTTTTTGTTTTGTTTTGTTTTTTTGTTTTTTTAAAAAAAAAGCCATTTTCCTTTCAGACATGCAATTGTAACAATCATTTAAACAATAGGTTTAAAATATGTAAAAATAAATACTGAACCACACAGTAACTGTATAATAATTTATTTAAATAGTATTTTCACTTTTTCAAATATATTAAAATGTATGGATAACATGTATTTGGAGACACTGGAAATGCTTTATCATATAGCGAACAATTGTTTGTAGTCAGAATTTCTTTAAATTAAAGAATTAAATTAAATTAAAAATTAAAAAATCACTTATTTAGCCCAATATAGCAATAAAAAGTTAATATTTTGTCTATAATTAATTAGATACTTTCATTATTTTTCACGTACAATTAATACCTTTAAAATTTTGCAATTTGCTGTCGACTGAAAATGACATCACAAGGGCTCAGGTAACCAATCACCTGTTTTCTAGGTTTGGTCATGTGACATTCACAAACTGAGCTGTGATTGGTAACCAGAGCCCTCGTGATGTCATTATCAGTCGACAGCAAGTTGTGAAATGTGTTTTTATAGGTACTAATTGTACATTATAAATAATGAAAATATCAAATTTATTATAGGCAAAATATTAATGATTGATTATCAAAAATGGCTTAAATAAGTAAAGTATCTCTTTAAGAGAAGCAATTAATAATGCATTTAAGTTATGCACTTCTCTGCTGGAGTTTAAGAAAAAAAAATCAAATGTAAAATGATTAATGGCCTATAGTGCCATTGATATAATGCAAAACATTTAGATTTAGGAATTCTAATGTGAGTGTAGTGGTCTATTAATGTATTATTTTGTTGTAATTCTGCGTGATTTATGGAACTTTATAGGATAAGCGATAATAAGCCTGCTGCTTCAGCTTCAAGGCTATTGATTGCTTTGTAATCGAATATGTCTTCTGCCATCTAGTGGAAGAGGTCTGGATGACATGTCAAACTTTTATGCACTACTACATAAAATTACCACACTAGAGGGAGACAGATGACGTAAAAAGAAAGGAAGAGAGAGAGAGCGAGAGAGAGAGCGAGAGAGAGAGAGAGAGAGAGAGAGAGAGAGAGAGAGAGAGAGAGAGAGAGAGAGAGAGAGAGAGAGAGAGAGAGAGAGAGAGAGTAAGCTGTGACACTGGATTTGGCAACGAACAATGTGTACTCATCAAAGTTAGTCATTTCAATTTGCTCCTCAAATGAAGTAAGTGATTAGTTAAATTGCTCCTCAAAGGAAAAAAAAAAGTTATTTAAGCTTTACATGGAACCTTTCCAAATATAAAAAATAAAATAAAATAAAATAAAATACCAAATAGAGCTTTTACTTTGAAATAGGACACAGGAAATGCAATCTCTATCCGAAAGTTCAGCATGTGTTTGTACGTTGACACTACACCCAGTGTAAACGATAAAAGTCACATCACTTGTTTCTCCTCGCAAGTCGGTATCACCTACTTTTACGCTCAACATGGGGGACGTGAAACAGCCTTTTGTCAGGTATCGTGTGGACCTTTTAATATTATCACATCTCACAAGGGTGCTCGTTTAAATGTAATAACGTAATATGTTCTTGTTGTTGTTTTTACTTTCCATAGTTGTGTGCCTGATGGCAAGTACAAGTTCATGAAAAGTCATGAAGTTGCCTTTTACAGGTGTGTCGTAACAGCAACAGTTGGTGTTCACGTGTTTAAAATTATTTCAGTGTAATTTTCAAATGATTGTTTTTAGTGTGTCATACTAACAATGATTTAATATAATGCAGTATTTTATTTCATGAATGTAACTTTATAACTTTTGTGTTTAAAGATCATCTACCGAATACTAAGTTTGAATACGATTTTCCAATATGATTAACAAAATACAATGAAACGTGTGGAACCAGACAAGCAAAAAAAGTGATCACAACACAAAATATTGAATACCATTTTAATTGAAGTCACTGTTAAATTGTGTTGAAAGTTTTGTCACTTAATATATTCCTTTTTTTTTTCTTTTTTTTTTCCTGCAAGGCGACAGACAGAGGGTCCCAAATTGCAGTATCAAGCCCTTTTGGATACACTTGTTCTCAATGAAAAGGGAGCCCGCTTCGAGTTGCTGGAACCAAACATTCAGGTCCACTATCAATTAAAATAAATAAATAAATAAATAAGATAAACTTCAAAAGATAGTTTTAAACCATTTACACCAAAGTAACTTACCTAATGTTACGTGCTTATGAGATAAATACTAAATAGATAGATAGATATATTCATATATTTATATAAATATAGATATATATATATTGATTCCACAGAGCAAGCTGATCGTGTGCGTGTCACCTTGCAAAAACGACACGGTCAGGATCGTGATTGACGAACTGAAGCCCATTAAAGCGCGCTATCGGGTCCCGGATGTGCTCACCCAGGAGCCGCAGTGCGAAAGGTCAGGCGAGTAAACATGTTCACTGTTACTGGAGGGCGGGGAGTTAGGAATGTGCACACATAGTCAGCATAAGGTGCTTATTAAGCATCTGCATTTTTTTGCCCTTTTTTTTC
Source organism: Festucalex cinctus (assembly GCF_051991245.1). Classification (NCBI taxonomy): domain Eukaryota; kingdom Metazoa; phylum Chordata; class Actinopteri; order Syngnathiformes; family Syngnathidae; genus Festucalex; species Festucalex cinctus. Next base: position 23,111,406 of record NC_135421.1, on the reverse strand, counting down.
TTGCATCCTATTGTTTTTGATGTGCAAAAGTGTAGATAATATGAAATTTATTTGGGTTGAATCAAATGTACTTTAAAATGGTGGCAAACTATGTGCAGACGTTTTTGACTTGTGATGCTGGTGCAAGCACATTATCACAAAGCTTTATCTTCTATCTATCTTGAGAATATATATAGTGTGTGTAGAAGATGACACCACATAGTTCATCAACCAAATTGTGCTTTTCTGAATTAGATAGGCTTCTAAAATTGGCTTTATTAATTCATTGTAATTCGTGTTGTTCCGATACTGTTTTTTGACCCCCGATATCGATCCCGATACCCAGCTTTGCAGTATCGGCCGATACGGATACCATACCGATACCTATGTTTTTTTTTCCTCAACATGAAAAAGCTGTCCTGCCATTGGTTCAGAGCATTCAAGGGCCAATAGGATAGCTTAGATCAGCATGCAGTGAACATGCCACATATCAGTGAATGTCGTGCACGGGCAAGACACAAGATGCTGCATCCAAAATCCTATATTAGCGTTGGAATTAATGGTATCGGCATGTTACTTGTGAGTACTCACCGATACCGATACCACTGTTTTAATGCAGTATCGGTATCGGAACAACAATAATTGTAATATTTGGATCGGAAAGTATATTAGCTAGCATAGCAAACTAAACTGGACTATAAACTGCGATGGAAGTATATAATTTTATGTCGGCCATTTTGAAAAATGGCTGTCGTTTGGGTCAGGGGTCAAAACTAGGATGGCCCAATAGCTCGAATTTTTCCCGTGTTTTTGTTCTATGTGCCAAAATTCATGCTTTTATCATCTACTGGGCAATTTTTTGATAAATTGCAACAATGCGCCTAACTTTAAATATCATCATACATCTTGACGTTACACATACGTCTTTGTCCTCATCCTGTGGGCAGGGTAAGAGTGGAGGATCGGCAGCCCGACTCGGTGGCGCTGTCCTGGTCTTCGGGGCTCTACAGGTGCCGCGTGTGGCGGTTCCCTTTCCGCGCGGAGCTCTTGTGCGAGGACCAAGTGGTAGTGACGTTAAACTCGCAAAGCAAGCTGTGGCTCGAAGCTCAACGGGAATGTCCACACAAGTGAGTATATCAATTGACTATTAACTTGTTAAAGTGGATGTCAACCTTAAACATTTCCTGACAATAATATGTTACATGTGACCTCATCGTCTCAACATAACATTCTGATTAATATTACATTTGTGGAATATGAGTTATGAAGAAAAATCCAGCCGTTTTTATCCATCTCAAGGGGCGGCCATTTTGCCACTTGTCAACTGAAGATGACATCCCACTAGCTCAGGCTTCAGGCAACGACCAATCACAGCTCACCTGTTTTCTCAAGCTGCGCTGTGATTGGCTGTCACCTGAGCAACATTGATGTCATCTTCATGTGGCAAAATGGCCGCCCCTGAGATTGATAAATACGGCTGGATTTTGCTGTTTTAACTCATATTCCACTAACGCGATATCGACATGCTTCTCATTGGCGTGTTTGTTCTTTTCAGGCCCACAGCAGATGGAAGCGAGGTCAGAGTAAGACACAAGCCCGTTTGATTGTTTTACAAATGTTTTATTATTATTAATGTTATTGTCTCCTATTCCTCACAGAAGTTACAGGACAATCTGTGGCGAGAGACCTTTGGGGATTTTGTGGACATCAAATTGAACGGTTTGGGTTCACATATTTTAAATAACATTTAGGAATCCCTTTTACTACAGCTGCAGTTTGTCTCAGAACAAATGCAGTCATTCACGTTTTCTTGTGTTCTTAGCATCGACAAAGATGAAGTAACGTGTGCTGCTGTGTGTTTTCCTGCTAGGACCCAGTAGCATTGGCGCTGACTTGCGTCTTCACGGATTCCGGGATGTGTTCGGTGTGCCGGAACACGCTGATAGTCTCCGCCTGGCAGATACCAGGTCCATGTCGGCGAGAAACCTTCAACACTTACACACTGTTCCGCTCAAACTGACTTGTTTCTACTAGTGTTGTTCCGATACCGATACTGGTATCGGCACAGGCGCCGATACTAGTATTGTTCCTAATAGGAAAAAAAAAAACCTTAGGTATCGGCTATACCGTTTTTTGGTTACCGATACCGATTCCGATAGCAAGCTTTGCGGTATCGGCCGATACCGATACCATACCGATACCGAAGTTTTGTTTTTTTTTCAACATGAAAAAGCTGTCATGCCATTGGTTCAGAGCATTCAAGGGCCAATAGGATATCTTAGATGGGCATGCAGTGAACATGTCACATTTCAGTGAATGTCGTGCACCAGCAAGACACAACATGCTGCATCCAAAATTCTATATTAATGTTGGAATTAATAGTATCGGCATGTTACTTGTGAGTACGCACCGATACCGATACCACTATTTTAATGCAGTATCGGCACCCCTGCCGATACCAGTATCGGTATCGGAACAACACTAGCCGATACTGCATTAAAACAGTGGTATCGGTATCGGTGACTACTCACAAGTAACAGGCCGATACCATTAATTCCAAAGCTAATATAGGATTTTGGATGCAGCATCTTGTGTCTTGCTGGTGCAGGACATTCACTGATGTGTGACATGTTCACTGCATGTCAAGCTATGATATCCTATTGGCCATTGAATGCTCTGAACCAATGGCAGGACAGCTTTTTCATGTTGAGGAAAAAAATTCTAATTAAGTATCGGTATGGTATCGGTATCGGCCGATACTGCAAAGCTGGGTATCGGAATCGGTATCGGGAGCCAAAAAAGGAGCAACACTAGTTTCTACGTTTACCATTCTTTCATCCTGAAATGTAATGACTTTCTTGAGTAATCCAAAAATACACAACGGTGAAGCTATTTTGAAATGTCAATATTTGTACGGTTGCTCTAAAGCCAGGACTTATGCAACAAACTGTGGATGTGGCGGCGTCTTTTAGCTTTAGTTCCTATTTGTAGCGTTTGTTTCATATTGACTATTTGCCATGTTCCGTTGTATTTTTTTTTTTTTTTAACTACATTTATCCCCCACGTTTTACATGTTTCTTTTATTAAAACTTGGGGCATAAATTGTGTTTGTTCCGCCGATGTCCCCGCAGGGATGACGAACCATACCGACTGTACAACCTGGACGTGTATGCCTATGAGATACACAGCCACTTGGGCATTTACGGCAGCGTCCCGTTCCTGGTGGCCCACAAGCAGGACCGAACTCTGGGAGTCTTTTGGCTCAATGCCTCAAACTCATTTGTACACGTAAACTACAACCAGGTACTGGTGATACAGTACTAGTTTATAGTCCTGAGTCTGTCTGTCCTAGTTGTTGATCCATTTTTAGTCTTCATAAGACTTAGGTTCGGACCCCTCTTAGCCTTTTGTCCTGAATCCTAGTCTTTAGACCCAGGTCTGCAGTCCTTAGTCATGTTTTACTCTTTAGTCCCAAATCCTAGTCTTTAGTCCTAAATCTGTACTCCAAGTCCCACATAATCGGCATATTTTAGTCTGATTATTTCTTAGTTTTTACTAAGTACCAGTATTTAGTCTTGACTCATTTGCTCCCAATAACGTGTAAATACGTTTTTTTTATGTTCGAAGTGTCCCAAAGACGTATTTATACGTTTTTTTTGTTTGTTTGTTTTTTTAATGCTAGAGCATACAGAAGGCTTTGATTCAGCCTCTCAACTGCAAAGAACGGTTGCAGAAATGGTAGTTATTACACAAACGGCCAGCAGGTGGCAGCAGAGCAAAGGAGATCAACCAGGGCCATCTAGAAAAAAAGGTCAATTACTTACAATTTTAAATAGATTTGCAAAAACTGATGAAACTCTTCTAATGATAATGCTGCAAAACGGAAACAGATTTTCCTGATGAAAGAAGAGACTTTAAGCTTTCTTTTGATAGGTTCCATGCTTTTATAGCCATAAAACACAATATTCTGTGGGCCTTGCAAAATCAGTCAAAATACAGTAAAACAGCCGGGAGCGAACGGGATTGCTTCTGTGAAAATGGCTGGGAGTGAATGAATTAAATACTAGTCTTCAGTATTAAATTATATTCCTTAGTCTTCCATCCTATTTTAGACTTTGACTTTGTCTGAGACTAAATCCAACATTTTAGTTGTAATATCTCACCCTCAGTCATTTGTCTGTCTGTAGTCCTGTTTTAATCTTTAGAACTAAATCATAGGTGTTCATTTTAAGTCCTATTTTACTCTTTATTCCAGTCTTTATCTTTTAAACCGTCTGTCGGTTGTCCTAAGTCTCTAATTTGTCATCCATTCCTACCCCAATCTTAAATCTTTAGTGCTATTTTAGTTTTTCAGACTGTCACAGTCTTTAGTAAGTCTCAGTTGGTCTGTAGTTTTGTCTTTAGTATTAATTCATAATCTTTTGTCCTAATTCCTAAGACCCTTAGTCCTATGTTCGGCTTTTGTCTTATGTTGTTTTATGGCTCCACCATTATCAGACCGACCCAGCGTTCCTCCAGCCTCAGGTCAAATTGCAAAAATTTGTCTGCACGACATTCCAGTATTTGAATACATTTTACTTCATTAAATAATAAATGTTTTATTCTAGTTGACTTTTAGTCACACCTGTTGAGTAAATTGCCCAGAGCAAAAAATAAATAAATAAAAAACGTCCCTGTGTAGTACAAACTTAAACCAAACCCAAGGAACATCACAAACTGCAGTTTCCCAGTTCTCCCATTTTCTTGACTTCCTCCAGGAAGAAAACGGGCTACTACCCCACACCGATGTCCACTGGCTGTCTGAGAGCGGAGTGATAGACTGCATGGTTCTGCTGGGCCCGACTCCAGCGCAGATGTATCGCCAGTACGCTGAGCTGACTGGTATGTGAGCCAACAATCACAAGCGGCGATTTGTCATATACGTAATGATGTACCGGCCGCAACACCGCCACTATGGTGGGAATAATTCATTCCCTACTCTCTCGTCATTACGCGGCGATTTTTAATGAACAGTTTAGTGAGCTATAATTCACCTACCAGAAAAAAAACAAAAAAAAAACTGCAGTATAGAGAGATTAGAGACCAGAATTGAGAAAACATCATGACTCCCTCCTCCAGGTTACCAAGTCCTCCCGCCTTTTTTCACCCTGGGCTACCATCATTCACGCTGGGACAATGACACCCAAGATGATGTGCTGGAGGTGGATGCTGGGTTCGACCGCCACCGCATCCCATATGATGTCTTGTGGCTGGACATCGAACACACGGACGAGAAGCGCTTCTTCACCTGGAACTCCAAAATGTTTCCTGATCCGACTGGCCTGCAGCGCCACCTGGAGGAGAAGAACAGGAAGGTCGTCACCTGGTTTTCTGATTCATGTCCTTCACGCACTTGGTGGTTATCAATGATTCCACATAATGATTGATTGTTAGACCTAAGTCTGTCGTCCAAGTCCTTAGTCCAGTTTCATTTTTTTTAACCCCACCTGTGCCGCTATATACCCAAATCTGTACTCCTGGTCCTTAGTCCTTATTTCGCTCTGTTTTAGTCTTAAGTACCAAGTCCCAGTCTTTATTCCTTTTTCCCATGCTTAAGTCCGAAATCTTACCCTTCAGTCCTGTACCACCCTTGATAACTTTGCACAACAAAATAGTTTCTTGTCTAAGTATGTAGTCTTAGTCCGAGACCTCCCTTAGCCTTTTGTCCTAAAGACATCAGATCTAAATCTGTATCTTAGTCCTAAATCTTAGTCTATGCTGAGTCTGCGTGCTTATTCATTTAGTCTGTACTCCTAATCTGATTTCCCGACCCAGCCAGTCCGTTTTCTGATTTCAGTTGGTGGTTATCATTGATCCCCCAATCATGATTGATTCTGATTGGTCGCTCTACCAAGAGGGGCGGGACGAAGGGCATTTTGTCATGGACAGAGAGGGACAGATATTCAAGGGGACTTGCTGGCCGGGAGAATCGCATTACCCAGATTTCAGCAGCCCGCATGCTCGGGCCTGGTACGCCAAGTGCTTTGCCCTGGATCGATACAAGGTTGGTGCAAAAATGATCTCTTGTGCCACTTCTGACACGATTTTGTCAAATATCAAATTGTCGGAAAATGAGGAAAAAGGATGATGACGAGCGACGACGACGTGCTAGACTACTTTGTATATTGAAAATGTGGATTGGGTGTGGCGGTGGTGGGCTAAGTGGGAAGATTTAACGATTAAAGTTTGGGTTTTTTTTCCCCTGTCCATTGCTATCCCAGTAGTTTGAATAAATGGAGACCGCAAACTGTCCCCTACCTAATCTTTCCCCTGGTAACGCTTGATGTGTTACCATGAATATACTGTAGTGTATTCCCATCACCTACGTCAAGTTATTTCTGTGACCTTAAAGGCCCAGTCTGCCAGTTTCACTGTGGAAAAGGCACTTTTTAAATACAGGATTTAAGCAAACAAACTTCTCAATTTACAGGTCAGGGCTTGTCTTCATTTCTGGTGGTGATTTTGTCCTCAACCCGCACCCCCCCAGCTTGTATTTTGCCATTTTGTGTTTGTTTTGTAAACAGCGGGACGTTTCTGTGGAAAGACAGTGTTTACACCCCTCCAGCCAATCGCAGAGCGGGGGGTGGTGCGTTGCAAACGGGGCCGGGCGAACGTGTCGGCTGCGTGACGTCACTCCCGCGGCAATTTGAAAGCACGCACGGATTATTTTTTTTCACTCACTCATTCACACATGTAAGCTTCTGTGAGTGAGTGAGTGAGTGAGTGAGTGAGTGAGTGAGTGAGTGAGTGAAAAAAAAAAAAAATCCGAGCATGCTTTCAAATTGCCGCGGGAGTGACGTCACGCAGCCGACACGTTCGTCCGGCCCCGTTTGCGACACGCCACCCCCCCCCCGCTCTGCGATTGGTTGGAGGGTTGTAAAAAAAAAATGTCTTTCCACAGAAACGTCCCACTGTTTACAAAACAAAAACAAAATGGCAAAATACAGGCTGGGGGGGGATGCGGGTTTAGGACAAAATCACCACCAGAAATGAAGACAAGCCCTGATCTGTAAATTGAGAATTAGTTAGTTTGTTTAAATCCTGTATTTAAAAAGTGCCTTTTCCAGAATGAAACTGGCAGACTGGGCCTTTAAGACCCGATTTCGTTGGTGTGTTTCTCCACACAGGGTTCCACACCATCGCTACATGTTTGGACTGACTTGAATGAACCCACCGTGTTCACTGGGCCCGAGTTGACATTGCCTAAGGATGCTGTACAATATGGGGGCTGGGAACACCGGGAGTTGCACAATATGTACGGCTTTTACCAGGTGAGGGGAGGAAGAGTGAACATAAATATAATGGTATTCCAACAAGTATTGACTTTGCGTGGCATGTTTGAACACAATGATTGGAAGCAAAAAGCTGGAATGTACTAATGCCTGAGGCCAAGAATTAAAGAAAGTAAGGAAGCTTTGTTTATCGCACATTTCATAGACAGTGTAACTCAATGTGCTTTCCATGATAAAAATACTTTTAATAGCCTTAAAAAACAGTTAAATATGTACAGAAATCAAAGATTAAAAATAAATAAATAAAATACTTTAAAAAAACACGAAGGACAGTGGAATAAACACAAAAGAGGTATAGGGGCTGGCTACAAAATGAACGAAGGAGGGAGGGAAAATAAACTTAAGTGGGTCAACACACAACGAGCACCACACAATCATTTATTTATTTTTTTTGTAATGAATGCATTGCTGCTAGCAAATGGCAGCAGTGGACGGCCTGATGACCCGCTCCGGTGGCTTAGAGAGACCTTTCGTTCTGACGCGCGCCTTCTTCGCCGGGACCCAGCGACTAGGTATGTTTTTAGGTCGTGTCTGCGTTGGGCTTAGGGCGTGTGAGTAGGGGGGGGGGGGCAGTATTGGTATCTGGCTATGCCAGATCCACCATACCAGCATTTACTGAAACTCAAACAGAATTTGCTTCTCCTACTAGTTGCTGAATCAGTGGAGGCTGGTGTTTGTGGGTCTCACTCTGCTTCATCTATCCTACCTTTCTTTCTTTGTTACTATAGTCTTTCCTCTGGTCTCTTGAGGTCTCCCTAATCTGTTGCAATTTAGATGTTTCTGGTGTTGGTGAAAGATACTCTGTGGGTGATAGGTGGTGTATGGTAGGTGCTGGATTTCATGTGGTTTCATCTTTCTTTCCTTTGACCCTTCCTCTGGTCTCCTTTACGACTCTGGCGGGACTGAAGTCTCCGGTTAAGGTGAAGGGTCTGGGATTTATAACAGGTTTCAGGCAAATTAAAGAGCACAAACTCACATGCACACACAAAAAAAAAAAGAGAGTGATGATGATATGTTGACTTGGGAAGGCTCTTGAAAAACTTTACATTCGTCGAAAACTAAACAATGAGTACGGTGTTTGTTATGCAGGAGCGGTGTGGACTGGCGACAACCTCGCCACTTGGGAGTATCTGAGGATCTCAATCCCCATGTGTCTGTCCATGTGCGTAGCGGGCATCTCGTTTTGCGGAGGTGAGTCAGGAAAAATACTAGTAGAAAAATAGTTATGCCGTTGAAATGGCATTAATCTGTTCTAGCCCTCGTATAATCACCACCATTGTTTTTATTTGGTTTTTAGTATGTTTTTAAATTAAGCAAAACAGCACTAACGTAAAAAATCAACACTCATACTCGAAGCAAGTGATCATGACCTTGAAGAAATGGCTTGTAATTTGTTCCCGCGCTTTTCAGCTGACGTCGGCGGGTTCATTCCGGAGCCAGGCGACGAGTTGTTGGTCCGTTGGTACCAAGCCGCCTGCCTGCAGCCATTCTTCCGAGGTCACTCATCGATGAACACTACGCGTCGGGAACCCTGGCTGTTCAAGGACGAGGTGACCGACGCTATCCGACGCGTCATTGAAGAGAGGTGCAGTACCACGCTCCTTCGTCTATAATTGCATTTATCTCATTTGAAATACTTCCAAAGTAACAAGCGTCTGGGTTCTCAGGTACTGCTTGCTGCCATATTGGTACACTCTTTTCTACCGGGCCCACATAGACGGCCTACCTGTGCTCAGGTTAGTGCCACTGCTTGGGAACATGACTATAGATAAAATTAAAAAATGCTGCGTTTATTAGTGATGTTTTTAATATGTGATGTCACGATATTACCGACACAATGGCCCGTACATGCCTAATTAAAATTAAACTGCACTAATAAACTAACCACCAGAGGGTGTTGGAAGTGCACAGATACAATACAACCTCACCATTTTAACACCCTTTAACTCATTTGCTCCCAAAGACGTATTTAAACGTTTTTATGTTTTTTTATGCTAGAGCATACAAAAGGCTTTGATGCAGCCTCTGAACTGAAGAAAACGCTTGAATGGTAATGGCAATGGTAGTTATTACAAATATAGCCAGCAGGTGGCAGCAGAGTATAAGAGATCAAACAGAGCCATGTTGCTAAAAGCTCCCCACTGTTTTAAACAGATTTATGATTAAACTTAGCTATATTCTAATGCTAATTGCTCCAAAATGGAAACAGATAAAAATATACTTTTTTTTCCTGATGAAAGAAGAGATGCTAATTTTTCTTAATATCGTGACACGACGACGGCGATCGCAATATTCTCGTTATTGTTACATCCGTACTTCACAGCGCAGATCTGTGATCGCCCTGGCCAACATTAAATCATCACTGTTACCAATATTGATAAAATACAATTATCTTCATTTTCTTTCTTTCTTTCGAAAGCCCTTGCATGAGATGTCATTGGCTTTGTGGGTGTTCCTAATCTAGTGTCCTATACGTTCAGGCCTCTGTGGATGGAGTTCCCTCAGGAACAGAGCATCTTCAGTATGGAGCACCAGTACATGCTTGGTAATGTCACATTTTCTACATTCACCCATCGCAAATTTTTTTTGTTACATTCTATATGTTAATGTTGAGCGCAGGAGAAGCGCTGATGGCATGTCCCGTCACGCAAGCTGGCATTACGGAGCTTCAAGTCCTGTTTCCTGGAGCGGAGGAGGTAGCGTATAGTGCTTTGCAAAAGTATTTCCCCATTTGACTTTTTTTTATGAAATAGCCTATGAACCGCATGACTGGGGCACACTCTGTATTGTAAACCCTTTGAGGGGCGAACATTTGAGATGCCAACAAAAGTTGTTTTCATGTCAGGGTTTGTTCAAGGTTGCTGCGTTTCCTAAACATTCTCCAAACAGTCTTAATGGTCTTTGTTGTCGCAAAGAAATTTTGAACATGTTCATATTTTATACATAATACCTTTGCAAGCCACGGTAAACATTGATTCAAGAGCTCACCGCTGTCAAATATATTGTATTTTCTTATCTTTTAGCTGTGGTATGACATCAAATCAGCGGAGGTTCACCAAGGAGGAGGGACTCTGAGTATACCGGTCACCTTGGACAGGGTAAATATTCTATGTGGATTTTTGTCCTGTTCTGGCACCTCGGTGAAAAGATGTGACCATGAAGAAGTGAGTCAAGGGCTGCTTAACAAAACTGACATAGACACACTCAGAACTCAAAACATCAGTAGATTTAGTTACGAAAGGTTTTATGATGGTGATGACTCACCAACTTCAAAACTAGCTAACCAACTAATTATAACTGACTAACTGCATACTACAAATTGGTTTAAGCCACCCCCTCCCCCCCAAAAAAATGGTTTTCCAAACATCCCAAGCACAGATAAGGGTTTAACGATTGCACTAACTAGTAAATGAATGAATCAGACAACCAACTGACTAACCAAACAACTGACTTGCGACTCAACAAACCAACCAACCAACCAACCCAGAATGCTACCCAAGACATCTCGGTGATCTGCGATTGGCTGGCAACCAGTCCAGGGTGTACCCCGCCTACTGCCCAAAGCCAGCTGAGATAGGCGCCAGCACCCCCCGCCACCCTTGTGAGGAATAAGCGGTCAAGAAAATGGATGGATGGATGGATGGACATCACGGTGATAGTTGATAAAGGCTTTAAGATAGTGACAAGGGACGAATCAACTCACTGGCCAACCAACCAATAGACTAACCAATGATCCAGACGACCGACCAATTAACCAGCCAATCGTTATCCTGTAGGTAGGAATAAAGTGCATTACAATGAGTTAAAAATGTCAAAATGGTACTCAAGACGTCACAGCTACATTTGTTATACTGCAGAGGTTTTATGATGGCGATAAGTTACTAATTACATCATCTTTCTGTTTGTAGGTTGAAAAGCAGTGAATAGGCTAGTTTTTTTTTTTTTCTGACGACGACTAACCGACTGACCAACCAGCTATTGGTGATAGTTAGCTATTTGTTAGTCTCTAAAAAAAAAAAATAAAAAAAAATAAATGGATGTGCTAAGATAACATAGAATACAGATTACAAGAGGAAACTGTTACCTTTCTGTTTACAATCCTTCAAAAGTAAAATGTGATTGATCACATAGTGCTACTTCAACAGCTCGTAGAGTTTTGTTGTATGAAGTATTTCAAGGTAACATATGGAGTTTAAGGGTTAACCATTGGAGCGAACAGATGTTTCCATTTTGTGCACGGTCATTAGATTCCAGTTTTCCAGCGAGGCGGTACGATGGTGTGCCGTGCCGTAGCGGCCGGGACTTGTACCGCTGACCTCCGGAAGATGCCTCTTGCCATCACGGTGGCTCTGGATTCTCAGGTGAGAGGAGCAAGGATGATAATGACGTTGAATGGAGGGATAAAAGGTGTCAAAATTTACACTGTACGGCTAGTATTTTACAAACTGACATTGGAGGTAGCATATGAGGTAGCACGAGTTTATTAACTCATTCACTCCCAGCCATTTTCACAGAAGCAGTCCCGTTCGCTCCCGGCTGTTTTACTGGATTTTGACTGATTTTGCAAGGCCCACAGAATATTGTGCTCAATTGCTATAAAAGCATGGAACCTATCAAAAGAAAGATTAAAGTCTCTTCTTTCATCAGGAAAAAAACAAGTATGTTTCTGTTTCCGTTTTGCAGCAATTAGCATTAGAAGAGAGCTAAGTTTCATCAGTTTTCACAAATCTATTTAAAATTGTAAGTAAATGAAATTTTTTTCTAGATGGCCCTGGTTGATCGCCTTTGCTCTGCTGCCACCTGCTGGCCGTTTGTGTAATAACTACCATTTCTGCAACCGTTCTTTGCGGTTGAGAGGCTGCATCAAAGCCTTCTGTATGCTCTAGCATAAAAAAAAACAACAACAAAAAAACGTATAAATACGTCTTTGGGACACTTTGAACATTAAAAAAAACCGTATTTATACGTTATTGGGAGTAAATGAGTTAATATCCCTCATTTGCCCGGTATTATGTGAAAGGCACGGGTAGCTAAATTTTCGATCTTGTGTCACGGCTTAACAACATTTTTTCAGCATTGGAGGTAGTATTATATATTTCACTGTGTGAAAGACACTGTCCAATCTCCCTCAGGGTGTCGCCAAAGGTGAAGTCTATCTTGATGACGGACACACCTTCTTATACCGTGACAAGCAGGAGTTCTGCCTGTGCTCCTTCCACATGTTGGCTGGACGTCTGCAGTGTCGGTGAGTTCGAACACCCCCTCGTCACGACGTACCTTCAGAACGTCATCACGGGTCTGTCGCCCAGCAGCGCCGCCGGCGAAGTGCGGAGGTACAAGTGCCGCACATTGGTGCGCTCAGTGGGCATCTTGGGGGTGCGGGACAAGCCGTCTGCGGTGCAGGTTTACGCTGTGGAGGGGGGCCAGGGCGACTCCGTGGAGTTCGAGCACGACGCGGAGCGAGGCGTGCTCAGCATCGGCAACTTGGAGCTCAGCCTGGACGACGAATGGGACATCCAAATATGCTGAGTTTATGTCACATCTTATCTGTATGTGTACTATGATAAATATATAAATAACAATGAGCACCGATTGAGTTTACACGTAATGCCAAAAAATAAACTAAAGGTAAAATTTTGTTGTTTCCTGTTTTTATTACGTACATATTATTGTACAGTGATTAGCGTGCACAGTAATTAATGTATTGTGATATTATTGGGCTATCGTATCACTAGTTACTGTGGAACCACGATTTGACTGACTAATTAAAGGGAGGGGTCATTTGTAAGAGTAATAATTTCAAATACAGTCCAAAATGTTTTATTGATAGATAGATAGATAGAAAGTATATAAAAAAAGCTTTAAACAGTTTCAAGAACACTGTCAATGTAAAATCATGACCATGCAATAGCAACCGAATGAAACATTTTAACTTTCGATCTATCTTGAAATGATTGCTTTTGATTGAATCGCCATCACTACATTCATCACTGATTGATTGAGCTAAGATGAGCACAAATTAGCCAGCCTGGCCAACTTTGGCTCGTCAACGGACTATCTAATTCTTATTCCACTCGCCCGCCACTGAGATATGATGAGTGAATAAAGAGGACGGAGGAAGTGATGGCAAGATTATTGCGGTCATTGACGGAGGAGCAATGGGGGAAATGTCATTTCGAATCACTTGTTGAACCCAGCTAAAGAATACTTTAAAAAAATACTGCCTCTTACCATAAAGTTGGATTTTTATTTTTATTTTTTTATATTTTTGCGGGGGCGGGGTGCCATGATCTTTTTGTAATGCAGAATGCGCGCCATGGCGCCGGAAAAGCCTGGAAAAACCGAATACAGATGACGTGCTTGGAAAGACTTCAGTTGTGTTCTGTTTCTCTCAGTCAGCCCACTTTTGAAAAAAAAAACAATATGGCCGGAAGCCTGTGCAGATGTGCAATTTAAGGGTGTCAATCTGGGACAAGGATGTTCCGTTATGTTGCTTTCAATGACCTCAGGTCAACTTTCAGATATTGCCATATGGCTGATCGGATTCCGGACGAATGGGGAAAAATTAGGAAAATCATCAAATACAAAAATATTAGGGCTGGGAATCTTTGACTGTCTCACAATTCGATTCGATTATTATCTATGCTGCATGTTTTCTTAAAAAAAAAAAAAAACTTTTTCAATTGTAGCTTCAAATGATTTATACTGTATCAATGGTTCTTTTTTTAATGAGAAAAAACTGATGTTAGAGGCATTCTGCTGTCACAAGTAAAATGGAAAGTGAATGTTTGCAAATGATGGATGAAAAATCATTTAATAAAGGTAAGATTCTCTACTGACCAGACAAAGTTTAATGGACCTTATCTGTTACTGATCTACGAATACGTTACCTTGCTTGTCATGTCGTCATTGTCACTCGTGTGTGTATACAGTACAGTCAGAGCCAGTTATTTGCACCACTAGATGGCACTAATCTCATAAAAATGAGCTGGCTTGGTTTGGAGGGGGACTTCAGGGTAAGTGACAAAAAAAAAAAAAGGCAAATTCAGACATCTTATTAAATCCTAAAATAAACTGTTTCAATGTAAGTGCACTGACATTGTGAGAGTTGCTGCAGCTGGCGGCTACGTGTTTTTCTATAACTCCTGCAGCTGGCGCACAGACTGATATTGCCTCAGAAATTCAAAATGTTGTGATTGTCCATATTTTGCTTTTGGAGTGACGAGAAGTGCACTTTCAATCAATATGGAAAAAAAAAGAGAAAAAAAAAAGTGTCCTGCTAAAGCACCTTATTCAGTAGTGTTGTCACTACTGTCCGAATTTGACAGTACCTAATAGCCCAAAATGCAACTGGAAAAGTGCTTTCTTATCTCCCGCAGTCAGAAGTAACTCTAGCCTGAAGCTCTTTGGCTCTTTTAAGGTTACAACACGCTCAAAAAGCCTTCACCTGTTGCTCACAGGACAAGTAAAAAGCGTTCTAAACCTGACAGTCTTTATCCTTTCTACTTAAGTATATGAACGGATTTAAGGTCATGACATAACTGATCTGTGAATGACGCATGATGATTTACAGTACTCAACATACATGAGTATCCTGACTGAGTGACCACATTTGTTAGAATGAGAACGTTTCCATGCAATACGATACCACAAGGTTTGTCAATGTGCACACACAAATGTGACTTAAAAAAACAAAGCAAAAAAAAAAAAAAAATGCATGTGATGTTGCAAAAATGAGAGCACACAGCCACAGGTGAGTCTCAGCATCAAAATTCTGAATTCTAAACAAAATGTTTATTTATATGTTGAGAACTGTACAGTACCAACAATTTAGGAGACTATAAAAACATTGGACTGATTTATTATTATTTTTTTTCTATCGAGTATTTATTCCGTTGCCCTCCACAGTTCCTCAAAACAGCTAAGAGCAAAATCTACTCTCTTGAGTGTGCAGGCCATGGCTCCAACTTTTCACATTTCAGCATGGTGAATTATTGATGTTTCTTCCCCAGCAATTCCATCACTCAATTTTGTCTGCGAGCGATTAAGCTGCTAAAAAAATGTATCAGTGAGGGTAAAATACAGTCCCCAATATAGCGATATAGAGCACTTTATATTCGATTCTCGATTATTTATGAATTGAGATTTTAATTTATAAGATTAAACAATATAATTTTATTTGCTTAATTTCATTTTATTTACAACATACTGCATAGCTTAAAAACTCATTCGCTCCCAGCCATTTTCACAGAAGCTCCTGGCTGTTTTACTGAATTTTGACTGATTTTGCAAGGCCCACAGAATATTGTGTGCTATAAAAGCATGAAACCTGTCAAAAGAAAGATTAAAGGCATCATCAGGAAAAAAAAACATGTTTCTATCTGTTTCCGTTTTGCCAAAATTAGCATAAGAAGAGAGCTAAGTTTCATCAGTTTCCACAAATCTTTTTAAAATTGTAATTGAGCTTTTTTTCTCAATGGCCCTGGTTGATCTCCTTTGCTCTGCTGCCACCTGCTGCCCGTTTGTGTAATAACTACCCTTTCTACAACTGTTCTTTGCAGTTGAGAGGCTGCATCAAAGCCTTCTGTATGCTCTAGCATAAAAAACAAAACAAAAAAAACGTATAAATACGTCTTTGGGACACTTAGAACATTAAAAAAACGTATTTACACGTTATTGGGAGCAAATGAGTTAGAGAGACTTACAAGTGCAGCAGATGGTAATTACTGCAGGAGCGTGAAAAAAACTGACATGGCCAAACCTGGTTCTCGAGAGCCGGAGTCCTGCAGGTTTGAGATGTTTCTGTACTACAACACAACTGATCCCAATAATCAGCTCATCAGCAAGATCTACAGAAGTAGCTTACGATCCTGTTCTTTAGGGCCAGGTGCGTTAGAGGACTGAAGCAACTAAAATTTGTAGGACTCCGGGCCTTGAGGACCAGAATTGCCTGATAGAGTCTCTACATCTACATATGATATAGTCTTCAACGAAAAATTGTGTCACTGAGCTTTTTTTTTCTACATGGCCCTGGTTGATCTCCTTTGCTCTTCTGCCACCTGCTGGCCGTTTGTGTAATAACTACCATTTATGCAACCGTTCTTTGCAGTTGAGCGGCTGCATCAAAGCCTTGTGTGCTCTAGCATAAAAAACAACAAAAAAACATATAAATTCGTGTTTGGGACACTTAGAACATTAAAAAACGTATTTATACGTTATTGGGAGTAAATGAGTTAATATACTAAATGCAAAATCATATTTGCAACTATGGGATCCTTGGAGGTATTTTTGTTTTTACAGAATAACTGGTCACTTAAAGGGATACTTCACTTCTTTAGCCCATTATAGTAATAAAAAGTTAATATTTTGTCAATAATTAATTTGATACTTTCATTATTTTTCACGTACAATCACTACTTTTAAAAACACATTTTGCAACTTGCTGTCGACTGAAAATGACATCACAAGGGCTCAGGTAACCAATCACAGCTCAGCTTGTGAATGTCACATGACCAAACCTAGAAAACTGAGCTGTGATTGGTTACCTGAGCCCTTGTGATGTCATTTTCAGTCAACAGCAAGTTGCAAAATGTGTTTTTAAAGGTAGTTATTGTACGTGAAAAATAATGAAAATATCAAATTTATTAAGGGCAAAATATTAATGTTTGACTGACAAAAATGGCTGGATAAGTAAAGTATCCCTTTAAGTAGTCCTCAAGTTTTTTATTCACATGAATTAAGTGACATAAAAGGGGGAGTTGGGAAATCAAGATTCTGTCACATTGTGAGCAATAATCATTTTTTACACAGATGCTCAATAAATCTACATGATATAAACAAATGTGGTCATAGACTTTGACACATCATGGAACCCCGAGCTCGAGTAAGAGTCTTTGTGTGATCTGCTACTCTATCACCTGAGCCACCCCATCGAAGAGAACACATTGGTCATGACATTTGTGGTAGCACAGAATTATTTCCAATGTATGTTGGAGGCAGGTAGACCCAACGGTACAGTATATTACTGTATACAAAAATAATTAAAAGAACACTAGCCATGGCTAATACACGCAAGAGAGCTAACTATAATGTAGTGCAGTTGTACAACACTGCAACCTACATTCACAAAATGAACATTGTTCTAATCATATCATAAACAAGTGTTTCACAAAACCATCTGGTAAAGATGTTCTTTCTGAGGCTAATGACAAGCACTTTAAAACCCTCAAAGATTAGCAATGCTAATCGTGTAAATAGCGTAATCACAGCTAATAACTGGAATAAATTCGAAAACTCATTCAATAAACAAAGCGAGGCGACAAGCAATTTGAGTCAATCCTATTAATCTTTCATTGAAGTAATCTACAGTACATCTTTAATGATCCCCTCTGGAGATTACGTTGTTCATAATAAAGTTGGTTCAGACTCTGACAAATTGAAAGATGAAACAGTGCTGTTTTCCAAATGGATAACAGTCATGGAATTCTGCTCCAGATATTGTCGGTGGATTCGTAATACACACATGGTGTGTAGTAATACTTGTGTACTGGAAATATATATTTCAGAGAAACATAATGAGTGACCAAAAGTAAGAACCACATGAATAAACATGAGTAATTCGGTGGACGATATCGACATGCTGTAAAAACCGTCTCCATTGGTGCGTTCTATCAGCAGACCGAAGATTGACCTCTGCAGAGCGCTTGGCAGCAGAATCGTGCTTAAGATCATCCGTTGGTTGACAGTTCCCGCCCTAGTTGAACTGAGTCAACGGAATTCATTGGCTGACCGGAAAATGACACCAAGATTGGTCTTCCACTGATTGGTCACACTCAAGTGAGCATTGTGGTCGTTGCCGTGCACCTGAGACTTAAAATGTTATCATCACATAACAGATGGTAGACATTTTGATCCATGATCAGTCGGCAATTGGATTAGAGTTCTTTTTCTGCTACGTTTTGATGCAACTTCAAAGTCTCCAATCATTGTTAATTTTGTTATCTTAAAACATGTTTTCTGTTTGGCAAAAACTGCATTGCAGTTGAGCCAAATATGTACACAGTGATTTTTTTTTTTTTTTTTTTTTTTTTGAATGACGAAAAATAAAGGATGAAGTGATGCTGGTAAAATCAATCGTTAAATAATTGAACCTTGTTCTTCCAAGTTGGTGAAACAGTCTGCTTCATGATCATAACGGTGTATTTTTCTGCCGCGACGTCTATTAGCGACTGCTGCTTCTGTAGCTTGTCGTAGTGATGACGTTGCTTCCACCGCTCCTTCTCATCCAAGTCGACTTGTATAAATTTGGCCTTTTCTTCGTCCGCCATTGACCTCAGCGCATTCATTTCCCTCTGCTTGTTTTTGTTCGAAATGTCCTGCTGTATTTCTTGATACATCTTTTTCTTTGATTTGTGTTTCCTCACTTCCTCCTCTCTCACCTCCTGCGCGTCCATGTCACGACGCCGCGCGGCTTCGTCCCTCTCTTCTTTGGCAATTTGCCGCTGCAGTTCGAGGAATTCCTGTTTCTCCTTCATTAGTTTTAAATTATAGTCATGAAAAGCCCTCTCGTTGATGCAATTCTGACGAATTCGTTCGTCTCTTTCGTTCCAAAATTCCTCAAGCTCTTGCTTTTTATCCTGTTCTAACACTTTATTTCTTTTGGTCTCCATCGTCTGCAAACCTTTTTTTAATTCAATCAGTTTCTCATTTGTCAACGTGTCCTTGTCGACCACGGTGTACAAGATAGGCGTGTCGTCCACGTGTTTGACAAAAGTAAAAATCTCCCGGAACTTTTCCAGGTGCTTCTCTCTTTCCAGCTCGCGCGGCGTGAGGTGCGGTTCGTCAAACGCTTCGAGCATCGCCTCAGTTATCCTCAACTCTGCAAGGGCCAGCTCTTGCGCTTTTTCCAACTTGTCCGTTTTGGCCCCTTCCTTTGCTTTTGCCAGCTCCTTTGCTTTCGCAAGCAACTTGGCTTTGGTCCCCGCCTTCGTTTTTGCCACCTCCTTCTTTTCAACCACCGCGACATCTTCCTGCGGTTTTACCGGAGTGGCGCGATCCGGCAATACGCCTTTTAGCGACACCCTGCGTTTTGGGGTTCCTGTTGTAAACATCTCTGTGTGGTCACTGTTTGTGATTAATCTTAGCTGTGTTTCAGGGCTAACAAGATGAATGTCACAAGAGTAACATTGTTCTTTCAGGTGCTTTGTAACAGAGCCACTTCATGACAGCACTAGCTTTTGGTATAGGGCAGATGATGATGTCATGGTCGTGAAGCAAATGACATCTTGCCTTTACTTCAGAGTAGTCAAATGACATCATAGGGTTATAGCAAGCAGCATGACACGTCTCTGCTTCACTGAGCGGTGGGTGACATCATTGTCATCTAATGGCCGTTTAATCTCGCTGGTGTGTGAAAGCATCTGAGGTAACTTAGGCGTTGTCTTAGAACCTGAACAGACTCAACAAATGATTATGTTACTGTGGAATGTGACACGAACCAACCAACTGATATTAGCTGGACAGTTTCACCACAGAAAATAAACACCTTGGCACCTTCCTTCATCTAAACTGCAGAAACCCTTTGACTTGAGTTCTTAAAAAATAAAGTTCTTGTTTGATTCTACCCCTCATGAATGAATGAGAATGAATATATGGGAATACATGTTTAGCCTGGCAAGCCAAACCCACTTTCTTCAAAGACAAAAAGGCGGGTCTGGAAAGGCTGCCGTTGATGTCACTTCGCCAGCAGAAGTCCATTAAAAATGACTCGTGGGAGAGATGATAGTTTTTGTTTCCTTCAGCACTATACTCAGTTTTTAATGACCAAAACCCCAGCAGCTGACGGCATTGGAAGCATTTATTTCAACAATATAAAGATCTGTCAAGATCACCGACACGCATTGTAACATTGGAAATATAGGCTACTGCTAGAAAGCTCAGCTTGCATTGTCTGACCAGCGAGTGGCGACCGCAGTGTATAGTAGGACTACATTTCCCATGATTCTAAGATGAAAAAGCAGGAAGTATTTCTAGTTCTGGCCAACGCTAAGAGCTACCGATTAGATGTGGATGCTAATGAAAACACAAATGTGAATTTGGGAGTAAGTAGGAAGGAATTTAAGAGGTAAATTACCTTTCAATGCGTTTATCATATTAAACGCTATGACAAGTGTGCGACTGACAAACACATAACCAAACAAACAAACAAACAAACAAACAAACGGGACGCCGGCCAAAATGTCTGGTCACCTACACAAGTATAGCGCAGTTAGCAAGTTAGCATATAGGGAACCAGTTAGCCGCTAGCTTGTAGCTAACACTAAAATAGTCTACAAAGCACACATTGCTCCGTCGAACAGCACATATTGGACCAAAATACACCAAAGTCATTCAATCACAAAAATGTGAAGTAAGGTGAAACAATACATCTTGAATTAAAAAGTTGACTAAAATCATTTCAAAAATAATTTCTGATGATTTGGGAAAAGTATTGGGATACACTTGGAGTCATATTTACTCTATTCCCGTCCCTAGAGAATAACTTTTGTACTACTGTCACCCATAAGTAGTTGGCCGTTTTGATTGTTGTTTCCGATACGTTTGTGCGAGTTTCATGCACAGTTCACATAAAGTTGCTCACTCTATTCCTGTAAGTCTACACATCACATTTATTATTGTTAGTTTAATCATTATTGTTACCGCTATCTACATATGCTGTGAGAGTTGAAAGCCATTGCTTATATGATTCATCTCTGCCGGGCTCCTTCACCTTTGTCATTAAATGCTCCTTGACATTGAGAAGCATGTTTCTTCAGTATCAGTGTATAAAATACATTGATTCTATCCACATTAAGGCACTTAGTATATATCAACATTGCCACGTGAGCATGATTTCAAAGAATTTTCAAAAACGGGTTAAGATGGGAAACAATAACGGAGCATCATTGATTTATCATTGATTTTATTTTGCCATCTTATACAGTAGGCCTATGTATGCTCAGGAAAGAGGGGATTCACAGGACCTCCAATTTTCAGGTTGGGAGATGACCACTGAACCACCTGAGCATAGTCAGACTCCAAGTCAAATAGTGTTAAGAAAACAGCTAAAATGCCCAGCCCAGCAAAAATGCATCATTTGACGTCTTTTTCCGTCAATGGCAGTGAATGAGTTAAAGTCAAACAGGATGAACCTGATGGATGCAAACATATTTCAAGGGAAGCTATCGAGGGATTTGCTTTATTATCACCACTTAATAAAAACCGTAAAAGCTTCATCTGCTACAACATCAACTCGTAACTCACGTTTCGGCTGTTCTGTC
Organism: Festucalex cinctus; assembly: GCF_051991245.1. Classification (NCBI taxonomy): domain Eukaryota; kingdom Metazoa; phylum Chordata; class Actinopteri; order Syngnathiformes; family Syngnathidae; genus Festucalex; species Festucalex cinctus. The sequence continues at coordinate 23,089,778 of NC_135421.1, read as the reverse complement.
TGATTTGTTTTTTGCAGGTTCTCGTCATATGATTTGAGTTGCATGTTTGTCGCTGCATCCTCCATTCTTGCAGTCTTTGGAAGCATTCCTCTTTGCGCGTCTTTATCCAAAATGTCATCCCGCATTTCTTTCAACAGCCGTCTCTTTGACATCTCTCTCATCTCTTCCTCTCGTTTCAGCTCCTCCATGTAGAAGTTAAGATAGTGCTTAAGTTTGTCCCGCGCTTGCTTCTCTTGTTGTCTCTGTTCTTCTTGCTGCCGTTTTCTCGTCTGCTCAATGTCGTAATCATTTAAAGGATGGTAATAAAATTGTCTCCGTCCAACAGGGTTGGGCACATCTTTACAAGACCCCGGTTCTTGACTTCTGTCCTCTTCTAATATTTGATTTCTTTTATCCTCTCTCACAAGTTGACCTTTGTTGCATTCTATTGGTTTCTGTTTCGCAATGGGCTCCCTGACATTGTGGAAGAAAGAACTGGGATTTTTTCTAACAAATAAAACAGGTTTGTTCACGTTCTCAGTCTCCTTGACTTTCGGTTTATTCCCATTTACTAATGAAACATGTTCTTGTGTTTTGTCTGTCAAAGTGCAGTCCAATGGCTTCGATTCTGAAGCAGACTTTTGGGTTTGAGTGGATTCAAACATGTTCTTGTGTTTTGTCTGTCAAATTGTAGTCCAGTGGCTTTGATCCTGAAGCAGACTTTTGGGTTTGAGTGGATTCTGTAGTATGCATTTTACAAATCCTTGCTGTTAAACTTTCAAATCTTTGCTGTTATGTGTGTGCGTAAGTGGCAAAATATGGTTGTCGGTTTCATTTTCCCTCGAGTGTTGGTTGTCACAGCTACTCTGATGTCACTTTCTTCTGTGTCAGTGCAGTTGATGACATCATGTTATCTCACTAGTCACATCATTTCCTTTTGACAACAGCAAGTTACAACTTTGATCCAAATTTTAACCATCGGTCAGAATTTCCTAGTTTTCTATTCCTCCGTCCTTAGCACGTAAGGATTTCTCCAACTGGCCTCAATACATCTGTGCCAACTGGTACATTACAAACTGTCTCTCGTTGGCAACTTGGAATATCACACAGAAGTGGTCATGTGCTTCTCATTCACTCCCAGCCATTTTTCACATTTCGCAATCCCGTTCGCTCCCGGCTGTTTGACTGGATTTTGACTGATTCTGCAAGGCCCACAGAATATTGTGTTCTATTCCTATAAAAGCGTGGAACCGATCAAAAGAAAGATTAAAGTCTCTTCTTTCACCAGGAAAAAAAAAGTATGTTTCTATATCTTTCCATTTTGCAGCAATTAGCATTAGAAGAGAGCTGAGTTTCATCAGTTTGCACAAATCTATTTAAAATTGTAAGTAATTTACCTTTTTTTCTACATGGCCCTGGTTGATCTCCTTTGCTCTGCTGCCACCTGCTGGCCGTTTGTGTAATAACTAGCATTTCTGCCACCGTTCTTTGCAGTTGAGAGGCTGCATCAAAGCCTTCTGTATGCTCTAGCATAAAAAACAAAACAAAACAAAAAACGTATAAATACGTCTTTGGGACACTTAGAACATTAAAAAAACGTATTTATACGTTATTGGGAGCAAATGAGTTAAAGAGACTTACAAGTGCAGGAGATGGTAATTATTGCAGGAGCGTGAAAAAAACTGACATGGCCAAACCTGGTCCTCGAGAGCCGGAGTCCTGCAGGTTTGCAATGTTTCTGTACTACAACACAACTGATCCCAATAATCAGCTCATCAGCAAGATCTACAGAAGTAGATCACGATCCTGATCTTTAGGGCCAGGTGCATTAGAGGACTGAAACATCTAAAATCTGTAGGACTCCGGGCCTTGAGGACTACGATTGCCTGATAGAGTCTCTACATCTACATATGATATAGTCTTCAACGAAAAATTGTGTCACTAACGATACACTTTGAATCCAAACTACAAACTTCGTTTTCCTCTTCAAAGTAGTCCCCCTGGAGTCTAACACACTTTCCCAAACTTCTCTGCCATGTCATAATTGAAGGATTCTTCCGCAGTGCCATCTTGATGGCGTCAAAACGGATCCCCAAGACGACGTTCTTGGGAAAGCGTAAAGAATCACATTGGGTGAATAGGGACATTGCTCGAGCATGGCACTGTTCTTCTCGGCAGGGAAATGATGTTCAGGACACTGAGCAAGGGTTGTCATAGTGAAGCGGCCATGACTTTAGCCTTTTCTGGTGCACAGGACAGCAAACACTGCAGGATAATTTTGTAGACTGGCTGCGTGAACGGACGATAACTCTCACATCGAAGAATGCGATCAATATGATCCACTCCATACTGCGATGGTCTTGCTTTGTTCAGCCTTCGTGATGTCACACCACTGAATGCACAGCCGTTTGATCGCCGGGTAGTACTCGAAGGTCCATTAACTCTTTGACTGCCAAAAACGTTTAATAACGAATAGTAAAATCACGATGTATGCTGCCATAAACGTGAAATGACGTCATCTACCTTTTTTTTTTTTTCTTAAATCGAGGTGCAGCGCTGCCTGGTCAATGTGTTGTGGAATCAAAAACACCACCTATCTATGGCCAGCAGATGGCGGCATTGTGTCTCTTTTCAATGGGCTGTTGGTGTATGGAATTACAATGAATTGTGACGTAATGTGATGAATGCTCGTAATCAGCGAAATGGCACTGTGGGTTTTTTGTTTTGTTTTGTTTGGCAGTAAAAGTTAACATCAACAATGATGAGTCACCCTACCAAGTCTGGTTTCATTGGTCTCATCATCAGTCACTCTGCTCATTGCGTTACGATTTGATACAGATATGGATATATAAAAGGAATGTGGGAAAAGGTTGAGTGGCTGCAGAGATCTGGGGTCTACTGCAAAGAGCTCCACCTAGTGGCCACATTGATGATTTCTTAGAATTTTCTCTAAAAAATTTAAGGGTCAATCTAGGGCTGGGCGATATGGCCAAAAAATTAAATCTCAATTTTTGCAGCCATTCCAGGACGATTACGATTTTAATCGATTTTAATCTAATAAATCCAACAAATGTTTATTTCAAGGTTTCATTTATTCAAAAATAATTCTTGTGCAAAATGTTCAGACACCAGCAACGTATACTGATTCTAGATCAGTTTTAACACAAACTTAACATTCATAGCTTGTGCTCGAATGCCACAATTAAGGATTTTGTTAGCTATTGTAAACACGTCTTGTAAACCAACCATCCAACATTCTGCCACTTGTGAAAAATTACAACACATAAAAGCATTTAGATGTAACAGAACACAAGAACAACTTTTAATAATCCAAAAGACAAAACTGGATTTCACGATTTAGCAAATTTTCAACGATTCGATTTTTTAAAATGACGATGTATCAAATTAATTCGATGTATTGCTCAACCCTAGGTCAATCCTAGTAAAGATAAAAGCTATTCCTAAAGAATTTAGCTTTATTCATTGTGGCACATAAAACAGTAAAACATTGCAGAACCCAAAAATGACATGGGAGAATGAGCCCTTTTCACTCTTTCTCTATTTCTTCATCAAGTGAAAACAGAAAAACAAACATTTGGGGAGAAAACAAAACACTCAGTAGATAAAAATTTCCCTCAGGTGTTCTCCAACAAATGTTCATCTCAGACTGATTCCCCTTTTTCTCCTCCACCCTAATCATCATTCTTTTTTAGTGCCAAACCCTCTCCAAGGAATTGAAGACCATTTGTTCATTGCAAGCCGAGCGACTTCCTAAAAACAGTCCAGATGGATGCCAATCTGGACCTCCATTGAAATTGTCCCAATGGCTCAACCCTTCTGTCCGAATAATAGGCCTCAGCGTGTTATTTGGCTTTGGCGTAAGCTTATTGAAGCTGTTTTTTTGTCGTTTTTTAATTAGGTTTGGACCAATGATTTCAATGCATTTGCAACCAAATCATCAGAAAATATTATTCCTCGGGATCCTTTTCATGAAGTAACAAAAGCCGATGAAGTAACTGCCTTTGAACAGAATATTTCAAAGAGAATAGACTATGGAGTGAAAAATATGAGGCAGCTTTAATTCCAACCAAGTTAAAAAAAAAAATTTTCATGTAATGAGAGCCATCGAGAATATAGTGGTTCACAGTTTACTTGTGGAGCTTTATTATATTATGTAAGTGGCAGGTACATTGACTTTGAATAATTTTCGGATTAACTGGTTTTTAAAGTATTTTTTGTTTCTACCTACATTGACAAAAACAGGCATGTAGACCATGTCCAGACCATGTCAAGCATGACTGAGCTCAGAACTCCTAATTAGCTCATCTTAGGTCAGAAAATGAAATATGCTACTGCTAACAGCATGAGACACATCTGCATTTAATCTCACAATGCTGTTTTTCTATTGCTTATATTATGTATTAATTTTCTGTCACTCACCAAAAAAAAAAAAAAAAAAATTGCACCTCAAGGTCATATGATGTTCTTGATGGCGATTTTACTCAGGTTTCAGATATTAGCATTAGCAAACTTTCCATGATGCTGCAAAACTTGATTAGCGATCAACTTGTCCATGATGAACAGATCATCAATGATGACCACAGTGCACTAAACGACTATATACCCGAACACTTTTAGAGGATTTAACCTTGTAAAGTCAGACATCTTGATGCTTAGGGATTATCTTTCATTTTTCTTTATTGTGTCCCAGCGCCTAAATCAATTACCGTGTGGTAATACAAAAGCAAAAGTGATTGTTTTTTTTCTTTCAAATTTCATCCTGCTCTCAGGTTTTAATTTCATTACATTGTGGCCTTGGAAGCTTAATTTCCTCCATCATGAGATATTTTTAGGTCGTTAGCTGACTGCTATCTTACTGTTAGGATACAACAACTGAAATGTAATTAATTTCAGCCCAGCATTATTCAATCTTGCTGAGAGATCTCTGTCAAAGATTGGCCACACTGTCGTGGTGAAAAGGCGATATTTTCTTTTCTGTTATTTGTAGATGCATCAACAAACCCAAACTGGTTTTGTGACTTTGCATGAAGTCTAGAATAAGTTTTCCGCCATCCCTTTAGGGAAAAGGATATGACAAGATATTAAAATGCAAAAAGTATTGCATGACAAAACAAGAATCTTGTAGCCCCTTCCCAGCAGGTGGTTCACAATGAGGAATGTTGAAGTTTGGAAGCAGAACTTGGTAGAACGTCTACAATCAGGAGAGGAAAATATACCAAGTACAACACTACACCACCGGAATGCTAACTAAGTTCGCCTTTTACTGTTATGGTAGTCCCGTTTCAGTCAAACGTTTATTCAATACATAATAAAACAAGCAGGTATATTAGTATCTCATGTTCCATAACGTAATAAGTAGACCACAGCTGCTTGACAGTGGATCTGTTTCATTATGCTCCACCCCCACCCCATCATTGTGTTGCTATGTACCTCTCCTCGTCTTGGATATCGCCTCCCAACTCTCACTACTAAAAAAAAAATCATGTGTTTTGGTTTTAATTATTTATGGACATTTCAATGGCAGGTACATTCATGTTTGTTGCAGCTCAGGTGTCTGTTTGGTACTTTTTTTGTTGTTGTTTTTTTGTTTTTTTTAATTGTTTTGAGTAAAATTCTTGTGTGTCTTTTTGATGCATTTGGCAAAAAAAGTGATTTTGATTCTTCCCAGGTCCATACATGCTCCATTTTATAAGAGGACATTTTGGGTCTTGTCCCCCCCCCCCCCCCCACCGTTCCTAATGTCTCTTTTTTTCCTCCTCATCGAAGAAACTCACGGGTATATTCACTAAGAATGCGCTGCGTCCGGTAATAGCTCGAAATATTGCACCACAACTGCACCCGCAGTCTGCGCCCAGTTACCCACCTATTCACTCAGGATCTTGCTTTAATCATATACCGGTGCAAACACGTCCACAAAATTGACAGCTGGGAGCAAATTTGCATCTGATTTACCACACAAGAACATGGTTGTTATAGTAACAGTTGTGAGAAAGATGACATTATCAGAAAGCGAGGTTGGACCGAGAGTAAACGTTTATAGCGCCATTAAACTGTACAGAGCAGAGAGGACGACAACGACGTCATTCATTCATAAAGTACAAATTATTGTTGCGATCGTTTTTTATAAATATATTTTCAGAGGTTGGCGTGGCTGTAGAGTATGCATCTGGCACATAAAAATAATCGGAAAATGCCTCCCCGCCATTGTCGATCAGCACAGATTACGTTATGTGTCCTAAACCAACACAGAAAAATACCCCCCCCTCTCTCTCTTTCTTTCTCCTCTCTGCATGAACATCCGGAGAGCTACGGTGCACCGTGCCATGCACTGCTGTCATGATCCCGGGATCGAGGTTGCGTCAGGTTAATACATGCTTTCCAAAATCGTTATTTGCGTCACACAAACTCTGTGTGGCTATTTGCGCTGACGTTAGTGAATTAGACGCATATCAATGAGTCTCATTTGCATTGGGGTGGGCATATTTTGCGTCAAATGAATGCAAACTACCTCATTTGCATACGCACAAATAACACAGGCGCACCGGGGCGCAATCTGGTTGGCAGCGCACATAGTGACGGATTTCCCCATTTGCGCGTGTTTAGTAATTTAGGCGCTCCCGGATTGCTCCATTTTTAACAGTTAGCGCTCTGTGCTAAGGCGACGCAACCCTTTAGTGAATAGGCCCCTCAGGGCGCTAATTAGTGAACCACCAGGCTTCCTATTCTGTATTCGTAACATAACTTGAAAGAAACTTTGGTATGGTAATCTTGAAGAAAATGCAACATTGACATTGACTAAGGCCACTAACTCATGAGGAAAGATGTTACCATAGTGTAGGTCATACAGTTTACGCCTACAGCATTAAGAGAATACACTGAAGTAAACAAAACAAGCACACATTTCTTTCGCATTGCCCCACAGGGCTCATTCACATCACTGACTTATGAAAAGGGATGTTGCTTGACTGTGTTTAAAAAACTTAGCCAAGGCAAAGTGCGTTTATTTATGGAGCACTATTCAGACAAAGACAATGCTTCAAAGTGCCAGAAATACATTAAAATTAATAAGCTGTTAAATTAAATTTTAAACACTATAAAAACAAAGAGTCAAAACCAAGGAAATACATTTATGCAAAAATGCATAGAAAAGGCCATGATGTGGATTTAATGCACTAGTTTATTCTTGACAGTATCATAACTTTTGGCTACTTGCAGAAGGGGTTGTTCGCTAGGTCAGTGAGATTTAAGAACCAGTGTAATGTGCATCTCATCCGAGGTGAGAATCTTTCTTGCTTACAGACAACGATCTGGCAGATGACAAGATCGAGCAGCATGACGGGTGAATACTATTATGTTGATTAGATGCTCAGGTGTGTAACTGACAAGCAACAGCCTGAACCTGAAAGCAAAAGTAGCAGAGGGGAAATTGGACGCGTGCATATTAGCAAACGGCCTCCAACAGAGCACATGATGATCAATGCGGCGGATAGTATAAGCTAAAAAAAACGGAACACCTTGATTGGGTGTAGAGTACAAATAACTGTCAATCACTTTGCACCTAATATACCATGCAGTATTTGTATTATATTTTATATGGAAATGTCTTTGGACGACTTGGCTGGCCAAAGTGGATGCTGTGGAATTTGAATATGGCCACACAACGGCAACCTTCAAATACTGTATCACACTTTCAGCACTTTCTCATTAGAACGTCAGGTCATTGAGCATTTAAATAATTAATTCACATTCTAAATTCCATCTGCATGCGCCCCTGAATAGGATAAGCGGTATAGAAAATGAATGCCTGAAAGGACCGGTTAAAAAAAGGGAGTGATGTGCACAATAACAACAAAGGAGCAAAAATTAAGCACATTTTACTAAAACTGGCAGGCAAGGGAAAAAACGCTGCTCCAAATCCCCAAAATATCCAACCCACATATGAAAGCAGAGAATTTATCGAGCAAAGAACAAACACTGAAAGGCAAAAATCCAGAGAGGAAAAACAAAGCAAAGGCAATGAAAGGAACAGACAAACACAATCTGGCAAATGTGAGGCTGACTAATCACACAAACCTGTTACAGATGGATGATCAAGTGACATGTAATTGGCTGGGAGGTGTGTATGTGGGTGGAGCAGGTGGAGCAGTGACAACAAGGCCGGACAGGTCAGGCGCTTGTTGGATGAAGACGCACTTTAGTTTGTTTGAATGTGCTGAATCACTGGGTGGAAGTGGGCGCAGCGGAGAAGCAGCTGGGCACGTTGCAGATCGCAAACATCAAAACACGGGCCGCCAGTGTTAGGACTGATTTGACTACCAATTAGAAGGTAAGTGTAATTAATTGACATGGCCTCTGACTATGGCCAATATTAGATTATGATGGTATGATAACCATGAGAAAAAAATATTGTTGTATTACAATATTAATCATTAAAAATTAAGCTCTAAAATGCATTTACAAAAATAGGCAAATAAAAATATTTTTTGGCTATTGAATGATAAATAATTCAAGCTCTAAAATGGCATGTTTTTAAATATTTAGGTAAATAAAAACGTTTTGTTCATTAAACGCAATTTTTTTCATGAAAATATAAATTATTTGGTATTTTTCTAAGAATAATGTACATTGACCAACAAAGCAAAAAAAAATGCATCCGTATTTGCGGTGTCTCTTCCTCCCTTCTCCGTGCGTAACTGCTCACCCCTCACATCTCTGCTTGCTGAGAAGAGAAAATACATAGAAACTGGCCCCATTTAACTCATTCACTCACATTTTCACTGAAGCAAGCCCCTTCCCTCCTGGATGTTTTACTGTAATTTGACTGATTTTGCAAGGCCCACAGAATAGTGTCTTATAACCTCTCAAAAGAAAGAGTAGAGTATCTTCTTTCATCAGGAAAAATTCTCTTTTTCCATTTTGCAGCAATTGGCATTAGAATAACGATAAGTTTCATCATTAATCTAAAATCTGCTTTGAATTGTGGGGGAAACGGCTTGTTTCCATCATAACCCCGGTTGATCTGCCACCTGTTTGCCGTTTTTGTCATTACTACCTTTTTTTCCCACCCGTTCTCTGCAGTTGAGAGGCTGCATCAAAGCCTTCTGTTTGCTCTAGAATAAAAAAAAAAAAAAAAAAAAACATTAAAAACGTATAAATTTGTCTTTGAGACATTTAAGCCATTTAAAATAGAACGTATTTATACGTTTTTTTCACCTCGCAATAAATCATTGAGCCTCTCAAAAGCCTCTCTCAAAAACGTATAAATACGTCTTTGGGACACTTAATCCATTTAAAATAGAACGTATTTATACGTTTTTGGGAGCAAATGAGTTAATTTCAAAGAGGAGGCTTTCTGAAAGCAGCCATATTAGTGAAGTACCCTTATTTTTTAAAGCCATGATAAGCCGTCAAACCCTTAATTGGACCTTGCCTAAATGTACACAAGTTATACAAGAGCCAAAACTTTAGAGGCTGTAAAAATGTCTTCCTTGGCTAGTCTACAACTTTTTCTGAGAGAATGTTGCACAGATAAATCCAGATGGCAATTTCTCTGAAGTGTCTTGATAACTAAATAACTGAAGAATGACACGAATAGGGGGGAAAGGAGTCAATTATTCATTTGTGCTGCTATTCTTGGCCCGCACATCACGAGATCATGTAAAAAAAAAAAAAAAATGTACACTAGCTCAATCAGCTGAGATGAAGATGGCGACAAGCGGAATGATGGTTCTTCAAATGCGGTGCAAGTGGTGTAGTCCCAGTGGACTGGAACTCACGGCAAGGCCATCAGACTGTGTAGAAGATTTACTTGACGTCTCCACTTAACACATTCATTGCCAGACCAGCAAAAAAAATGCATCATTTGACGTCTTTTTCCGTCAATGGCAGTGAATGAGTTAACAGCATGTACCTCGTAAAAAGATTAATACTAAAAGGTTCCTGTAGGAATTACATACAATTTCTGTTGCAGTATATGCCATTCTTACTTTGGTAATTGTGTGTAAGGTAATCTACATTGGAAAAAAAAGCGTTGAAAATACTTCTATTTGTTATTGTAGAGTTGTATTAGGGTCCATTAGCGATTAGAATCCTAGTTCTGTTCTGGATTTTAAAATGTGACACGTTTTCACCTTATAGGTCTGCACTCCCTGAGTGCTGTTGTTAATTTAATGTGTTTTGTTGTTAAAATTAATGTGTTTACTTGTTGTTGTAAAACTGCTTTCAATTTGATCGTCCCCATTACCTCGCGGGACTATCAAAAAAGGACAACATTCCAGCAGAGATGCCCACTTCGTTTTTTATGGGCCTAGTAAACTTTTAAGCAGAAAAAGCTGATCACTGACAGGACGGGTTAATCTTGTGAGGTAGCTAGACTGAAAAGAATTTGCCAAGAAACTGACACGGTGGAGAAAAGTGTTTGACCATTAAACATTTAGGGACTGAAAATGGATGACAATTTGAAATTGTTCCCACCAAGTCACTAACCACTGATGTAAAAGCCTCTATACACTAATCAGTCTGACCGTCGGTACATCACGCAGGAAGAATGATGGAAATACACACTACAACAAACGCTGATGCCGATGTAATACCCCTCCATGCCATCGGTGGCAGTAGTCACTATTCCTCATTGTTAGAAAAAGGCAACCAGAAACCTGTTTGCTAGAGTGATCAAATGTCACAACGGTGCAACGCCGATTGCACATGTTGTATCCGCCGAAGACGCTCCCTAGACACTCCCTCAGTGGCTGCAACGTTACGACGGTGGTTTTATACATAAACTCATTTGCTCCCAAAAACGTATAAACACGTTCTATTTTAAATATTGGCATGATCCCAAAAATGTATTTATACGTTTGCTTTTTTTATGCAAGAGCATACAGAAGGCATTAGGCGTTTTTCCACCGCCGGAACTTTTGGAGTACGTTTCAGTTTACCTTGGTAAAATTCAGTTTGTGCATTTTTCCACCAACAACAATTACCAGGGTACCGGTAATTAAATTCCCCAGGGGACATCCAAGTACTACCTTAGCAGCAGGGTCTTGCTGAGCCAGGCAGAAACTTTGAGGGGGCGGGACTGCAATGGCCACGGATTGTTTTTACATCAGCTGGAGTCAATCAAACTTATTTTAATGAATTACCGAGAACCCTTAAGACTGCTGTGAAGCTGTGGAAACGAAATTCTAAATTCCCTGCTGAACTTTTCCAACCAAGAACTCCCTTTACTCAAAGTTCCTGGGCTTGTTGGTGGAAAAGCATCTATTGAGGCAGCTTCTGACCTGAAGAGGTCGCTTCAAGCAATGGTAGTTATTACGATAAACGGGCAGCAGGTGGCAGCAGAGTATAAGAGATCAGCCAGGGCCATGTTGCAACAAGCTCTTTTGGTTACTTTTGGGTACTTTAAAGCTGATATTTCCAAAACAAGTTCAAGCGAGCTCTAAGTTGTCTTCTTTCACATCTGGTTTTCTCGGAAATCATTTACTCATAGGTAAGTGACTGAGTGAACGTCGCTTCAGGGGATGTCCCGGTATTGAGAGGATTCATACACAATACAGCATTGATATCTTCCGCTTAAATATACTTGTGGCTTATTCAGGACACATGCAAGCATGACATTACTGTCGCTTTGCTCTTGTCCTAGATGTTTGTAGAGCCTTTCACAGCTGAGAAGGCAACAATAGCTCTAAGCCGCCTCAGTCACGCCATGTGGAACAGATGAGCACTTAAAGGACATCAGCGACCAAAGCCTAAGCTTCACACAGTTTGTTTCATTCTCTTCAAGTTGAACAGAGGCTAATAAATGGGCCGTCTTGGTAGTCGACTCCGTGACGTCTAAATATTTCATTGAAGCATCGTGTCACACATTATAAAGTGCGCTAACAGGGTTTGTGTGCGAGTTCATTGACCCCGTTTCTTCATTAGTCACTCTCTAGCAGTGATGTATTTGTGCTAAGATATGTCATTGTAATAAATGTAGTCATAAAGCGCTTTTCTGGACACTTACACTCATAACGTAAATTCCCTTTAATAAATATATCTTTTTTTTTCTGTCTGTGTATTTTACCAGCATAAACTCTCCCCTGTCATCACGCCAGATTAAAACTGTACTGCGCCGTGTCTGCCTACGCTGTGATTCATGTCATGGTTGGGGACGATTCGATGATTTCCCAGCGGTGTCTGTAGCAGGGGACGATGCTTTATCCTATCAGTTTCTCAGATTGATCAATTTATTCGTGCGCATCCTGAAATGGTTCCACTGTGCCAAGAAACTGATTTGTTGGCTGAGAGGACTGACACACCTGCCTGATAAGAAGATATCATAACCACGTCCAATTGCAATTTAACCCTTTCCAGAAGAGAAATTCGAACTGTGTATTTATCCAAAAAACAAACTCATGTTAACTCATTCACTCCCAACCATTTTCACTGAAGTGTTTTCCTGGATTTTGACTGATTTTGCAAGGCCCGCGAAATATTATGTTCTATTGCTACAAAAATATGGAACCTACCAAAAGAGAGATTAGAGTCTCTTCTTTTATCAGGAAAAAAAAAGTATATTCCTATCTGTTTCCGCTGTGCCGCAATTTGCAATAGAACATAGCTAAGTTTCGTCATTATTCACAATTCTGCTTAGAACTGTGGGGAAATCAGCTTGCTTTAATATGGCCTGGTTGATCTCTTATACTCTGCTGCCACTCAACCATTTTCTGCAGTAGAGAGACTGCATGAAAGCCTTCTCTATGCTTTGGCATAAAAAACAACAACAACAAAAACGTATAAATACGTCTTTGGGACACTTCAAACATTTAAAATATGACGTATTTATATGTTTTTGGGAGCTAATGAGTTAATGACAACATGCATTCTGACTGTATTTTCAGTGACATTCTTACTGTTAAAAAACTTTTGGCCTGACTGGAAAACAGTAGTGAAATTATTTCGATTTGAAAAGTGGACTTGATAAAATAGCAATGATGGCTGGCAGATGGGAGTACGATTTGTTATAGATAAACTAGATAAGTAAACATGCTTGAATTGCGTCCTCTCGTCATCAGAGATTGCTTCTCGCGCCTACAATCTTCTCTAAATGGTGTTATTAACTGCTTGATGGTGCAGCAGTGGAAGCTCTGTGCAACGTGGCCATTGTTTCCCCCCTGCCAAGAGCATACAAATACCTTTTACTGTATCTTAGTTTTCTCTCCCCTGATAAGCCCTCACAAATGTAATCTTTACCTGCACCATCCTTCTTGCCTGTCTGATGTTACTCCATCCAGTAATAGAAAGGAAGCACACTTTACGATCAGACCAACAAAATAAATGGTCCTGTATACAAAAAAACGGAGAGCTGCTCAGTCTCTGGAGGACCGTCTGCTTCAAGGTAATATCCCACCATCAAACATTTCTTATTGTATGCTGTACCTTAGATGTGACTAAAATCATTGTTTGCTTAGCTACCATACTAAGTTTTTAATTCATTCACTCCCAGCCATTTTCACAGAAGCAGTCCCGTTCGCTCCCGGCTGTTTTACTGGTTTTTGACCGATTTTGCAAGGCCCACAGAATATTGTGTTCTATTGCTATAAAAGCATGGAACCTATCAAAAGAAAGATTAAAGTCTCTTCTTTCATCAGGAAAAAAAAAGTATGTTTCCGTTTTGCAGCAATTAGCATTAGAAGAGAGCTAAGTTTCATCAATTTTCACAAATCTATTTAAAATTGTAAGTAATTGAGCATTTTTTCGACATGGCCCTGGGTGATCTCCTTTGCTCTGCTGCCACCTACTGGCCATTTGTGTAATAACTACAATTTCTGCAACCGTTCTTTGCAGTTGAGAAGCTGCATCAAAGCCTTCTGTATGCTCTAGCATAAAAAACAAAAAAACGTATAAATATGTCTTTGTGACACTTAGAACATTTAAAAAACATTTATTGGGAGTAAATGAGTTAATCAAGCTATTTTGTACCTCTTTTTTTGTTTTCAAACAGCAAAAAGCAGGGGTCCCAAAGAACTTCTGTGGGGGACACTGGAGATAGTGTCATTTATTTATTTTTTAACTCATTCACTCCCCAAAACGTATTTATACGTTTTTTTTTAGGTTTTTGTTTGCTAGAGTCTTTGTATGAAGGCTTTGATGCAGTTTCTGACCTGAAGTGGTTGCTTAAAGCGATGGTAGTTATTACCAAAAAAAAAAAAAAAAAACGGCCAGCAGGTGGCACCAAAGTATAAGAGATCAACCAGGTCCATGTTGCAACAAGCTCTTTTTTTTCCCCAGTATTTTCAACAGGTTTGTGAATAATGATGAAACTTAGCTAATTCTAATGCTAATTGCTACAAAACATAAAAACAGATAAAAAATATACCATACTCGTTTTTTTTGTTTGTTTGTTTGTTTTTCTCTGATGAAAGAAGAGGCACGTTTTTCTTTTGGTAGGTTCCAGGTTTTTATAGAGATAGAACATGAAAATGGCTGGCAGTGAATGAGTTAAAGAGGGTTCGAGTATTAAAAAAAAAAAAGTACTCCAATGTTCTCAAACTGCCCTGCGATTGGCTGGCAACCAGTCCAGGGTGTCCCCCGCCTGCTGCCCAAAGCCAGCCGAGATAGGCTCCAGCACCCCCCGCGACCCTTGTGAGGACTAAGCGGTCTAAGAAAATGGATGGATCAACTCCGTCTGACTTTGCATATTCCTCAGCATGTTTCATCAAGAAATGACGTCTAATTTTTTAAGCGCCGCAACATTCTGTGTATTCAAAACATGTTGGGGTGCTCTGGTGCTCAACAAAAAAAAAAAAAAACATTCTGCCTCCTGGTTTTCTTGACATTGGCTGTCTCCTTTCTCTTCATGGCACGTTTTGAAGAAGACATGACTGGGACTGGGTGACAGGTTATCTTTTCCTTCCACTCTGTGTCACTTCAAAATTATATTTTGCCGAAAGCTGTCATGAGCCTGAGCTATGGTAGCCTGTGATTATTAAAAAAAAAAAAAAAATGCCCAGGGCAGTGACGCTGCAAAAGGCGGGAGCCGCACCGACATGAAATTTTGATGTGAATCGGAAGGCTGTAAAATATCATCCTGTGGGCCACAAATGGCCCTCAGGCCACGAGTTTTGGACCACTAACTCATACCGTAATTATAGTTTCACTGTAATTGTAATACATTTGTATTATTGCTCATAAACGCTTCATTGGCAGTTTTTCCACTACAAATCGATCAATCTGAAATCATAGCACCAGCTGACCAGTCCCAGAATGCACAGCTGCTGAGTTGTACACCAAAGTGCAGTATTTGTATTCTCTGTTACTGGGATTGTCACTTGTAAGTGCTCCTTTAGCAATTGTCAATCACATTTAAAGTAGTAACAAATCAATGGGACAACTTGCTATCATGTGAATTGTGTTCGCTAGAAATTCTGAGTTGGTATGACAGTAAATACAAATGTTGAAAACGTCCAAAAAGTGGTATTTACCAAATGATTTATTCAATGTTTGTAATTTTTTAGAATTAATAGAATATCCCGGTTATACGCCATTCCATACGGCATAGTCACTGTATATAAATGATGGCTTGTTTGCAGTGTTGCCGGTAACGCGTTACTTAGTAACGCGTTACTCAAAAAATTTGCTTTCTAAAGTAACTAATAGTCTAACGCGTTACTTTATTCTACAAAGTAGTCTGATTAAAGTTACTGTCCAGAGATTCAATGCGTTACTCCACATTTTTAGGAAGAAGGCAAAATATCTCACTGTCGTAACAGTCACAAACAACTGCTGCTAACTACGAAGATGAGGCAGAAGTCATTGATCACCACACTGAATTCAGCCATGGTCTGGTCATGAATGGTTTGCACATTCAAAACAAAAGTGATGATACTTTTACTACTAGTTTTATTAACCAACAGGCACACAACGCAACAAAAAAAGTGTGCATTATGGACCATAAAAGTGGTAAAAAAAAATAATTTATTTCCATCCTCAACTGGTCCGTGAAGCATTATGGGATGAGGTCGTCTCTGCCCTCTCGCCAGGGGGAGTGACGTCAGACAAGTCACGTTTTTCAGGGGGTGGAACAAAAAACGATTCGACCGAACCATCGTTCGTCAAGGGGAGCTAAACGACCGTATCGGTTGCGAGTGAGGCTTTATGGTTTTCATAACAATAGCAAGAGTTCTGCGCCGTGCTCTACTTGTTTTGTTTACATTTCAGTAGCATCACCATTCAAGCTACTTCCGTGTTTCTGCGCTCGCGACACGGCGCGCGCGCGCGCAACGAGTGACAACATACAAATGGAGACAGTTAAGCCGGTGCCGTACATCTCGATATTTCCCATTGCTATCGAGTCCTCGGTGCACTTGTATGTCTCGGGCCGGCGTTGGTACTGCGCGCGAGCCAAAAAGAATAACTCCCGTGACGAGCCAATGCATGGATTCAAACGACACAGGTATGTCCCACAGCCAACACACCAGCTAAGCTAAAAGCACACTGCAAGTATCTCATTTCTCAGTTTGTGGCTCCCTGTCTATGTCTACAACGAGCATGAGCAGCAGATAGGAGAACTGAGACGTGCCCGCGATTACGACAGCCCAAAAAACAAAATATAAACAGTAGTGATTCTGTGGTCATCATCGTGTCTCAGATTAAAAAAACAAAAAAATATGTCATACATTAACCAAAAATGAAAGTGATGACAAAAGAAAAAACAATTGTTAAATACAAAAATTGTTGATTAAAAAGGGAAATGAACTTTTGGAAATATTTTTGCATATATTAAGTGGTTAAAATGTGTTTGATAGATTTATTGTTCCATAAAGTGGCTTCATATTTCTTTTGGCTGGACGGTAGGTTTATTTCATGTCTTAAATTTATGTTTCTGAAATACTTCACAATGTGTAAATATTCTGTTTAATTGTGTTGGTGTCTGTCTAAAGGTTAAATATTTATATTTAACATTAAATTATCAACCTTTTGTTTTCCTGATCCTTATTTTGAAGAGAAAAAACAAACAAACCAAAAAAAAATTATAACTGTCAATAACTACTAATAAATATTTAAACTGATACATGTGTACACACTGGAATAGCGGAACAAACAAACAATAGAGGAATTTAGGGGATTTTCATTTTCAACCTGGATAGATTTTTATTTTTTGTTTTATAAAAAGTATTTACGTTACAAGAAGTCAAGAGAGACTGCCTATTTTGTTTTTCATAAAAAAAACCTTTATTTTCATGTTAAAAATGCACTTTCAATAAAGTATTTGGAACTCCGTTTCTACTGCATTATTTTTATGTTGAGATGGTGTTATTGGCAGCTGCTGAAAGTAACTAAAAAAGTAACTTTTAATCTAACTTAGTTACTTTTAAAATCAAGTAATCAGTAACGCAATTTAGTTACTTTTAAAACCAAGTAATCAGTAACGTAACTAAGTTACTTTTTCAAGGTAACTGTGGCAACACTGCTTGTTTGTAGATATATGTCACTCATCATAATAAATTAGTTTTGCCAGGGGCAGGCATATTAATGATCAGCAAATGAACATCTTCCATCCCCGTCTATAATATCTGCCATTAATCTTAGTCAGCGTATGATTTAGCGCTGCGATCAAGGAGCCACTTTTAAAAACGGCATCATTAACGTCTCTTTCCTGCATTTGAGTATGATTTGTGGTTGCTGGAGGTGAACTGCTAAAAATGAGAAATTTGTGTAAAAATAAATAAATACATCTTTCGAGAATCCTAATATTGCAATAACGAATGTGTACCTGGGTCGCAATGGCAATGACAATGTTTGGCCATATCAACGCTAGTATAGCTTTTGAATTCACCTTCACAATAAGACAGCTCCACAAATACCAAGTAAAGACTAGAAAGATGGATCCTCCTCCACCTTTCAAAGTAAATCTCATAATACCATATTCACTGCTATCCAAACGGCCAACTGAAAGGCAAATTGAAGGCACAACCATTGCTCTGGATCTGCAGACTTTACATATCGCCGACTCGTCAGTCATTTATCATCTCTCTCGATCATCTTTTCAATATTTCACAGGGATAGAACTCTTCCCTCAGGACTAAGAATCCCTTGTGTGCGAAAATGAATGTAGGATGACCTTGTAGTGGCAGCGCAATGTTCTTGCCGCTGTGTTAAAATAAAGAGTTGTAAAGAGAACTCTGATGCCATTATCCAAAGAGAAAGTGATTTATTAGGAGTTAGAGGATGGTAACGTCAAAATTTACATCATCAAATGGAGTTTTGATAATACAGTTTTATTGTGTATGTAGTATTTCTCAGTGGTTAGATTTTGCAAAAACAATGTTCAAGGGGCAAGCTAAAAGAATTCCGCTTGATGCATTCTTAATCCTTCATTTGAAGATTTAGACTGAATCGAATGGAAGCAGATTTCACGGGTAATTTGCCCTGTAATTTAGTCAGGTTGTTCTTGACTTAACTCATTCACTGCCATTGACGGAAAAAGACGTCAATGATGCATTTTTGCTGGGCTGGCAGTGAGTGTGTTAATTAGGCTAAAGCTAGTTCTTCCACATTGATCAAGTGCCATCCTCACATCTTCAAAGTCACTACTTTTAAGAAAATACAATAAAAAACGCCATCGTGCTTGAGTTACCAAAAACTGCATAGTTCAAGTTGGTATTATACCAGATATTGATATCATTAATTGTTGTGCACCAACAGCAACACCAACAATTGCTAATTTAAAAAGCTATTTTTTAATTTATTTATTTATTTTTTTAAGGAAATTTATTGTGCTGTCACTGATAAAAATGGTAGGACACGTCCCCAGCACGTTGCCAGCAACAACCGTCCCTATCACCGATGCATAAAACAGTCATCTATTTTTAACAAAATAGGTTTACTCAGAAGTTTAAAACCCATTTTCAATCGTTATATTAAATGTCCAGCCTTACAGTCTTGAGGCTACATAATGCCGCATGGCTCCCGCGCAGTGAGGGAAGAGGCGAAGTTTTCCAACACTTCAGGCAATTGAGCTTAGTACGTTTGTCTCAAGCTATTTTAAATGTTATGAATTTGGTCATAAGACGTACACACATACGAATCATATGAATTTGTAAAAAAAATAAAAATAAATAAATAACATTGACCACATCGGGGGGGACTAAGAGGTCCTACATCAGCTGATGTGCAGGCAGAAAATCCTTTGTATGAAATTTGGTGGTCATCAGGATCAATTAATGTGGACGTTATAGTCAAGGCAATAAAGGGAAGAAAAAAAAGATGAAGCTGTACACTGTCTGTACAAGGTCACACTTTGTCCTCCAAAAATAACCAGCCATTTAACTCAATCGTCATAACAAAATGTTAGCTGAAGAGCAGTCACGACTATCTACTCCTCAAAAGCAGCCTGGATCTTTACCGTTACGCCAAGTATCATAAACCTTATGTATGTGCACTGAATCCAATATGTCTTCCAATAAGTTCCACGGAAAAGCCATTAGCCCCGCTGTGCTTCTTCTATTGAAAAGTCTAATGGCCTTCAGGGTCGGGACAGGTGCTCCACAAATTGCTTCACTTAAATGATTAATGGGGATGGATTTGGAAAAGGGCCGGCCCAATAGCAGAGACTGTGTGGAGAGAGAGCATAGGTGCATTTGAATGAGCTGGTGCAAAATCCGAAGATCTTTACACACTGGCCATCGAACAGCTTTTTTTTTTTTTTTTTTTTTTTTTTTTTTTTTTATTGGATCGCGAACCTGTGTGTCAGGTACTGATGCAGAGTGCGAAGTTTAAAACCCGAGACTCACTACTCTCGCTTTATGTTGAAATCAATTGTATGTATAACTATTGTAAGCAGCCAAGCCGCAATGGGTATAACAGGCATACATTTTTCTTTACCTCCAGCATTGAGATCTCAGCAGATATAATCACATTATTATGAGACTGACCTTTAACAAGATTGTCATGTTACCTGGCTGGAAGCGCTCCAGAAGTAAAGCAATGCAATGCATTTATTATTCACACACATCATGTCCAATCACCTGATGATAGAACTGCACTACATTATAGTAAAAGAAACCAGTTCACTTCACACATTCAGAATATCAAACTATGTTATTCCCTTGAGTGACTGACCCAAAGTGTTTTTGTGTACCTACACACAGCGCTTTGCATCAAAGATTCCATTTACAAAGTGGTATTTCCGACTCGACCAGGAGTGTTCTATCAACATCCTGTAAAAGCAGAAGAAAAAAAAAACAGACCATTTCCAAAGATGCAATCTACAATAATAATTTCAGCCTCCCTCGCCAGCCACATGTTCACAGTTTGAATGTCGGCAACTTTAACGCTGATAGATATCAGATCCCAAATTATGCACAATATGGCTGCAATTACCCTGGGCCAAGTGTCCTAATGGCCTTTCAGTTTTACTGGCGCAGCAACGTGGGGCAAGCGGTAATAGTCCCCAAATCATTTTCACCTTCCCCGCTGGTACACTGAGAATTCAAATGACAAAGGAAATGGAGGCAGAGATCTGGACCCCAGATTAGCCATTTATCTTAACTATCTTCCGTCCAGCCGCCGAGCGAATAGATCAGAAAGAAAATAGATCATTTCCTCATCCCATTCCCAAAACTTTTTTGTGAAGTGAAAGAATCACCAAATAATCCAAATGCCTTTTATTTTATCCAGTATTTTTTACCCCATAATATGCAAATGCAGATATTCAGAAATTATCACAATTGTCCCACATTTATCACATTTTATTTACATTTGCAGTTTAATTAAAATGCATATCTTGTTTACTGTTTATTTCCCATTTTTTCTTGATAAATGACGGTAACACATTTGCTACAACAACTAGATAAAAGGACAAAAAGACCACTCCAATCTAAAACCAATCAGTCATCTCGCCTCTTGATCAACAAATCATGAATCTTGCCTCCAATCACCACAATGTCCTCAGCTGCACATTCACTGCTTTCAAAAATCCATTCATGTCGATGCTTTAGTGTCTGCTTCATCACTTAAAGACTTGAGCACCCGCTGAATCACATATTTAATCTCTCCATCACAGCCAGAGGCGGAGGAAAAGATTTGCCATAATGGAAGCTTTAACCCTGTGGAGGGCACAACATGCGTGGCCATAATAAGCAAGGCCACTTTTCAATACTAACAAACTGAAATGTGATTCAAGGTTTCTTTCTGCTCCATTTTATTCTATGGTAGATTGACGAATATTTGTACTATCTTGTATTGTTTTTTTCTTTTATAAATTAATTAAATAAGGGAAAGAAATGCAATAAAATGAGGTGAAATGAAATTGTGGTCCTTTTGAGACAGAGGTAAAAGCTGAACAAAAACTAAATATTTGTAGATTAGTAAGATTAAGATTAGTACAAAGGTAGAATACTGGGGCCTTGAGATATGACTCAGGTGAAATGAATTTTCCCCAATTAAAAGAATGGAAATGTAAAATAATTACTCCCATAGAAAACAGATAAAAATGTATTTTTTTTTATAATATTACTGTATACATTAATCAAATGTGTCAGTTTCAGAGGATAAATAATATATGTCTATTATTATTATTAATTCTGCGATTGGCTGGCAACCAGTTCAGGGTGTACCCCGCCTGCTGCCCAGAGCCAGCTGAGATAGGCGCCAGCACCCCACGCGACCCTTGTGAGGAATAAGCGGTCAAGTAGATGGATGGATGGATGGATGGATGGATGAAAAGAATGGAAATGTCAAACAATTACTCCCATAGAAAACAAATAAAAATGTATTTTTTTTTTTAATATTACTGTATACATTAATAAAATGTGTCCGTCTTCAGAGGATAAAGAATATATGTCTATTATTATCATTATTATTATCATTATTATTATTAATTCTTCGATTGGCTGGCAACCAGTCCAGGGTGTACCCCGCCTGCTGCCCATAGCCAGCTGAGATAGGCTCCAGCACCCCCCGCGACCCTTATGAGGAACAAGCGGTTCAGAAAATGGATGTATTATTATTATTATTATTATTATTATTATTATTATATGGTCTGTCCACATGTTCACCCATTGCTTAATGATGAACAACCAGTGCTATTAATTGCATTGCTTTTTTCGACTGCAGTCAGTTTTTATTTTTGTTTTGACTTGAGTTAGTTTTACAGCAAGTTTGCTAGTTTTTATTTTCATTTTAAGACAAAAAAATAAATAAAATAGGCACCAAAAAAGGACACTTTAGCTCTGAATTTTAGTTAATTCTGAAAACATAAAACGTAGTCTCAATTATTTTTTTTAAACACTCGCTTTTATTTTATTCACTATTTTTTTTTCCAATTTTAGTTTTAGATAACTATAATAACTAATAACAACATAGATGCTAATTGTTAACCTGTGTGCCGGTGGCATTTCCCGTTGAATGTTAGCCGCTAGCGGAGGCTACTGAGTCTCTTTTAACATTGTGTCATTATCTTTGTTTTATGATTAGCTTGGCAATAACATTTAGCTGAGTGTGGCAACAAACAGCTTGAAACTACCTTTTTTTTTTTTTTTTTTTTAAGAATTTAAAGAAATGATATCAGCCAGTGCACAGAGCTTGTATCACAAGTTTGCGCATGTAAGTCAAAGCAAAAAATAAATAAATAAACAAACAACGGCGAAGACAGGTTACTCATATCTCAAGGCACCAAATGACAGCAACATTAGTAGAATGGCATGTTGATATTTTTGTCAATATAAACGCGCAGTATAATGAGTATGTGTTAACTGACAAAAACATGGCTAGTCTCGTCAAGAAAAGCCTAATGCAACAAAACCCACCATTGCTCTGGCTCATCTGACCCTTTTATTGATGTGAGTAGTCCATGTAGCAATGTAACAGACCCTGAGGGGGTGCGAAAGGTCTCTTGAAGTACACGTTTATAAGTGTTAAGTTAAACGGCACCAAAGGCCTGTTCGTGTACAGTACATTCATCCTGCTATAGTGGGGTCAGGTTGATTGAAAGTAAATTAAGTCTCTGCAGACAAGATGGCTTCTCTGTCGCTTCCCATTTCTCTCTAATTGCCATGTTAAGCATCTTACTACAAATTAGCCGACGTGGAAGGCAGGCAGACAGGCGGTGTTCGTGCCACATATTAATGTTGCTGCCCTGAGCATCACAATATGTAGCTCAGAATGGTTCTGCTCTAAAACTGCGAGTCACAAACTTATTCCCCCCAAAAAATAAAAATTAAGATTGAGTTTGGCCGAGTGCAAAAAAAATTACAATCATGACAGTGCAGGGTGATTAATCATAAGCTGCTTGCATTTATAACAACAACACCAACAACAACAATAATAACAACAACAACAACAACAATAAGGCTCCAAACAGAGCTTGTTTACAAAAGCACAGAAAATCTGGTCAAGTTGGTGAATTTTCTGACCAGTTTATCAACTATTTTTCAATAAAGTGACCAAAGACTTTAATTCTTGAGCGTTTTTTTTTTTTGTAAAGCAACCACACCTTCAAGAAAATGCTGAAGAGCAAATCATAATAATAATAAAAAAAAAACACAATATTTGCTTTGTACATAACAGCAATGCATATAAACCACCTCCAATCTTTAATAACAATATTGAGGCACTTCCTTGCTGATGCAAGCACACATTCATCACTTCACAAGCAAATTAGGTTCCCCTTTATCTGACAATTAGCATAGATTTTAAACATAGAAGGCCAAAACATCCCAAATGAAAATGAAATAGCACTAATAAACTAGCCACTAGAGGGTGCTAGAACTGCACAAATGGAAATCAACAACTTTTTTTTAACAAATGTGATCCTTTTAAATATTGTGAACATGACGACGACGATATTGTGGCAGTTTTAATATCGCGATATTGCGATATTGCCCTTATCGTGACATCCCTACACGTAACCTCAGCTCAGTGTACCTCACAAGAGCTCAGCAAGAATAAAATAATTAGCTTTCGCTTTTGCTTTCTATTTGGCTGGCTTTTTGTGACATTTATTCCAAAAGAAGGACCCGCCTCAAGCGTGCTGCATGCATTGCACGAAAACTGATTTATTATTTTTTTTAAATTATCGTTAAGTAATTTATTGTTTTACCTAATTATTAAGAGTGATTAAGATTGCAACAGTTGGACAAGAGAATTATTTTTGCATTGTTTCTCATGAATGTTGCTCATTCTTCAGCAAGTTTCAAATATTCAATTGAAAAGCAGGTGTTCCATTCTTTAGGAGGTAAATTTTAATGAAGTGTGTCTCTGAAAGTGCTCACAATGGAAGATTAATCTTATTGGTTTCAATTTGGTTGGAATAAAAGCCTCCCCAATGGAGGGAAATGCGAGCAATTCAACATCTAAAGTAGATTGTGACACAAAGAAACACCACAAAGGGTATTTTTCATGAAACACAGCATTCAACCACATTTGGAATCGGGCAGGGGATAAATAATTAAGCACACTTGTAGCCAAATTTCACTTCACAATGTTTTGACAACAACTACTTCTCTCCATGGAACCGTTTTCCTCCAGTGCTGAAATTAGCAAAAGAAAACAATCACCTTGCATCAAAAATGTGATGCATCTTTATTACTAATTCAGGACTCCTGGTACCCGGTCTGGTAGTTAGTTTGTATTCCGTAAACCCACACCTCAATCAACCAAACCCAGTCATATTTCATAATAGGCAGCAAATATCTGACTGTACATTGCATTACATTCACAATCAGTACTGTATTGACCTTGGCATGCCTAGAGATTAGTGTTGTTCCGATACCGATACTGGTATCGGCAGAGGTGCCGATACTGCATTAAAACAGTGGTATCGGTATCGGTGACTATTCACAAGCAACATGCCGATACCATTAATTCCAACGCTAATATAGGACTTTGGATGCAGCATCTTGTGTCTTGCTGGTGCACGACATTCACTGGTATGTGACATGTTCACTGCATGCCGATCTAAGATATCCTATTGGCCCTTGAATGCTCTGAACCAATGGCAGGACAGCTTTTTCATATTGAGGAAAAAAAAACGTAAGTATCGGTATGGTATCGGTATCGGCCGATACCGCAAACCTGGGTATCAGTATCGGTATCGGGAACCAAAAAACGGTATCGGAACAACACTACTAGAGATCATAAATCATAAAGCACTACCTTGAATGATGATGAATTTTCACATGTATATTCATAAGTGAATTGCAGATCTGAAATCAGTTACTTGTACTAGTAATATTTGATGTACTGCATTCTCAAACAATACTAGAATGACTTTATATGATTTTATTTTTACTTGCCATACATTTGTTATTAAAACGAATGGCATCACACCAACAGTTGCGCTGTCCCGAGATCAGTGGTACTGCTAATACAAGCGTGTCCAATGATTGCATGAGCAGTGCTTGAAAAGGTCGCCAATCGTGCGTTCACAACATTCGCGGAAGCTCAGAGGCCAACTGAGTAACTAATGAAATTCTGTATGAATTTGAAAGGCCAGCGGGACACTATTGATCCAAAAAGACTCATTAATTTGTATTAATGAATTGTGAAATTAGAAATTTCCCACGGAAATTGTAAAAAAAAAAAAAAAAGTTTGAAAGACGCATATAGTACTTGTACCCGTAGTAGCAATAGCAGTACTTGTAGTAGTCGTAGTAGTATCAGTAGTACTTGTACCAATTGTAGTAGTTGTACTACTTGTACTTCTATTAGTACTTGTAGTGTAAGTACTTGCAGTAGCATTGTAGTAGTTGTAGTACTAGTAATAGCAGTACTTGTAGTAGTACTTGTAGCAATTGTAGTAGTTTTAGGAGATGTAGAATCACAATAGAATTATTGCATAACAAAAAAAGATCATTACTGTAGTTACTTTTTTAATGTGTTATTCACACTCCCAGAGAGCATACAGTACTTTTTGTGATTTACATTTCCAAGCCAAAATGAAATGAATCGTCTTGAAACAGAAATAAATCAACACCTTGAGATATGTCATTAAATATTACGACTACTTTTTCATTTAGAGAGTTCCTCTTAGATTCACTCTCAATATCTCACTGCAGCTTTGACCCATGAATATTTCAGGGAACTGACAAAAGTGTCTCATTCTAGTGAAAAATCAGACTACCAGAGGGTAAGGACGGACGGACGAGAAATAAGCCTCGCAGTCTGAAAGATTATAGACAGAAAAAAGCGTTAATGAGCAATTTGAGGTTTCTTTGCAAGTGATCGTACAGATTTTTTTTGCTCATTTGTATTCATGACTGGAAATTCCATTATGCCTAAAAATAGTCACGTTATCGATATATGTTATAAAGTGAAAATGTAATGCCTCTCTCACTCTTCACTTTCACAGTTACGATGAGTTGTATATGTTTCAATCATATTCATGTCTAATGTATGTGCAATGGAACAAAGCCTCTTTTCACTTCAATGGGAGAGAGCGAGAGAGCGAAAGAGAAAGCAAGAGCAAGAGAGAGAGAGTGACATAGAGAGAGATTTCCATGTCTTAGATTACTTTTCTCTTGATTTCATCAATTCAGCATGAATTGAGAATCAGGTGTATGTTTTCACATCACATTCACAGCAGAAGCATCCGACAGATTCTTTCGTTAGGAATGAGAGAATGCATTGGCAGAATTGTATTATGCATTTCCAACAGCCCCGAGAGTCCACCGTTTTTCAGTGCAGTCAAAAAAAAAAAAAAAAAAAAAAAGTCAAGGCAAAAGCTGCTGAACTGAGCTTTATGACCTATTACATAACAGCAACAGATATTTGTTTGAATTTAGCATGTAGGAGCCCGAAGTCTTTTTGAATTTCATTTTTGATTAACAAGTGATTGGACATTGAAGACAGCACTGAGCGCTTTTTTTTTTAATCAATAAGTTTATGCTATTCTTTTTTTTGTTTGTTTGTTTTAATTCCTCCATCTTTGACATGCATCTCTTTCCACATAATTCACATCATTCCAGTTTCAACATATTCCAAGAATACACATGATGGGTGCTAGTATTTTTCTCATTCCATATATTCACAGTTTTTCCAAAATTGTACGGAAGAAATGGCCCAAGTGTGAGTGCGCCCTTGTCTCTCCAGCGTGTCCTGGTTCGTCCAAGCTGTACAGAGCAGAGAGGACGACAACGATGTCATTCATACAAAAAGTACAAATTATTGGTGCGATCATTTAAAAAAAATATATTTTCAGAGGTTGGCGTGGGCGTACAGTATGCATCTGGCACGTAAAAATGATCGGAAAATGCCTCCCCGCCATTGCCGATCAACCCGGGTTACGTTATGTGTCCTAAACCAATATTGAGGAATGTCCCCTCCCCCTCTCTCTCTCCTCTCTGCGTGAACAGCCAGAGAGTGACGGTGCACCGTGCCATGCACTACTGTCATGATCCCTGGATCGAGGTTGCGTCAGGTTAAGGAAGCGGTGCGTTTTCCGTACGGCTTCTGCACGGACTGCAAATCACACCGCGTGCGTTGCGTGTCCGGAAATCTGCACTCGCCAGACCACAAGATCACGGGGGTTCACGCTGGAGAGTTGAGTTCACGCAATAACAAACATGTTTATAAAGTCTTATTTGTAAACAATGGCCACACTTCCATGTTATAGCATGGCTCTTCTACCATGGGTAAGTACGTTTTGTGTTTAAATAGTGTTATTTTGTCATGTTTAATTTATTCTGAGCTGATTATTTTTGTCGTAAATGTCCGACATAAGTTATGCTATGTAGTTAGCTAGCTTCCCTCCCCCCAAAAAACGAGTTTGCAAACGGTTTTATTTTGAAATATACCCGATTTACCTTGATGTGAGACGCCCGACTTCCTGTCCAGCTCGTGTAATTTCTTCAGCTTCATGAAAATCCGCATGCGGCATCCGGAAAAAATAGAATGCTTGCGGAAACCTTCCGCATTGCCACATCCGTTCCGCACCGTACCACAGCTGGTGTGACGTAGACTTGAATGTGTCCCATTATAATATTTATATATTCCACCCCAGTTTACACATTCCAACTTTGACATAATTTAGCTCACTCCATGTCATTCAATATCATTCCACATCATTACTTATCATTCAGAATAATTCCAAATAATTCCAAATGCTTCAATGTTTTTTCATTCAGCCTTTCCGCCTTCACAGGCAATTTCTCCCGAAATGTGCCGTGTCCCATTCAAAGCTTCTCTCCATAGTCAGAAATGTTGTATAATCAAGGCATGGTAATCCAGTCTCAAGAGAGTCCCGTCCCCCAAACCAGAAGTCTTGCGTGATCAAATGAGGCCTGACATACAGTAGACTGTTCCAAAAACAACTATGCCAGCAATGGACTGAATAGGTAAATGAGCACCGAATTCCCATTAAAATAATATTCATAATTTACATAACTTGGCAGAAATTATTCAGCTTCTAAATGATGATTATTCGTGGATTTGATTTGTCATTTACGGAGACTTTCATCTACTTCCTGTTTGAGGCTTCTTTTATATATATATAAATATATATATATATATATATATATATATATATATATATATATATATCTGCCGTAGTATGTCATTTTAGCAACAAAGTCAGACTCGCCTCACTCAATCTGTGTGGCGGATTTATTTTTCAAAGGCTCCTCTCTATAATGACGGTTCCTTGATGTTCCCTCACATCGCAAACCGAGCAGCACATTGGGGTGAATCAGATCACCGGCGTCTCAGCGGATCTTAACGGATGCTGGCAAAATGTCATTGTCGGTGCATTTTAAAATAGACATCATCTCACGATAAATGAGCTCGCTCTGACGCTTTGTCGAAAAGGTCAAAGAGTTCACGTGGAGCTAGCGTGGCACTTATCTCGATTTCTCAAGACCGCACCAAAATAACATATCGTCTTCCGTGTTACTGCTGAATTGATTGACATCTGTTCGCCAACATAAATCTCTTGTCACTTGGCACAAAAAATAACCCATGAAAGGCACACATTTTCGAAAAGAAGCTGCAATGCAATATGCGGAACCAGTTTGACACAACATGTTTTGCCATTCATTACGCAACTGCTGCTCTTGTGAAGTTACCATATGACCTAAATAAAATAGAAATGTTAGATGAGACAACTTTTTTTTTTTTCTATTGTGAACTCAGTAGCTCATTATCTGTTTTCGTTCTACTCAGATGGCCAACATCAAGAGTCAAAAATACTATTTCTCCTATAAATGTCCATGAATATTAAAAAAACAAAACAAAAACAAAAAAGTCAAAATAGCCCGATATAGTACAGAACTGTATCATCAATTATTTAGAGGAAATAGTTTCCTCACCACTGGTCAAAAGAAAACACTTTGAAATTCTTCACTCAAGCATTGATTGACAAGACACATAATATAATCTGAGTGTAGCTATGCATGAGAAGTTAATGTTGACGTCAGTATCTCGTTCCTCATTAAATGTCTCCACTTTCTAGCTGATAGGATCAAAATGTCAGAATAGTTCCATTTTTCAGTGGCCCGCGACAAAATGCTAAAAATGGCATTTGACTCAGTTCAAATAAAATAAACAAAACAAAAATGTTTGGTGATGGTCAAAGTAAGAAGGGAGGGTATCGAAAAACAGGTGCCATTAACAGTTATTTTAGTTAACTAAAACTAATGAAAAAACTAAAACTAAAATTCAAAAAATAATATTGTTACCGAAATAAAATAAAAACGAAAATTGAAACTACATTTTATGTTTACAAAACTAACTATAATTATAGCAAACATGATCTTCGTTTTCGTGTTTGGTAATTAATTTAATGCATGAGCCTTTGGGGATTATTTTAAATGTGATTTGTAGTAATTTATTTTGATATAAACCGGAATAAGTACGTTTGAAATTATGTCACACAGAAGTGACGTCATTTCTCAGCAGCCAATAGAAAAGCACCTTCAGATGACGTTGCTCCCATGGTGTTTTTTTAAATATTGCGCACAAGTAATAAACATTAAAAAAAAAAAAAAACTAATGTAATACTAAGACTGAAACTAACAAACTAAATTAATAATAAGCTTTTTTTTCTTAAAAACTAAACTAATAAAAACTAACAGAACCACCCTGAAAACTAATAAAAACCAACTAGAATGAAAAATTCCAAAAATATAATAACCTTACTGCCATATTACAAATAAATTGGTTTATATACTGTAAGCATTTTTCTAAATATGCAAAAGCACAAAAAAATTACGTGTACAATTTTTAGGACTAAACACAATTTCTCTTCATGACATTATGTGGCTCTTGCATCCTTCTGATTTTCTGTATGTGGCCCTCAAATGAAAAAGTTTGGACACCCCTGCGCTAGATACTATTCCTCAAAATGTATTGCACAACCAATACAAAGTACAAAAGAATGTCAGTTAATAAATTGCATTCAAAGAATGAGACAGATGATGTATTAGTTTCTTTCAACTATTTGATAATTTCTGTGTATTTCTTCATTATTTGCTTTAGCTCTAACTCTACAAAGGGTAAATCGTATAATTTTACACAGAATACATGGTGGTCATTTTTTTTCATTGAGGAAATTGAAAGATATTCACCTCTGACTGAACTTTAGTTTGTTTAAAAAAATGATTACACAGATTAAAGATACAATTTTGTTGGAAGAGCACAATTCTCTTGAAATATCAAAGCGAACACTGCATCAAATATTCATGTACGGCTCCCTGATGGCTTATCAAATGTCTTATTGGAGAATTAAGATAAAGGAAAAGAAGAAAAGTCAAAATGTGATAAAATTGCCGTGCGAGACTTGAGGAAGGCTCTGTGGAATCAAGCAGTGCATGCAGAGATGTTGCAGAACGACCAAATAAGGCCATGCATGCTCTCTGGCACAGTTGACATCATAAAGTTTATTTTTTTTCTTTATTTGACCTACATTATCTAAAGATAAGGAACATTGTCAAAATTATTGCTGAATTAAATATAAAATTAACAAATAAAAACTGAAATACATGCAAAGGGGATAACTAACTGTGCATGTTGTAATGTTAAAAGGAAAGCAGCCAAAAGCAAATAAAACTGGGAAAAATATTTAATTTGCAATGAACTAGAACTGTCTCAGCTATGCAAGGGAACAGCGTAAGCACACAAAGTGTTTGTTTAAACATTTGTCAATCTAGTAACGATTGAACCGATTGCAGGCAGACTGAATCGAGAGTTGCACGGAAAAGTGTTGCAGGAAAGGATCGTCTCAAGCACAAAACGTTGAGCAAAGGTCACGCAAAGAAAAGCAAGCAAGACAATGTTATGTAATCATAGGTGGGGAGATACAAGTAAAAAACTGTCACTTAAGATAATAGAGAGACCACATATGTGTGAGAACAGCACACGTATGTTGCAATTAGCCGTAATTTGTTTACCCGTTGTGAACCAGAAGTGAAGAACCGCATGAATTCTACAAAGCCATTAATCACAGCAAACAATTTTCTCGCCCACTCTAATCCCTCCCTACCCATGCAAAGTGTTTCTTTTCATTTTCTTGACAGAAATGTAATCAACAAAAGATCAGAATTAATTTGCACTCTGAGAGTCAACTTAACACAATGCACACGGGAAGCGCACGCAACGCTATTGTTAGCAAAGGAAAGAAAAAAAAAAAGAATGCAGAAGCGAGCAGCTTTTGGAAAAAAAATGATTCCAAACTCATTAATATAAAGGATATGCCTTCACTTTTTCTCATAGTAAGAAATGAATAGAAAATGATTGTATACTTCCATCTAGGGGTGTTAAAAAAAATCGATTCGGCAATATATCGCGATACTACAGCATGCAATTCTCGAATCGATTCAATAGGCAGCCGAATCGATTTTTTAACATCCATTTTTGATGAAAAAATATTCAATAAAACGTGTAACCTTTTATTTCAATGCTGTTCTAACATGAAAAAGGTTACAACCTGTTTGTTATATACAGTGGCTCACAGTTATAACACTGAAGTTTCAGATCAATAAATAATACATTTTCATACAAATCTTACAGTCAGTATACATGTACAAGTTTACTGAATGCTATTTTCTAAATTGAGTAAAAACAATCGACTTGTAAATTCATATCGGGATTAAAATGGTATCGAATCGAATCGTGACCTATGAATCGTGATACAGATCGAATGGTCAGGTACTAGGCAATTCACACCCCTAATGACCACTTTGATGCTACTTTTTCGCCTTGAGCTATTAACGCAAACAGTTGATAGTTAGAAATTGAAATAACTCTCAGGGTGTTGTGAAATTGTCAAAATGGTCGGAAAATTACACCGGCTGAATATGTGCTTTTTGACAATTTCCTGATTGAGTCTTAGCCTCAAAAACCAGCCGTCCTTTTTCTCGCCTCTGTGAATCACACATGACACAGCCTGTATTTACAAGACAACAAAACAATTCTACAGCCGTTGCAAAATGGCAGCAAATTGTTTCCTGTGAATTGTACTTAAGGATCATTTGAAAGCGGCAGCGCCTGACTCATTAAATCTCGACATCAAGATTCTCAAAGGCTTACGACAGATGTTCTATGTCTTGCAAAACCTCTTTGCGGAGTAATCAAGTATAATTTTCATTTTTGTCCAAATGTACCTCTCAAGTGCTTGGCAACAACGGCAAGGAATGTTTCTCGTGTCAATGTCTGAATTTGAAACAACACTCATTTTTGACAACCAATTTTCATCACTGCCAATCATTTCATGGCAGAACAATGACTTTTTTTTCCCCCTGACTTTCTCCGATCCATCAATCCATTTGTCTCGATCCTGCTCAAGGTCGTGGGGAGCTGCAGCCTATCCCACCTGACTTGGGATGAATGGCGGACTACATCCCTGACTGACAATCACAAATATAATAGAGACAGACAACACTTCACTTTGACTCGGGCGGTGAATACAAACGCTGGACAAGGTTGTCAGCTTCATGCACAACGTGGACCACCTTCTGCACACTGCACAAACATCCCAGAGGAGGTCAGTGAACAGCAGGATACTTTCAATGACCTGAGTCAGATGTTACAACACCTCTGAATATATTACACCAGGGAACCATTTGGGAAAAAAAAATGTTGAGTTAGATCTTTATGCTGATTAAAAACTAAAGTTGGTATGCTGGTTCAAAAATTGCAGTCATGCCATCCAGATAAAGCAAAATTCCACTGATTAGATGTAGAAATAAATAAATACATTTATGGGGAAAAATAGATATTAAAATAATCCATTCATTGTTTTATCTGATTATCTGACTGAGACATTCTTAATAAAGCGAAAGCTTTGTGTCAGCGTGGCTAATAACGGATTCTGTTTTTATACAATATGCCTTTTCATTTTCAAATGTCCTTTCCTTTTGTTTACACTAGGGGATAAGACAAACTCATACCTGGACTTTAGTACCTCTTTATTTGCAGCAACATGAATTAATGTCTGCTCGACTTATCCATATGATATCTTATCCATATCTTATCTTTTATCTATCAGGCTGAAAAAAGGAAAATCGAGATGATAGATTTTTCTTTTTCTTCTTTTTTTTTAAATCGGGTCCTAGTTATGGACCATTATTATATTATGGGCTGTTACTACGTTATTGGCTTATACATAAATAGTAAACAGGATGCCGTTTGCCATCCATCAAGTGATGGGCAGTTTTAAATGAGACATATTATGCACAAATTAAATTGAAATGATTTGGAAGCCGAATCTGCAAGCACTGAAAGATCATATGGATAAGTCGAGCAGACATTAATTCATGTTGCTGCAAATAAAGAGGTACTAAAGCCCAGGTATGAGTTTGTCTTATCCCCTAGCGTAAACAAAAGGAAAGGACATTTGAAAATGAAAAGGCATATTGTATAAAAACAGAATCCGTTATTAGCCACGCTGACACAAAGCTTTCGCTTTATTAAGAATGTCTCAGTCAGATAAGTCCATAATAACCTCAGACAACACCCCCCCCACCCCGCCCACCCCCGTGCATGTGTGCCACTTGCCTCAGCTTGATTGCTATTCCAATTTAAGAGTTACAGTATAACTTGAATAGGGAGTGACTGAATCGAATGCCTAAATCCTGCTCGGAGGCGGTGAATGCTTTCGCCCTAATGGCTAAAGCATTACAACATTTGGAGCGGACTGAACAGCTGAAATGAATGTGCTGCTGCAGGAAAACATAGGCGGCGGAAGGCAAGGGGGCTGGGGGGTGGTCCTGGAAGATGCTGAGGGGGAATGAAGAGCTTCCTTTCCATTAGCTGATTGAATTGGAAGTTCTGTGGGCTGGGAACTCCAACGCGAGCGCATCTGCGCCTATCAAAGGATGTCACCGTTTAACTGCACATTAAGATGCAGGTGGCCTGTTGCAAGAATGCTTTGGTGCATTTCGACGCACCTGATACGTTTTTTTTTTCCCCATCCTTGCCATGTTTTGGGTGAGCTATAGTGAAGGTTTAATGGAGCGTAGTGTGCTGGAGTAGCTGGCCGGCTGTCCGAGACCTCCTATTAGGATCCAGATTTGACAGTATGCATGTGCCCTGACAGATTGACTAAATAATACATTTTTACCTTGCGGCATTATTTCAGGCTGCAGTGTGAGAAGAGAAACGGAGAGGTTTACCAAAGTGTTGCTTTTCTTCAGAACCAGGTCAACAGCCATGATGGGGGAAGGGATGTGAGCAGAGGGTGGCTGGTGCATAGTTTAGCACAGCAATGACGTATAGCTTTTGAGTCTAAGACAGGGGTATGCAACCTGTGGCTCTGGGGCCTCCTGTGGCTCCCCGTAGATCTCTAAAAGAAAAACAAATAGTAGAAATTAACATTTGTTTTACATATGTATTTGTATTTCTAGGTAAAATATTTTTAAATGAATTAATGCTTTACATAAAATAATGAAGAATTAAATATTCTAAAAAAAAAAAAGAAAAAAAAAGAAAAAGTCAAATTTTTAGTTGTCAGAAAAAGATGAAAAATATTTTTTTTTTTATTATTTAAAAATGTCCAAAAAGTGACCATAAAATGTCCAAAAAGGAAGAGTAAAGGCAAACAATTATAATAACATGTCCATGAAATTACAAAAAAATGTCAGAGAATTGAATAAAAGAAACAAAAATAAAAATGTCCACTCCAACCAACAGAAAATTTCTATATTGCAAAAAAAAGTCATAAAATATTATTATTGAAAAGGCAGAAAAGAAAACATTCAGAGTAACTATAAATGTAAAAAAAAAAAAAAAAGATTTCCCAAATATTACCATATAGTATGTCCACAAAACTTCCAAAAATGTCAGGAAAATTATTTCCCCCAAAAAAAAGACATTAAAAAAGGTCCAAAACATAGCCTATAATGCCAAAAAAAAAAAAAGGAGAAGCAGAAAATGAACATATGACCATTGTTTGGCAGAAATTGGACAGAAAGGCAGAAAAATCTAAAACTATGAAAAACGAAGTCTGAAAATTAAAAAAAAAAAAAGACAAAAAGGTAGAAGAAAATGACTATCAAAGTATTTTTTTGTGTATGGTGAAGCTCTAATTAGCTCTTTGGCCCTCTGTACATTAGGCTAACTGTAACCTACAGTTTCCTACATAATCTTTAAATGTTTTGTGGTTCCTGACAGATTTGTTATTTATTTGGCCTAGAATGTCTCTTTTGACAGGAGAAACGTTGCTGACCCCTGGTCTAAGACAAGGTTGTCCAAACTCTTCATATGGAGGCCTGAAAAAGACGCAGCGTCTAATTTGAGATTCGTCACCTTTTGTTTGAAACCACTTAAGGTAACAAGGCCGCATTAAATCCCACAAGAATAGAACTGCCACGGCACTGAAGAGCGCATTCAAAAGGACCAAGAGCTATAACTATGCAAAGCAGACAATCCCAAAAGAAGCATTTGCGTGAAGATCTTGAGAATGTTTTTAAGTCTGACCTTGAGGTGGCACAGCAAGTGGATCAAATGAACACAATTCACATTTGTTGACGTTACTGAACTATTTTTATTTGTGAGAGCAACTATGAATCGAGTCTTGGTTATTTTACGTAGGTTCAAATAGTTCATGCGTCTCTCTCTTATTTTCACAAATCTTGGGGGCGAGGGGGGAGTTGGGGGAAATTCCCTGTATTTTTGTGTGTGTGTGCTGTGCTTCATTCGAGAAAAAATAAAGATATGT
Source organism: Festucalex cinctus (assembly GCF_051991245.1). NCBI lineage: Eukaryota > Metazoa > Chordata > Actinopteri > Syngnathiformes > Syngnathidae > Festucalex > Festucalex cinctus. Next base: position 23,053,648 of record NC_135421.1, on the reverse strand, counting down.
TATTGTCAATGGACACTTTGGCTGTGATTTTGAGTAATGCTATAAAATTAGCTTGAAATGATTAGGGGTGTGCTCAAAAAATCGATACAGCACTATATCGTTGCGGGCCTCATTACAATACACGTATCGATATGCAGGCATCAGAATCAATATTGCTCATTAACTTTAAATAAATGGGCAGCTAACGTTTGCCTTTGCAGCTTGCATTGCACCTAAAAAATAAAAACAGGCAGCGTCTTTGAAGTTAATTGCCTTCAATTAATGCAAAAATAGCTCACCAGTGATTGGACACTGTGTCTTGCTAAGAAAACTGAAAGCAGAGGAAGAATATCAACATTTATTTACTTATAAACTTAACATGGCACGTGTCTCAATGTACCAATTTTCTTATAATTTGTTTGAAAAAAAAACGAAATAAAATTTAAACCAGGCATGCCGCTTGGTGGTAAACCAGAAGAGCTACTAACAAAAACATTTTTGTCATCCAGCATAATAAACATATCCTTTAGGTATACATATGATGTAAAATGGAAGTAAATTAATGTAAAATATTGGGATACGTATCGCCTTGGAGATCATGTATTGGGATACACATGTATCGTGATACGAATCTTATCGTGACCCCTGTATCGTATATTAAAACTGTTTTGGGATCATGTGGTACATTTACTGTTGAAACTAAGGATGGGCATGTACTGATACCAGGTATCAGACCGATACCCGGCCTTATTTCAAGGTGACAGTCGCTAATCCCAGTATGGTTCGTCCTCTTATGGTCGTTTTATAATCAGGAACTTGACATTAGAAAAATAGAAAATTCCCACAAATTTCATGCAATTTTAGAGGAAAATGCGATACAGGACTTTCTGTAAAATTAGCAGTTTTTTGGGAACATTTTATGTATGAAAAGTGGTATTGGTGATAACTCAATAACTGGGTACTCTTACTGGTATGCCTGAAGAAAAAAAAAAAAAGTGATATTGAACATCCCTAGTTGAACACAGACAATATTTGTAAACAAGGCAAACGGCACTGTGTGTTTTTCTGAGCTGTTTTTCTCTTGCTAGGTCACACACGTACAACGATAAATGTTTGCGATTAATGCACTGCGGCTTATGCGAGCGAAGAAGACCATCTGCACACACGTGCGCGCCTGAAAACAAAACAGGTGCACGGCTACATGCGTTTAAGACTGAGATGGGGAAAGAGAAGAGAGCCATCACGCACGTTTTGCCAGATGGAGCTACGTAACCTTGTGAATTCACCAGCTGCTCCTTCAGGAATAAGTATCTGTGATTACTGACCGTGTAGCTCTCCATTTGTTGGCTTGATTTTAACCCTTGCATGACCAGGAGGAGTTCTCCTCGGGTGGCGGCGCGTTGGATGATGTCGTGTGTGCAGAGGATGACGCAGACGGGTGGGGGCGCTCTGCACTCCTCTTCTCCTGTAAGCAGAACGCAGCAGTCAGTGGCTGTCCATGGTGTTGAAAGTCGGAGCGTGTCCTCCTCCGACCAAACATATAACCTTCACTCTCCCTTTTCTTTCATGGTGCGTTTTTACGCCGACCCTCTGTGGGGATTTTTATGGACTCTTCCGGCTGATGGATTTAAATGCACGCGTGCATGCGCAACAAGAGTGCGTTTTAATATTAATTTGCACTACCGGGGAATACTGAATTAATGTTCAGGGAATTAAAGAAAAAAAATCGGCTCTGGGTTTGGATGTGATTTGATCTGAGGTGAGTGGGCTGAGGGGAAATTTGACGCAGAGCTACTTTAACGTGGACGTCGTGTCAACAAGGAATCACAGAGGCTAAAAGGTTTGTGTTTATTTGTTGTTAAACACACCATAGCGACCAAAAGGAGGATGTTTCTAGTTTTTCCTGGAAGCTGGTAAAGTTTCCAAAAAAAGGCAACGTGATTACCGCAGACTTGGATTTGGACGAAGTGAAGAAAGGAGACAATAATTCAAAACACGGTGAGTTATTGAATGCTATATTAACGACGCATATTAAAAACGTACAAAAACTAAGAATTCGAATCACTTGAAACTAAGGATGACAGCACAAGGAATAAAGTAAAAATATGAAGGTAATTTGCGCAATATATTGGTTCTTCATGGCACGTGCCTGTTGAGCGTACTGGGGGATGGAACGAGTAGAACAACCATCAGTCAGTGGATACTAGAATACAACGCAACCGCGTTTAAATACGTGCATGGAGGCTGACGCCACATTTTGTTTCCCCCGCAGCACTTGACGTGGCAATGATGCTTGTCATACCACAAGGTCGGGCGGATCCAGCGTGGTTTAACTTAAGGATGTCATCCCGGTAAATCCCGTTGAATGTGGATCTTTACGCCGCGGTGAAGGATGGCTCCCGTCCCCTCGGCCGCCCTCGTCCTCCTGTTGGCCCTCCTCGGCCCCGCCGCCACGGTCGCTGACCCCGAGGATTACGCCGGCGACGAGGCGGAGCGGGCGGCCGGCGAAAGCCTCGTCTTCGACGACTACCGGGGGAAAGGATGCGTGGACGACAGCGGCTTCGTCTACAAGCTCGGGGAGCGTTTCTACCCGGGCCACTCCAACTGCCCGTGCGTGTGCACGGAGGACGGGCCCGTGTGCGACCAGCCCGAGTGCCCCAAACTTCACCCCAAGTGCACTAAAGTGGAGCATAACGGCTGCTGCCCAGAGTGCAAGGAGGTCAAAAACTTTTGCGAGTACCGAGGGAAAACGTACAAAATTCTGGAAGAGTTTAAGGTAAGATGTGGCTTATTTTTCCCTATATTTCCCCAAAACAATCCAAAGATACAAACGAACTTACATTAACCTGGAGACTGGACAAAATAGACCCTTTCAAAGTTTGTAAACAACGTGACGCAATTTAAAGGGCGGGGCTTAGCTGGAGGCAAAAACACCTCAGTGGCGTTGGCGTGTGATTCTAACACCGGTTAGCATATTTTCACAGAAAGTTCACGTCGGAAAGGACGCGGAAACGGCCATTTGAGTAAACTGATAAAAATAGAATAGAATAAACAGACAACCAGCGTTGTTTACTTCTAGCTGCACTTCGTTGCCTCCAGCTGCTGTTTTTGCCGCCAGTAAACACCGTGACGTCATCGTGACGTAGGCCATGAAGGTGTCCATACTGAACAGAAACCAGGAAGTAAATACAAGAAAAGTAACGAAACAATGAGAAACTCCTGGACACGACAAATGGCTGAGATATCTGATTGGTAGGGACAGATGCTGACAAATAGGTGGACACAAAACCATAACGAGAAATATATGAACCACAAGAAAACATGACGTGCGATTGACTGGGGTTCAGGGTGTACCCCGCCTACTGTCCGAAGCCAGCTGGGATAGGCTCCAGCACCCCCACGACCCTTGTGAGGATTAAGCGGTTAAGAAAATGGATGGATGGATGAATGGATGGATGGATGAAAAACATGACATAACTAAAATATGAAACTAAACACAAACTAAACAGCAAAAAAAATTGACCAAACAAGCAAAGCCCTTTTCATACTGCATTTAGCAAGGCGCAGCGCGCTTTCGTCAAACTAGATGGAAAAAATATCTATTTTTACTTGCTGGTAGGCTCTTGTGTCAGCACTTCCAAATATGGGCATGCTGGCAACCGGTTATTACGTGTTGTCTCCACACTGAGTGAGTGCAGTGTGAAAAGGGCTTAACTCGTAAACTGGGGCATTCATTAGTCATAGGCTGTGTCCATATATTTTTTGTGAAGACAGGAATTCAAAGTTAAAGTGAGATTCAGGGATTTGATTTTATCTTGGCATAGAGACGAGTTCCAGCCAAGAGTATAAATATGGCTGACTGCTGGAGTGATGTCATTGTCCCTGCAGCGTTAGACATGCCCTAAACCAACGTCAGAAGACAGATGGGAGTAATATTTGGATTTATGGATGCTGATACATAGCTGGCAATAGAAGGAAGTTTTTTTGTTTGTTTGTTTTTTCCAGTAGGCTGTTGAAGATCATGACTTCACTGTCTGAGCCCCAGATATTACTTGTGATATGGCATTAAAAAAAAAAAAAGTCTGCATGAGAATTTCATAACTATAATTTAAAAGAAGGGACTTTGGAGACAGTTTTCTTACTTTAACTGTTATTTAGAGGTGATCCTTTTCTACAGTCCTCAAGGGAATTGCTATAACAGTAAATCAGAATTGTAATGCCTGACATACAGTACACGTGTGGTCAAAGTTGTTGGTACACTTCCATTAAAGAAGGAAAATCCCACAATGGTCAATGAACTAACTTGAAACTGATGAGACTGGAATTTGCCAAAATGCACACTGACAAACCAGAATGTCATTTATTAGACGAAACTTGGCCTTTTTTTTTGGCAGGCCAATATCAGCTTGATGCTTACAGTGGCAAAAATGAAGCCAACAAAGAACATAACACTTTACTGACAGCAAAATACACAGGAGGCACAGATACATGCAGGGGCTGCTTTACACAACCTAAAAGATAACTAAACATACCCAGGAATGGTGAAAAGCAAAAATGTTGGACTAGTCTGAAAAGCCCCGAGCTAAATCCTATTGAACAATAATCCTTTTTAGCACAATACTGTTGTTTTATAATATATATTTAAAATCAGGGATGAAGGCAGCTAACAGTCAATGTGTTAGATGATGATTTTGTAGACATGCAGTTCCCATTTTCATATTTACAGTATGTTTCTCAAGAGAAATGACATTGGCGTTTTACAATCGGATGCTCTTTTACTCACTTATTATATAGAATGCTCTAAACGAGGATAACAATTTTGCTCACGTTTCCAATCCATTGAGACTATTTGCTATGTAATTTAACTGCGTTTGCATTTTTTTTTTGCAAGGTAAGCTGTTAGTTTGGCAAAGCAGGCAATTTAAAATCCCTTCTGGCTAGAGACAATATTGCACACGATTTAAGATTTGATTATTGTGTGTTGCCCATGTATTCAATAAGCACAATTGCAACATTATTAATGTGGAGTGTGTGGGATCAGGCAATTTCAAAAACGTGTAGGTAATCTGCACTGTCACTTAGGGATGGGTCAAAGTGACAAATTCACTGGTAGCACTATCAGCATTAAAGTTTTATGCCAGTACGTGCTACAAGAAGGCCGACATTTTGTGAAGTTACACAACAGAGAGAAATAAGTGCCTGACATGTAAAGAGAGTTCTCGCTCAAGGACAGACATCACTCTCAAATCTACTGGGAATTGACTTGTTGTAGGTGAACAACAGTGAAAATGTTAAAGTGTGCCCTGCAGGGAAAGTGGAGTACTGAGTTGGATTACAATGAGCATGTTAGTGTAACAACTGTATGGTCCTGTCCAATTTTAAAGTGTTGCAACAATGATGTTTGACCCTCAAAGAGGTTTTAAGAGATTGCCCTCACACAGCACAAGAGGGGCAGGGGATATTGAATTATTGTGTTAGAGTGAAGTCACTAACGCTACACACCAAATATGGATGGATAAGGAGACTCAACCCAACTCAACTTTATTTATAAAGAGCTTTAAGAACGGGCATTGCTGTATACAAAGAGTGCTGTACATATTTTGAAGTACATCAATGGTGTCATGACTAGGGTCATGCAAGGATTATGCTTACTGCCGTGGCTAGGGTCATGTAAGGGTTATGTTTACTGTCATGACTAGGGTTATGCAAGGGTTATGTTTACTGTCATGACTAGGGTCATGCAAGGATTATGCTTACTGCCGTGGCTAGGGTCATGTAAGGGTTATGTTTACTGTCATGACTAGGGTTATGCAAGGGTTATGTTTACTGTCATGACTAGGGTCATGCAAGGGTTATGCTTACTGTCATGACTAGGGTCATGTAAGGGTTATGTTTACTGTCCTGACTAGGGTCATGTAAGGGTTATGTTTACTGTCATGACTAGGGTCATGCAAGAGCTATGCTTACTGTCGTGATTAGGGTCATGTAAGGGTTATGTTTACTGTCCTGACTAGGGTCATGTAAGGGTTATGTTTACTGTCATGACTAGGGTCATGCAATGCTTATGTTTGGGTCATGACCGTGAGGTCAAGTGTCTGTTTTGAACTGATGTAACCAGCATCTAGTTTCAACTGGTAAGACGCTATGTGATGTCAAGAATCTTTAATCTCTTTATCTGGTCAACAGCCAATCAGATAATAACATGTCAGTCCTGTTACCCACATTTCTAGCCACAGCCAATCGGATTGATTCGCTGTCTATTTACGCCTGTCTGAGAAGTGTGTGTTTTTGTCGGATTATTACCTCTGTTCCATCTGGCCTCCTGCTCCTCTGTTACTCGATGCCTTCCCGTTATTTCTGGTCTAGCCAAGTTAGTTCCTCGCCTTTTGATATTATGTGAATAAAGTGTAAAACTCTTATTTGTGTTTGCGTTTTTGGGATCCAACCCCATAACATAACAAATGGCAGTGAAAAATGTCAATGTTGACCTGTTTAAAAGGCAAGTGAAACACAGTCAGGACATGTTTAAAATGTCTGAAATAATCAGCGTTCGGCTCAAACTGTCACGTTATGTGCAATGTTGAAGTCAGACGGGAGGGAAGCGATAACCCTGAAAGTTAAAGTCACAATGACAAAAACACAAAGAAGGAATAATCCAAAACAGACTTGGCCCACAGGGGAACAAGGACCCTAAAAAAAGAACAAAAAACACACACACAACTCATTGTAGCAAGAACTTGACAAGGATGGAACAAAACCAGGAAAGTCAAATAAATCCACTCCGAGTGATTACATGACGAACAAATGAGGAAAGGCAGGAGACTCAGGAGAAGATGATGATGATGAAGAGATTGCCTGGCCAACAGGTGTGACTGATAACGAGGCAGCGAACGGAAACACAAGAAGGCAAGACGGGAAATTCTCGACAATGAGATGCGCACAAAATAAATCCACAAACAGAAAAGAATCAATCATAACTCAAAAAGTTCAACTTGAAACTTCAGACGGGAAAATCCTGTTTTGGCCTCCACTAATGTAACAACGTCAGCCATTTTGATGGATTGAAAGCAAGACAGATCCTGGCGTTGGGTTATTTCTGTTTCATAGTGTGTATAACAATATAGAATAATGCCAACATTGCATAACTTGTCTTTATTAAACTATGAGGTGAGTGAGTGCTGAATATCTGTAATGTCAGCCTGGTCTATTTAAACCACTGAACTATTTCAGGGTTTCTGCGGGTATCAGCAAATCTAATTGAATGCTTTTTAATGCTGTTTTTAATGCAACTTAAAACAAATTTAATGCCCTCATTACACTGCATATATATACACGCACACACATGCATATACTGTTTATATATTAGGTCTGTCTTTCAATCATAATTTTTAATCATACTCAATAGCATAATTTCAATAGTTAACTCGCGACTAATCAGAAAATTAATTGCACGCTATATCTGTTCTGAATGTACAATGAAATATGTCATTTCAAGTTTTCATATGCTTGTTAATTAACTAATTCAAACCCAAAAATGTGGAAATATTTTTTTAATACTTTGTCATTCACTCCCAAAAACGTATTTGTCTTTTTTTTTTCTTTTTTTTTTAATGCAAGAGCATACAGAAGGCTTTGATGCAGCTTCTGACATGAAGAAGTGGCTTAAAGAAATGGTAGCTATTACAAAAAATAAATAAAAAAATGACCAGCAAGTGGCAGCAGAGTATAAGAGATCAGCCAGCGCCTTACTGCAACAAGCTCTTTATGACAGTGTTTTCACCAGGAATGTGAATATCAATTAAACTTCACTGTATTCTAATGCTAATTGCTGCAAAATGGAAACAGATAAAATATACTTTTTTTTTCCTGATGAAAGAAGAGTCTCTAATCTTTCTTTTGTTATGTTTTTATACAGTAGCAATAGAACACAATATTCTGTGGGCCTTGCAAAAGCAGTTAAAATCCAGTATAAGAGCCGGGAGCGAATGAGGTTTTCAGTGAAAATGGCTGGGAGTGAATGTGTTAACATAGAAGTTGGCAAATACAGTTCCCTAATACAAAAGCGGTTACCGATAGTTATTTTAAGTTACAAAAAGATAGTTAAAAGGCGTGTGAAACATTGATTCATAGATTTGTGCTAAGGTAATTTTTCTGATACGAGGTGGCATTGGTGTTTCATGTTGGACGTGAAGTCGAGCGCTTTGTATATGGAACATGAAGCAACTTGTGGACTACATGTTTTTTAAAGCCATCAAGGGTTTAATTTGATCAAAATCCATTTCATGACTTTTAATGTTTTTGTTTTTGTTTTGTTTTTTTATGACCGTGTGTTTAAATGTCAAAGGAAAAGTGGACAAAAGGCCAACTAGATGTGTGACATTCCAAAATGTGATTTAAAGCTTTTATGGTTTACCCAGGAGGGGGGAAAAAAAAAAAAAGCTTATTGATAGAGTAAAGGAGGCTGTTACATTTGCGACCTGCATATTTTTACAGATGTGTCTGCAGGCGTGGGATGTCCTCATACTTAGAACTGTAACAATCTGAGGCTCTCTACTCGATAGACTCTATAATGGACAAATTACTGGTGGGTTTGTTTTTTTTGACATCTTGTAACTTTACTGACTCCAAAGAAGGGAAAAATTTGGTCAGACGTTCTAAAATGAACTGGAATAATCTTAAGGCCCATTAATGCGAAGCGAAGGGCTTTCATTTCCAGGCAACCTCATTACAAAAAGGGCAATTGCCTCTTACTGAACTCCTATTTATGAATACAAATAACAGAAGAATTTCACTTTCAACAGGAACCCTCTGTACTGAAATTTCAAAGCTGTTAAGTAAGAGCAAATGTATCAATAAGTCACGCACAAACAGATCTGCTGCACATTACGCACGTCACTAATTAGTACCGCAGCAATTGGGCACTGACATAAACGAGATCATACATCTTGTGAAAGTGATAAAAAATGATTACTCCCATTGATTTCACCGTCTTATTTACTGGTGCCGACAAGGGTTCTAATCAAGGGAGTTTGTGAAGTGCACGCAATTAGGTTCTATATTACTTTTAGACCTGCTTGAAGTGACTAAAGTACACATGTCAGGAGGGTTTCCAACATATTATTATTCCAAAATATTACCTCCATGTGAACAGCAGCAAATTGCACGTTTGCGGCTGAACCCATTCCAGATAGCCTTATTAACAGGTAACCCAGCGACGGTTACTCACTAATTCATGATGTTTTATAGTGCTTTAATTTGAGTCCAAGTTAAACGCATGGCATGTTAATGAGGAGAGACGTTTCTCCCCAGCTAAAGTATTTGAGCACATCCACAAGTGCAGCCAGTGGCCACGTTTCTTATACTGTTTTAGTATTATAATAGGAAATGTGATCTGTTCCGGTAGCTGTGCCAAATATAGATGCAAAGTAAAGTGTATATTGTTGTCACCATTGTTACTCATAGCATAATTTCCCGGCTCCGCGTTTGGCAGTCGATCAAATAAGAATCCAAATTGGTGTAAGCTGGATCCTTAAGCCTCATTTAAATAATTGTCCTGCTCCAGCAATGCATTTCTGTTGGCGCTGCACTTTCTTCCCTGTTTAGCAACTTCAAACTGACACATAATTGATAATCTGCTGCTGAGCCAGGGCTCTGCAAAGGAGACGGGTGCGGGGTAATAACATTAAATTCACAAAACTGTGAATTTTTGTCGATACTGCTCTCATCTGGTTTTAGAGTTGTTGAGGAGGTTGTAGACAGTTGCTATACCAATACAAGCCTGTGTGCACTCAAATGCCTTCTAGACTGCAGAAATGATCAACTATGCACAAGTCTGAGTGTATTTGGAATGTGGAACGGGAAACCAACTCCATGCAGATTATCCAAAAGAAATTTTAAACTTCATCTCGTGAGGCTTAGATGCGCTAACCCATGCCAGTTGAGGATGTGCTAAGCTAAACCATGTGCTAGGCTAACTGGTGTTTCTTGAAAAGTCTTTGTTGATGTGGATTTTGGAGTCCAACCACGGACTTGACTGGACTGTCATGCCACCTACTTGCCATTGGGAGAAGTGAAGCCACCGGCGGCCATCTTGCGTAGTCACTCACTAAGGCTGCCTAACTTCAATACATTGATAAGATGGCTGCCCTCTGGCTTCAGCTGTGAGACACTTACTTGTCGGGTAGTAGAAATGAAACCTGCAGATAATTTTAACAAACAAACTTTACAGATTTGGCACATACACATGAAAAATCAAAGACTGCCCTTTTCATCATGGCTGTTAGCGTTTGCTAGCTAAGTGAGTTTAAACTGGCACACGACATCTTTCTGATCAACTGATTTGCTTAATGTTTCACACTTGTTGAGGGGTCGCAAATGTATGTATAGGAATGAAAAACCTTTTGGTCATATTTAATAAATAATACATAATACAGGCTCATGGACTTTTTTGCAGTCTGGCTGTTCGTTTTAAATCTGGAGCCCATTGGGTCCTCTTCCAAGGAAAGAAGAAAAAAAAAACTATCCACTTTTTATTTCACACTCTATTTGATGGTCTATACCAGCTGCTTCGAGCCAAGTTATGCACGTCTGGACATAATGTTTCTCTTTTTGCGCAATAAAATTTTAACTGACATTGGAGGATTTAACTAAGCATAATAGTGGTTGACAAAAGTAGTGCTATACTAATGCATTAGGTTTTGTCTCTGAAATGGTTCTCAATGTCATGCTGTTTTAGGGTAATAGGAAATGGTGTTGAACTTGAACTACAATTTTTATTTATACAGTATACGGTAGATACGGTATACCGTAGCTGCTATAAATATCGACCTCTTTAGATTGAAAGGCCTGAATGCAAACCCAACTCCCCAAATTGCAGGTGATTGTTTCTTATAGTAGCATATATTCTGTCCACGCATTAATGGATTATTTTGCAGGGCTAGATTAGAATTCAATTACAGCTTGTTATCAAAGTCATTAGAAAAGCTTGAAAACAGTGAAAGCCACATAAACACAAACATCATCATAAGAGCTCAGAGGGTTGAATAGATTTCCCTCTTTTGTTTTCAACTCCAGAAAGTCACCTTCAGGAATCCTTTTTTCCAATATTTACTGACAATATAGAGTAGATGTGCATTGAATAAAATTGAGATGGACTCAAATGTTGAGTGCTGCAGTTTTGTGATGCAAATGCTGAAATTGCCGAAAAGAGTGTGGAAATAGATGTCATTGGTCATTCATGATATGGGGAAGAATCCTATACAGTATGGCGGACAGTGACATTACACAGTGGGAAACATCTGGGTACACTTGGGCAAAACGAGATATTTCAAACCATTTAATTCAAGGTCATCCCTAGCTCTGACTAATGTGAGTTAAAAAAATAAAATAAAATAAATTTCACCCATTAATTGCATTGTCTGTGTGAATCAAGTGAAGCAATTCGACAGGAAGCCTTCGAGAATAAACAATCCAATTTAGAAAAACGTTTTCAAAATACTGAAAAAGGAGCACGTGCAAACACAAACATTCCCCAGCTCCGTGACTCACCTTAACCCGCATTGTTTTTTCCCTCCTTCCCCTTTTGCCCACAGCCGTCACCTTGTGAATGGTGCCGCTGCGAACCAAATAACGAGGTGCACTGCGTGGTGTCCGACTGCGCCGTCCCGGAGTGCGTCAACCCCGTGTACGAGCCGGAGCAATGCTGCCCCATCTGTAAAAATGGTAAACGGCAAACTTATCCACTCGCACGCACTCTTCAGAAGTCCAAAATGGATTCAATGATGGCAATACTGTCGGCAACATCAGATGACCGGAGGAAGAGGGTACAACCGACGTTGGCTTATTATGAATTTGATCTATTACCACAGGCTCACTGGACACTAATGTGTGGTAGTTAGTTTTAATTCAAAACGACACACTAAGCGGCGTATACATTATCTCATTGATTAAAGGCATGGTTGGAGGAAGTAATGGCTCTTTTGGAAAGCCTTTTATCTCCCAGTGGCACCATGTACAGCCAATCCCCAAAAGTAACACAAAGGAATGCAATTGGGTCAGTGGTTATTGACAAGGTGGGGCAGGCCAGATGTCATTAGTGACTCAAAGAGTAAAAATTAATTATAGAAATAAATGGTTTCATGGACCTGAATATGAATTAGATGAATAAATCAAGGAAACCGAGTCAAATCCCACCACTGCAGTTAGCTCTATGATATTAAGCCTGATGAAATGACCCGTGTCCGCAGCATGGTCACACAGTCTGTCATTACCTCGGAAAAAAAGACGAAAATAACCCTGAAACAGTGCCACTTGACTGCTTCTCTTTGACCTGAATCAGAGATAATCACTCCCGCGCACTTTACCAAAGTATTTTGTGCTCACCATTGCATTCCTCAAATGCCATTTTAAAACTTCTAGCCAGATTACTTTCATTGTCAAGTGGTGAATGCCCTCTAGGCCTGGCAATGTCGCTCATTAAAATTCATGTTGAAGTTTGTACCTTTTCGCTCCTCGATCCCCTCCACCCCCCTCTTGCTTTGTAGAAGTGTAGCGCTCATCTGCATTTGTGTGGTATCGTCTCTCACTTCCCTTCAGGGGCCAAAGAAAGTGATATGAAATGAGCTAATTAGCTAATGATTGATTACTATACTATCTGTGACTTTTTGCCAGCAACTCATTATTCAGTCTTTGATTCTGAGTCATTCGAGAAATGATGGTTCGTTTCCAATTTGTTCCATAATATATGCTCAGTGGTGTGAATCCTGTTGTAACGAGTTACCAAAACAACCTAGATTTCCCTTTCAAAGTCTTAAAAGTTCCAAAGCATGCCGGCTCAACTTGATTTCGATAACGACTTTGCAAATGTCACGTGTTATAGGATGGGAAGATAGGAAGAGGAAATTGACAAAATCATTTATGGGGAACATTATTTGAAGTTCATTCCTGTTGTATTGTACTAGCCTGGAGTCTTGCCATAGCTAGGCTAGCGCTAAGCTAGTTTGTACCATAGCTAGGCTAGCGCTAAGCTAGTTTGTACCATAGCTAGGCTAGCGCTAAGCTAGTTTGTACCATAGCTAGGCTAGCGCTAAGCTAGTTTGTCTCTCAGGTCCAGCCAACATCCGCGTTTACAAACTCCCTTTCATTTGTTGCTAGGATGGCACGAGAGGTCAATATCATCATTTCATCATGTTCTTTACAATTACTAACAATAATCAATGAATCAATGACATTTTAGCGATGGTGATAACCGTACAGAGATTCCGGAGCTTTCGTCTTTCCTGGTGCCAGTACTGGCCTGACGACGACACCCTTACTGAGGAAATCAATTGAAGCCTTCTGATAAATGACCTTCTCAACACCTCCTCACATTTACTTTCACATACTTTCTTCTTTCTGTCATCCGCTTCCTCTCTTTTGTCTTCACGTTGACTACATACTGTGGCTTAATAACACGGGCCGAGAGACGCTTCTTGGCGGGAGATAATCCATCCTGAAAGGACACAGTGACAACCCGTGGCATTTAAGGGTAGGCTTGTCATTTCTAAACTCCCTCGAGGGCTCCGGGTCGAACTTGGGCAGGAAAATAAATCTTCATGAGAGTGGCCGACCCGTGTGAGCATGGAGGGAGGACTTTAATAAGGACTGTACTGCTTCTACAAACATTTGGGACAAATGACAAGGGACTGGGAGAACAAAAAATCCACCTGCAATCTCCTCCCTGAGGGTTTGAGAATATGACAGCAGATGCAATGAATGTTTTATGAACAATTTCAGTCGCAAATGAAAGCTTTTTTTTTGTATAGGATGCAAGGTTTGTTTCCCTTTTAATGAATGTATCTTATGTAAAAAGGTTCATCACCTGAAAAACTTCTCTTGGTCTATCAGTCATCTTAAACTTGAAAGTGGAAGTCAACCTTAAACATTTCTTGACAATAAATAATATGTTATATGTGACCTCGCTAGTCTAAACATGACATTCTGATTAATGTTACATTTGTGGAATCATTTATGGAGCAAAATCCAGCCACTTTTGTGTAGATTTCAGGCGGGCGGCCATTTTGCTAGTTGCTGTCGACTGAAGATGACATCAATGTCGCTCAGGCTGTGATTGGTTGTCACAGCTCGGTGTTTCAGGTAACAACCTATCACAGCTCAGGAAAAAAAAACTAGCTGTGACAACCAATCACAGCCTGAGCAACATTGATGTCATCTTCAGTTGACAGCAACTGGCAAAATGGCCGCCCACTGAGATGGATAAAAATGGCTGGAGATTGATATATCTTCCCGTTAAAGACATTTGTCAATACTTGAAATTGAAGCGTAATGTGCGTAGAAGAATTATGGGACATCACTTCTCTCTGTGGCCACTCAGGGGAAGCCTAAGGTGGAACATTTTATGGAGTAATTTAAAGCCTAATTCAAAGTCACCGTCACGCTTTTTTTAACGGCTGAATGATTGACTGAAATAATTAAAACCGGGAAGGATTCATGGCATCTGCTGGTTTTGTATCCAATCTTCTCAACGAAGGTAGAAACGTATTTCTGTGAATTAGATGAACAGTTATACTCTCGAAAGTGAAACATGTGGCCTTTTCATCGACACATCCGACGTGATGAAAACCTTCCCGCTTAACTACAGTCTGCCCGAGCTGATTTTCACCCTCTTCCTTCTGTTTCTTCTGTACTTGAGCCACTGCGCTGAGGCGAGCCAGCGCCTGGCACTCGACCACGCTTGCGGCGCATTAGGATGCAAAGCGTTCTATGTCCAGGGAGAAGGGGAGACTAACAAAAGAGCTTAAGTGTTGCACAAAAAAAAAAAACAAGCCCGTCTGTGCACGGCTGTGAAAATAGTCTGCTCTGACTCTCATCTCCTCGCCACCCTACCAACAGGAGAAGCCGCATCCGCTTCTTGTCGCTCTAATTCCCCCTTTTTACACCCCCCTGTTTCCTCTCTGCCTTCCCATGCGGCAGGTCCAAATTGCTTCGCCGGATCGACCATCATCCCAGCTGGAATCGAAGTCAAAGTGGACGACTGCACCATCTGCCGCTGCCACAGCGGAGACTGGTGGAAACCGGCGCAGTGCTTGCGGCGCGAGTGCCTCAACGGTCAGTCGTCGTAGAGAGACTCAGCTCAGGCGCGGCCCTGCCTACCCACTGCACCATTTTTTATGATTGACACGGCAGGGGCGCCCGGAACAAGCTGACAAGGAATACAGTGCAATGTATTGCAGAGACAGACACTGTCACAAGCGTCATGTGACTGCAGAGGATACGATGATGATGGTGGAACCGATCTCCAGTCTTTTCCCACAACCTCTCTCTCATATTTGCAGAATCCGACTTGCTTAACTTGCTGCTGTCAACAACAGTTCAGATTTTTCCTCACCGTGGGCAATGTGAACTAATCATAGTGATTGTTTTTGTTGTTCCTGTCTGACACAACCCAACAGCTGGAAAAAGAACTGGAAGCGCACTTTCTGTGCTCGTTTTTTATTTTTATTTTTTATTTTTTTTAAATCTCATGAGGATGAACGAGTGTCACATATTCACTCTCAAAGCTTGTTTACAAGATGCACATCACATTTAAACGTGTGTCTTTTACAAATTATGGTATTAATTCACCTCCAACACTGATGATGTTAATAAATAAGTAGATTGTATGAATTGGTGCTGTGTCAAAACACGAAAGATTAAAACTGTATTTTCTTTGGGAGAATAAAGTTGGAAAAAACTCACGATCATCAACCTATAAATATGTTAAGATGAGAACTGTTGTTAAGTTTCACAAACAATGAAAGAGTCGATGTTTTGACACATCAACAGCATCAGTATGAGAAATTTGTGCCTGTGACTGTGTTTGTGTCTCTTCATGAGGGGGAAAAAAAAAAATCTACATTGGCTGAAATTCGCTTTTTTTTTGTCAGGTTTGGATGATCATTAGTCAAATATTTTGGTGAATAATATATTGTGAAAAATATGTATAAATAAAGCCCCAAGAATATATAGGTCAGGTCCTTCTGGTCTTAAATTCATTATGGAATTTTGATATTCACTCATAAAAACTACAACTTTATTCTCAATAGGAACTTTAGGACACTCCAATGCTAATTTTGTCACATAGTTGTACTGTTTGTTTTAAGACTGGCGCTCACATTCATTTAGTATGTTCATAATAATTTGGGGGAGTTCAAAAATTGAGCCAAAATACATCGAAAATCACCTTACGGGCCATCATTTCTAACAGACTGTGTCTGATGATGTGTTTTTTAGTAAGAGGTTCTTATCCTCCAAATATGACCACAAACCAAATGTTTTCACTCGCAAACAAAGTAATTAGCGTGCCAAGAGCTGTCTGCTTCCATTTCCCTTAATCAAGCCGCTTTCAGTGTTTTAAAATCCTCCAGCTGGGTGCTTGGCACGTCTGCAGTCTGCATGCAGAAGTAGCAAGACAAAAGAGGGAATCTGCAAATGCTTTTTAAGCAGCATTAACATGCATATTGTCATCTTGAGTAAGCACTAGCGCTCAGTTCCTTCATGTAGTCAAAGTGCACTAGTGAAAATGTATGCCTGTTTTTTTCAAAATGGATAAATATTGTATCCATATTCTGCTTTAATAGCACAGATGTAGATTGGAGTTAAAGAAAAGTGTGCAGTGTTGTTGGTACTGTCACAGTAAACCATGAGAATTATTTTACAAATTCTACATGGCGAAAACGTCAATCAGCCGAGCTCAAACCTCCACCAAGAGAAAATCTGTTACAAAAAGTCAAGTATTTTGCGTCCGAATTCATGGTGGATGACGAAGAGATAGATCTTTATCCAGATACGTATGTACCAACATTTAATTAGTTCCGTGGGTCTATTTTTTTAGCGTGCTAACGTTAAATCACATACGGACAAGGTGGGGCTGCCAAAGTGGAATAAACCGTTTCGACCGGGCTATGTCAACTGGACATACTACGTTCAAACCTTTTGATAAAGTCGTTCGGACGTTATTTTAAAGCCAGTTGAACGTATTTTAACTCATTCACTCCCAGCTATTTTCACGGAATCAACTGAATTTTGACTGATTTCGTAAGGCCCACAGATTATTGCATTCTATTGCTATAAAAACATGGAACCTACCAAAAAAAAGATTTATTTTAAACGTTAAAAAAAAAGTATATTTGTATCTGTTTGCGTTTTGCAGCAACTAGCATTAGAATACAGCCAAGTTTTATCAATATTCACATTCCTGGTGAAAACAGTGGTTAAAAGAGGTTGTTGCAACACGGTTGAGCTCTTATACTCTGCTGCCACCTGCTGGCCGTTTTTTGTCATAGCTAACATTGCTTTAAGCGACCTCTTCAGGTCAGAAGCTACATCAAAGTCTTCTGTGTGCTCTAGCATAGAAAAACACAAAAAACATATAAATACGTTTTTGGTAGGGAATGACAAAGTATTAAAAAACGTATTTATACGTTTTTGGGTTTGAATGAGTTAAAATGTAGGCTAAATGCTAAAAACATGATTTGTATTTTCTCATGGCATTATGGTAGTAATACGTTTAGCATTTAGCCACCATTTTACCGATACGTCCAAACGACTTTGCCGATACGTGCGAACGACTTCACCAAGACATCCGAATGACATAGCCCATGTTATGTTCTGGGGTTGGATCCCAAAAACGCAGACATAAATAAGAGGTTAACACTTTATTCACACAACATCAAGAGGCATGGAACTAACTTGACTAGACCAGAAACAACGAGAAGGCATCGAGGAACAGACGAGCAGGTGGCCAGCTTGACAAACGACAGATGAACAGAGGAATAAATCGGCAGACACACTTCTCTGTCAGACTTATATAGACACCAAATGGCTCCGATTGGCTGTGGCCAGACATGTGGCTAACATGGAATTATCTGATTGGCTGTTGACCAGATAAAGAGATTAAAGATTCCTGACATCACATAGCTTGTTACCAGTTGAAACTAGTTGTTGTTACATGCTGATTGCATCAGAGCCCAAACAAATCACAGTCATGACTAGTGTTGTTCCGATACCGATACTGGTATCGGCAGAGGTGCCGATACTGCATTAAAACAGCGGTATCGTTATCGGTGACAACTCACAAGTAACATGCCGATACCATTAACTCCAACACTAATATAGGATTTTGGATGCAGCATCTTGTGTCTTGCTTGTGCACGACATTCACTGATATGTGACATGCCGATCTAAGATATCCTATTGGCCCTTGAATGCTCTGAACCAATAGCAGGACAGTTTTTTTCATGTTGAGGGAAAATAAACTTAAGTATCGGTATGGTATCGGCCGATACTGCAAAGCTGGGTATCGAGGGCCAAAAAACGTTATCGGAACAACACTAGTCATGACCCAAACATAACCCTTGAACCCAAACAAGACACAGTCATGACAGCCCAGTCAAAAGTGTTTACGCCACATTGGCAGTTCCACGCTATCAGTCATTCTATTTGTCATTACAAAATGACTGTTATTGCACCATCCTGCATGAAATTCGAGGTAAGACCCACAACCAGTTTTTGACATAACTACTCACCTCCAAATCCACATTGCTGTCCAGTTCAGATGTGTCATATATCACCGGAGTACCCCCCCACCCACTGTGTCCCGATAATCTCTTCCTGTTAACCTTTTAGACCCTTTCTTGGGTGCTGATGGATGGGGCTGCCCAATGGCAGGGCCTGGCACCCTATAATGAAATAGAAACGAGCGTCAGATAAAGACCAAAGACTTATGAACAGTTGTTCATAGCAGTTCGCTGATGCAGAAAAAAAAAATGGTTGGGTTCAATCCTGGGCTCAAAAATTGAGCTATGGTCAAATCCATTATTAAGAGATGGTGATTTAGTGTCTTTCTATGTGAACAGACAGAACCATCTATCTGGCTTGAGGTATGTAGACACCTTCGGTTTATCAATCACAACCATAGTGCTCCAGACATCCTAAGACTAATAAACTGTTATTTATCTTCATTATACATATCACAGCCTTATTAGAATTCGGTCCACGTGTATGTGCTGATACAATTTGGAATTACTCTACCGGGCGGCAAGAAAAAAAAAAAGACAGAACTGCGAGTGCCAGATGAAAAGAAAAGGCTCGGAGACATCGCTCTCGCCGCTGATGCCTTTTAGCTCTAAAAAGGATAAATGAAGGTTGCTCTTTGACTTCATGCAACAGCACAAAAAGGCCTCAACATTAATAGGCAGCCATTTTCTACCGCTGGCTGGAGCCTGTTCGAGTTGGACTGGAGCAAAAAAGACGGATTAGACTCTGGGCCAGTCAGCAGTTCATTACAAGGCCATCCCACCCCGCATTGATCCGATGGAAGATCTATGGGAATCAGCCATGTCAACCACTTCGCACAAACAACTGTTTTGGACTGTGAACTTGTGTGTGAAAAATATAGTCTTTCTTTGAGCAAATGATTAACTCTTTGACTGCCAAAAACGTTTAATAACGATCAGTAAAATCACCACGTATATTGCCATAAACGTTAAATAACGTTTATTTATTTTTTTTCTTAGTGCAACGTCTAAGTGCAGCGCTGCCTGGTCAATAGGTTGTGGAATCTAAAACACTCTAAACTATGGCCAGGAGATGGAAGCATTGCATCTCTTTTTCGTCAATGATCAAAGCCTGTGTCATTTCAAATTTTTTCTTTGACAACGTGTGGCAGTAAAAGAGTTAATTAATGGTTTGTCAACTAAAATAGTAGATTGAGTTTTTACATAGACCAGACAACTTCATCCACGTGTGACACTGAGAATCAAACCTCAGCTTTAATTCCTTATAATTAAGTAAAAGATTATTTCATTAGCGGTGATGATGGGATCATCAAATTAAATTAAAAAAAGAAAATGTTTTTAAAAAATGATGTTGATGCTAGCAAGGAAAGTCCAGCATCACTATTTGTTCCAAACTCATCAGTAATTATACCATGCCAAGTTGCAAAGCAAATAACTAAAGACTGTTTTATTTATTTTGTATTACTTTCATCAAGACATAAGTCTCTAAAATGTGCCTGGAACAGGAAGACAAACACTGTTAATATCCAATCAGTTGCTTTCATATTTTTGGGGAGCATTAAAGGGTTATTTTGCAGCCAGAACGAATTAAGGCATTTTGGAAATCTTAAAAGTAAAATAAGCTAAGAGTATGCTTGATTGTAAGTGAACACATGCTCGCACAGGTTCACTCGAGTTTACACTGGAAACACACAAGCTACAAAACAACCCTTGGCACGCCACATGTTTCTATGTAAATATCTTTAAATATATGGTATCTGTATTTAGGATGTGGAAAAATGTATCAATCGCCATGACACAAAACTATTTTGTTAAAGAGACTTCAAATAAAGTGTTATTCTGCAAATGGGATTTTTGGTCTTCATCATTATTATTGTTATTATTATTATTATTATTTTCATGAGGGGTTTCATGGGGTTAATCCGGAACTGAGGACCATCAGATCAGCCCATCATAGCAAAACAGTATAAATCTGTCAGTGAGCACATCTCCTTTGCCGAGATAAGGGGGGGTGACACACCACCCGGAGCTTCCAACACAGTAAAATTGGACATTTAAGTGGCTTTTAATTGTGGCCAACCATTCTGTTGAGTGTACACTGATTCTTGGACCTCAATATTCTTGAGCTCATGATTTACTTTGATTTTATTTTTTGTCTTTAAGAGATGGTAAAGCTGTAATGGCCACTAACGAGGCAGATTAATGACATATATTTTTCAGTCTCCCAGCAGTGTATACTGTACTTGTCCCTCAGCATAGAGGAAAAGCACAGCAGGGCGATCAGTATACCAAATTGTCATTTAAATTCAAATTTCAATTTGAAAAAAACAGCACAAGTAAATATCTCAACTTTTTCATGTTACAAAATAATCCAAAGTGTCTTTCGACGGGTTGCGTGAGAAGAGTATTTTTGTGCTTTTTGTGAGTTCAAGGACATAAACTGTGGTTTAATTAGAAGCGCTTCCTTGCCTCTTATCCTTTAACGGCCTCCTGCAGCTTAGCGTGGACAAGGGATGAAATTTTAGCAGCGCAAAGGAATCAATAGCAGTTAGGTGCATTCTAATAGCAGGCCAGTAGTCCTTGAATACAATTTACACATACTTATTGTATTCACAAATACACACCTTGCAAACAAAATGATTGTGTATTCTCCTCGTGCGTTGCCGCAGAAGTTTATCTGCATTTTTATAACAGCCAATTTAGGTAACAAACAACACTCAATCAATCCTGTCTGGGACTTTGCACTTGCATTTTCAAAAAGAATTTTCATTATCTTTCCATGGTAATTCAGGAGCTATTGTTCTGTTCATTTTGCAACATGACTAGTGGGTTGTAGATTTTGTCACCACATACCACAAAATTATCCCTATAGCTAAGAGAGCTTTAATTGATATCCACAGATTATATCAACAAAATCCCCCTTTTCATGCTTAACACTTACTCAAATCTACGGAACGACATATTCTCCCAGGTTTATAAACTGTCACAAATTGAAAACGCCACTTCACTACCAACAAATGGACGTCAAATTTTCTAATTCAAACAGGTCAACTGACAATTTGTTAACACATTCATCTGGTCCTGAATGGGAACTTGTTTCAAGAGCTACTTTTTGGGTGCAGATTAATGAAATGAAAATGAAAAATGCTCAAATTGCCTTTGTTATTGTAATGATAGCCATCATGTGACGGCCACTCATGTTAATGTCATTATAACCATCAAAAATGCTTGAAAAACAAATGCAGTAGCAGCCATTTTTAGACTCTCAATTACATAAAAAAAATACAAATAATAATAATAAAAAAAGATTTCAAAAAATAATAATAAAAATAAAAAATACATACCTGGGCTTGAATGCCTGGATTCTTAAAAGACAAAAATACATCTATGGCATTATCTCTGCGCGTTTCATTTTCAAACAATCACTTCTACGAGATTCCTTGAAAACGGCAAAGTCCCATTCAGAGCAGAGATGGGAAATCCAGGTCCAGAAAGTAAAAACCCAGCCACAGTGACTTTAGCCCCTTGTGCTAGCTAGCTAGCTAGTTTACTAGCAGGTATCTGAGCACTGGGGAGCTAGCTAGGGAGCTTGCTAGCTAGCAGCATAGTGACAGGACTACAACATTTGGAGTTTAAGGATTATGCTAGAAATGACATTAAATACACAACATATTACAGAGGTGGAAAATCCAGTACCAGGTGCTAGCTAGCAAGCTCCCTAGCTAGCTCCCCGGGTGTTCGGTTACCTGCTAGGGAGCTAGCTAGCTAGCACAAGGGGCTACAGCCAAACTGTGGCAGGGTTTTTACTTTCTGGACCTGGATTTGCCACCTCTGATTCAGAGCGTTCACGCAGAACAGGCACTGTGCTGAGGGCCCCATCCTCCATTGGGGGCCCCATTTTCCGCGACATTGCGACTGACAATTGTAAGGGAATGCTACGACATTCCATCCACCGTCTGTAAAGAGCAGACTCATGTTATAAATTCTGTGAGCTCAAAGTGGAAGCAAATGTAAAGAGCTTGTCCATTATTATCTGACATCTAATCAATCAAGTAACAGTCAAAGGTTTGCATATACTGTAATACACCATTGCACATTAAAATTACTCAAACTGGAAAGATTATCAATTATCATTGTGTGGTGAAATGATCAGATTAGGACTGTAGTATGACTTGCATGATTTACTTTCACTTTCAGTACTCCATGATAAACATTGATCATCAACATAATAAATCCAAAAGGCAGGTAAAGGTAAGTTCAAAATCCTTATTGTGATTGAATGTTTGGTACAGGGAGAAGTTGAAAAGATTTGATACAGTCAATAATCCAGGTGGAAGGGGCAGACCACACTTTGCCCCTCCGAACTACCGCGGGCTTGTGAGGACCCTCTTGGTCAAAGACGATGTACTGGGTGCAGAGGGCCTGGTCGGATCCCGGCAAAGCATGGTAGGCAGCGGCGTTGAGGGTTTGCGTCACATCGCTGTCGGGTTTGGGCCGCCGACTCAGCAGTTGACCTCCTCCATCGCGGAGGAGCTTGGCCAGCTCGTCTTTATTGGGCGACTTAAAAGAGCCCAAGAGGAAGAAGAAGCAGCCGTCGAACAGCGGTGGGAGCTGCAAAGCGACACGTAATGAGGAAGAAGAAATTCCGTCAATTGTTTCAAGTACTTGACCCCCCCTTACATTTATGGTTCTCTAGGAACTTTTTAATCATAATCCAAGCAGGCACATTTCCCCAATTATGTGTGAGGATTTGTTTAAGCCAGTGCAAAGGAATGTTAGGGCCAAGTTACCCAAAGGAAAAAAAAAAATACTGTTAGTACAAGAATTAAGTCAGAATTATGGCAATACTATCCAAATATAAGCACAAATGGAAAATGACTTTAACAGTAACATCAAATCTAATTTAATGCTTTTTTGTAAAGCAACTTAAAACTAATTTAATGTCCAAGTCGTACTGCATATAAAGACACACATGCATTGCATATTTTATACATATTAGTGCTGTAAGTCAATTACAATTTTTAATCATAATTAATCACGATTTCCATAGTTAACTTGCGATTAATCGTAAATCAATCAATTATTAATTAATCGCTTGTTGCATCTGTTCTAAATGTACAATAACATATTTTTCAAATTTTTCTTACTCTTGTTAATATGACTAATATGATTACCAAATACAAAAGCGCTTGTATCTTTTAGTTGATTAATACAGTAACTTTATAGTAATTAATTCATGAAATTACTGTTTACAAGTTATATTTAAAAGAAGTGTGAAATATTGAGTCATAGATTTGTGTTGAGGTAATCCTCTGCAACTAGGTGGCATCAGTGTTTCATGATGGACATTGGTGACAGGAGCATTACATTTTTTCTTTTCAGATCAATTTGTATTTGGAGCATGAAGCAACTCCGAATGCCTTTTGACGTTGTATTTAATGCTTCTTAATGCAATTTAAGGTCTTAATTTTTGGAAAATCAATTTAATACCTTTCGGTACTTTTTAATGACCTGTGGAAAGCCTCACTCAGGATTCTGTCAAGTTACAATAGTTAAAAAAAATAAAAAATAAAAAATCTCATATTTTACATGCTTTAGTAATATTGTTAACAGTTCTCTCAAAATACAAGGATGACATTCCTTGTCTGTTTCTAGTACAAAAAAAATATATATATATATCGAGGATTACTTTCTCGTTTTGCATCAATTTTCCAACCAATTCAGGTCATCAATACTTCTGAAATGTGCGTCTGTGTCTCATTTACCAAACTGCATCGGTTGATGCGACTGCGTTGGGGGCCCTCGCCCGCTGCGTGCTCGCTTTCTGGCATCCGCTCGCCTGCCTGCAGACATGCCTCCACCCCTGGCATCAACGAGAAATCAAAGCCACCGCTAATTATATTGACTTGAAAGAGCGGGATGACAAAGCTAATGTTGTTGACGAGTTGGAAGTCTTCAACGACTGGCAAACGGCGCTTGTTTGATAAAAAAAAAATAAAAAAATAAAAAAAATATGCCAACAGCATGATCATGTTAATGATGCACCTTAATAAGAAGCAAGTAACACCATGTAATAAAAGTATGAGTCATACATTTGTTTTGCTGTGTGTACAAGGCTGTAACTGAATTGCAACATGTACTGTATTATGAACCTAAACCATCAGTCATAGATTCAGTCTTTTTTAATACAGCACTGTACTTATTTAATGTCATCCTGGCTGTATTTACACAAACCTAAAAAAAAAAAAAAAAAAAAAAAAATCAAGACTCCTGTCCCGTTAACAAAACTAGTAACTACATTAGATTAAAAAAAATAATAATACATTCACAACCATTTCCAATCGTGAGCTATCAAGAGCCCCTCTGAGCTAATCTCCAATTCACATGATATCAGATAATGTTACGACCTATTTTCATTTTGTGCATATGAAATGAGCGTATGCCTCGCATTTTCATTTAGCGCAAGTCCAACAGGCTCGAGCAGACACGCAGTGGGGTTAATTGTTCCAGATAACAGTACTAAGTGCTACGGAGTAATTAGCATTTTAGCTAATTATTGTTACAGAGACGGAATGCAGAAATGGGATGCATTTAAGGATCGGAAAAGGCTGTCACCTCCAAGAATATTGTTTTTGATTGTGGATGTTCATCTGTGCACTGCATGATACTGTACTGCAGTGCTTCTCAAATAGGCACAAAGGGGGGAGCATTTGACCTCAGGGATTTTTTTATTTTTATTATTTATTTATTTTTACTGTCCTAGAATAAAGTGCAATTGCACCTCCACTACATTAGGGGGCAGTGGCACTCCCATTATGGCAGGGAGCATTCGCTAGGTGGTTGTAGGGGTTTTGTTTGCACTGAGCGTGCGCGCTTTGCACACAGCAAAAAAAATTAAAAAAAAAAAAAAAATCAGCACAAATTATTTGATATATTTTTGTTTTGCAGGTTAAAGTTTTTATTTTTATTTTTTATTTTTAATATTGTGCTCCCGAGTTAATGTTGGTGATCAGTTTGAATGCATTATTATTTATTGATTTTATGTAATTTTATTTTTCCGTATCATATGGTTTGACATGGTCAGTCAAAAAATGTTTATAGTTTAATTAAGGATTTAATTTTATTTTTGAATTTCAGATGCACTTTAAATCTTTTCTGTGACAGTTAATAAAGCTATTCTTTGTTGCAAGTACATAATTTTATAGACAAATGATACTATTTATAGTCACGGGGGGGGGGGGGGGGTTCTTCTTACTGGTGGTGGTGGTGGTGGGGGGGGGGGGCGCATGACAGAAAAATAATTGAGAAGCACTGCTGCACTGTAAGATGATTCTAATGTAGAATTTCATTAATAATGCCTTGACATAATTCAGTTCATTTATGTTTTATACAAATTAGTAAATTTTTAACTGGAAACATTCGATTTGAGTCGCTCTGTTGGATTACGATTCGATTTGATATGGTACAGTTGCAACTTTTGTCATGTAAAAGCACTCCAAAGTCCACACTATTCAAGATAAATCATAAAGATAATGTTTGCTTTGACTTGGGGGGGAAGAAAATACAAAGCTTGGTTATTAGCACATCAACTGTGCTGGTCAGACAGACCAAACAGTCTTCAAGGTTGTTCTCCAGCTTTATGTTCTTCTTGCTGACCCACGAGTTTCAGAACATAACACGTAGTTGTTCAAGAATATTTGTTCTCGAATTGAGAGCATTCATTTACTGAGCATTGTGACAGCTTTAGACTGAAATCTATCTTGAGGTGTTGCTATGGAATCAAAGAGGCACAATGCAGGGCTTGGCCTGCTTGACAGCAGCAGCATGCAAAGACAGGCGGCAATGACAGCTCCACTGCCGTATGTGAGCAAGAACGCGCGCACACGGACAAAAACAGATAGCATGTCACTGTGACTGTCATGGGGGAGACAAGCTGTGTCGGGTGCTCAGCCCGTGGGAATGAAAAAAAGATGTTTTTGTTTTGTTTTTTTCCTCCTCTCCATCGTATAAAGTGACACATTTTTCAGGTAGGAATTGCGACTCAAAATGATTCGTGTGTGGAGAGTAATGCAAGTGGGCTGGCCACGCTACTCAATACAGACACAGTCAAAAAATGATACGTGGCAGGAATTAGTGTTCATTTCGTCAATGAAAACAAAACAATTTCGTCAACATACGTTTCACCGGATTAAAACTAGACTCGACTAAAACTCCCATTAATAAATAGGGATGCACGATAATGCTATTTTCAACCGATACCGATAAAGCAATCATTTAGACGTACCAATGTCGATAACCGATAGTTAAGCCGAGAATTGTTTGCAAAATGAACTTGAATACAAATACGAATACATAAATACGAACTTTACACAATGTTTCAAATCAAATGGTTAATTTTAAATTGGTCGATAATTGCCGATAATTTTTGGCAAATTTCTTTATTATCTGGTTTATCTGTATGACGTCAAATTGGTTGATAATTGCCAATAATTTTCGGCGGAATTCTTTATTATCTGGTTTATCTGGATGACGTCAAATTGGTTGATAATTTTCGGTGAATTTGTTTATTATCTGGTTTATCTGTATGAAATCAAATTGGTCAATAATTGCTGATAATTTTTGGCAAATTTCTTTATTATATGGTTTATCTGTTTGACGTCAAATTGGTTGATAATTTTTGGTGAATTTGTTTATTATCTGGTTTATCTGTATGAAATCAAATTGGTCGATAATTGCCGATAATTTTTGGCAAATTTCTTTATTATCTGGTTTATCTGTATGACGTCAAATTGGTCGATGACTGCCGATAATTATCGCCCCCCGATATTATCGTTCATCCCTATTAATAAACAATAAGTACGAAATCAGTATGCATTTTCATCAACTAATGAAGATGTGACAAAAAAATTTACTTATATGGACATTTTAGTTCATGAACAAACACAGGAAAGTACATTAAATTAACACCTCTTTTGTATCTACTCTGCAAGCCCTGGCTCGTCGTTTGTCAAACGTGTATGGCCGGCAACTTACATCGTGGTGATGCTGGATATAATGCGGGCTCACAGCCTTTTTCGGACTTTCTTAATAGAAAGAGTTGCAAAACTTTGTTTTACTGAGCCTCCACTGACAATAATTCTCTGTGATGGTCTGAGAAAAGTACGCTCAATCATGCTTCCATTCCAGCTTCAACTTTTCAGTAAAAAAAAAAAAAAAAAAAGTTGTTGCCAATTTCAGAGCCACCTTAGGAATCAAACATATTTATTTATTTTCCATTAACTTGGGGGAGCATTTGTGGCCACTTTTGTGCGAGCAATTTTCAGGTACATTGTCTGAGCTTGTTCCTGTGTCTAGTACATATCAACTTGTCTCACTGCTACATCTGCAAGAGTGTGACAGACTGTGACACATTGTGAGGAATCAGCACGCCTCAGGGTGTCAGCATTACTAGCAAACATACTTTTCGCTCCCTTTTCGGAGGTTACATTTATGAGATGACATTAAAAGTAAAAAAAAAAAAAGCAACATGTTGATTAGCACCGATGATCATTCCTATTAGTGTTAATTTTATCAGCCATTTTTAAATTTACCAGTAGTCTCGGTTTTAGTCCAGTTTCAATCACTATTAACATACCTCATGCCGTTATATTTTCTCTCTTACTACAAATGAACATCACCTTGAAATGTCGGTTATCGGTCTCCTTGACTACTAATAATCAGTATCGGCCTTGTAAAAACATTATCGGTCTATCACTAAATATGAATTTAAAATTTAGCCAAAATTGCTGAATGGTGGACCTACTCAACCTAAAACTTTACTTACAGCTGTATTTGACAATCCAGCAGCCTGCAAGAAGTCCAAGGAGGGTGGAGTAAGTGGTCGGCATCGGTCCTTCCGGCACCACAATATGACTCACTGGGGGAGGGCAACATACATGAAAGAGCATGTTAGCAATGTTGTCATCATCAAGTCGGATGTGGTTCGATATTGAGCTCAACAGTAGAACTGTTCAGCATAAGCATCGAATGCATTAAAATAACTCAGAAATAATAGATGTACTGTACTACTTCATTTCCTTAAACTGTACCACAATTTTCTGATTTATTATTTCTCGACTTCTCATTCATAAGCTTCCACTTCTATCAAGAAAACTTGCATCTTGTGATTGTTTTGGCTTCCAAATACATCTCTCACTCTAAATGATTTACAAGACTGCCTGAAGGCAATCCGAAAATGTGATTAGAGGGCAGTCCAAATTTTAACTCAAGCTTATTGCTTGTACTACGCACATCAGCGATGCTGATGGCGAAGCCCAACCAATTACACCTGGAGGGCAAAACCTATTGCATGCTGCACTTGCTGTTGATTTGTAGCCTTCCAATCAGAGTAAAAAATAAATAAAAATAAAATAAATCCTTTACTGCAATTTTGAGCGACATGCTAAAAGACCTCCAAATGTCAAGATCGCTTTTGCTTTCTACATTTCTCGCAGCCAGCCAATACGTTTGAGATGATGGAAGGAGCCGTCACAACACTTTAATTACTCCTGACATTAAGTGATGGCGTCAATGTAATACATGCAAGAAATATTTTATTTAACGACGCTGGAAACCACATTAATCGTAATAATTTAAGAACTTCAAGTGAGGAATTCTACAGGCAATAATTTCTATACAGTAGCTGCTCATAAACAATATTTAAAGCCAAACGGGGAAGTTCAGTTTACATATCTGAAGATATTTGGAACGTTAGCGCCAACGTGTCTGCTTGCAAATTAGAATTCTTACAAGCCTTGTTAAACTCCTCATTTGCTGTCGGCATTTTTTTTAAATGTACTAATGAGTTTCCACAGACCATACATGTAAAATACATGCCACGGAAAATAGCTTTGTACTAGTTATAATGAACTATGTTCATAGCCCCAAGCCTGAAATCCGTTTTCGTGATCACAGAAAACCTTTCATCTCTCAGAGCGTAAAAACGTGAGTGAAACTCCGTGCACGCGTACTGCAGTATTTGCCTTAAGGGGACAAAAATAAAAATCTGTTTTTAGTCTTTGAGACAAAAAAAAAAAAAAAAACCGCTACCTGAAGAAGAAAAGGAGTGCGTTATCGTTCCGCCCAAAAGCCGACTCAGCTTAGCAAACTGATGCTGGTCTGTTTGCGACAGCTTGCTCGACACAAGCAAAATGATTTCTTCTTGCTTCACACGATTACCCATCTACAAGAGGACAAAAAAAAAGTTTAGAATTCAGAATTCTTAGATACAGAATTTCACTGGAAGAAGAAAAAAAAATGTAGACATACGAGAGAACGACTGGCTGGGCTGTTCAGAGATGTGTTGGCATTTTGAGCTTGCTCAGACACTTCCTGGAAGACGTCCAGCATCTCTTGAGTTATTATGTAGTCTGCAGGCCGCTTGCCATGAAGGTTACTATGAAAAAGATTACATCAAATGTAATGATCAGATGGCGCGTACATAATTAGAAGATTTGCTGCGACTAAGACAATCTACTGGGGCCAGTCATACATGAAACTAATTAAGGCAAGGTTCATTTAAAAGACTTGAAAGCTCTTGAACAGTGGTGTGCAAACTACGGCCCGGGGGCCATTTGCGGGCCGCCGTCCATTTTTTAGTGGCCCGCAACATATGCTAAAAATGGCATTTGACTCAGTTCAAATAAAATAAAAACAAAAATGTTTGGAGATGGTCAAAGTAAGAAGGGAGGGTGTCGAAAAACACAGGTGCTATTAAAGGTTATTTTAGTTAACTAAAACTAATGAAAAAACTAAAATTCAAAACAACAATTTCGTTAACAAAATAAAGTCAAAACGAAGATGCTTTTAAAAAAAACTAATTGAAACTACATTTTATGTTTACAAAACTAACTAAAATAAAACTACAGTAACTATAATTATAGGAAAAACGTCCTTCGTTTTAGTCTTTGGTAATTAATTTTACATATGAGCCTTTGGGGATTATTTTAAATGTGATTTTTAGTACATTTATTTTGATATAAACCGGAATAATGACATTGAGTCCATGGTGTTTTTTTAAATATTGTGCACAAGTAATTACACATTAAAACAAAAAAACAAAAAGCTAAAACTAATACTGAAACTAACTAAACTAAAACTAAGAAAAACTAATTTA
Organism: Festucalex cinctus; assembly: GCF_051991245.1. Lineage (NCBI taxonomy): Eukaryota > Metazoa > Chordata > Actinopteri > Syngnathiformes > Syngnathidae > Festucalex > Festucalex cinctus. The sequence continues at coordinate 23,022,961 of NC_135421.1, read as the reverse complement.
AAAAAACTAACAACCACCCTGAAAACTAATTAATACTAACTAAATTAAAAAAAAAAAAAAAAAAAAAAACTCAAAACAAAATCAAAACTAAAATGAAAAATTCCAAAACTATAATAACCCTACTGCCATATTACAAATAAATTGGTTTATATACTGTAGCGTTTTTCTAAATATGCAAAAGCACAAACAAATTATTTGTACAATTTTTAGGACTCAACACAATTTCTCTTCATAACATTATGTGGCCCTTGCGTCCTTCTGATTTTCTGTATGTGGCCCTCAAATGAAAAAGTCTGGACACCCCTGCTCTTGAAGAATAAACTTGACATCAGAGATCACGCTCCAGTATTTTTTTTTACAGTATATCTTGTGATTGGTATTTTAGACCACATAGCACTGGTAAAATGTATGCACTTGACTCGGGCCGCTGTATATAAGGTTTGACGACAGCTGCAGTTTTTCTCCGGCCAGCTGTGTCGGAATTCAATCAGGTTGTCTTATCAATACTTGTCTACTAGGAAGACAGGTGTTATCTGAAGACAACACACTGGGATGGGGGGGGACACACAAAAACAATAATTTAAGGAGGACCAAGCCCTGCTGGTTGTCTGTGAAAAATTAGGCATCAGCAAAGATAACACATGGGAGAAAATTAATAGGTCCACTGGTCCATAAAAATGTTTCACTTGGGTTCTTACCTCAAGCAAAATTTACAGGTACACAAACACACACTTTAACCCACACACAAACCGATTTATGCAGCTGCACATGAAAAGTGAGGGGGGGAAGGATGGGGAAAGCAGTCGAGAACAATCTGTCACAAGCTATTGCGCCAAAATACACGAGAGGGGAAGCCATAAGTAGTTCTATAGCGGCACTTGTCAAAGTCATGGGAAGAAATTGGAGCAGTTGCTCCACAAAAACCCGGAAGAGCCCATGAAAGAGACACTTAAGTGAACAAACATTTGTAATGGGACAAAGTTCAGACGGCGCAACTGAAAGTATTTAACACAAGAGTCATTTCTATTATAAGATTTGCTCAAACACATCCCCATTTGGTCTTAGAACATGACCGCAACACAGCGCAGTGAATGTATGCAGTAACATATTTACAAATGCAAAAGCCGCATGCCAAGCCCTCCATTAGAGATTGCATTGGCAGATGTCTGGAACGGCCTCTTCTGAGTTGACTGCATGCGTGTGCAACAGGAGGGCGCAGAAAGGGCAAAGATTGTATTTATCTTGCACGGACAGGGGCTCATTTGTTCCATTTCCCTTTTAGACAGACGAGCGAAAGAGAAGATGGAGTCCCATCAAAGCGATAAGACAAATAAAGTGCCAGTGAGACGACAGCAGATGACGGGTGCACACTGATTGGACAGAGGGCTGCTGGAAAGAACAGTGATTGCCAATAATGTATGTTTATAATGGGCCACTCTTACTGGTTAAGTAGTACAGTCGAGCCCCGCTATTTGCAAAAACGCAGACAAATAAGATTTTAACTCTTTATACGCATAACATTGAGAGGCATAGAACAAACTTGACGAGACGAGAAACAACGAGAATGTATCGAGAATCATGAGACGCTAAGCGAACTTGGGCTGTGGACGTGCACAGAGGAACAGAGGTAATAATCCGACAAAAACACACCCTTCTCAGATAGGCTTATACAGACAGCAAATCGATCTGATTGGTTGTGGCTAGACATGTGGGTAACAGGACTGACCTGGAATTATCTGATTGGTTGTTGACCAGATAAAGAGATTAAAGATTCCTGACATTACATAGCTTCTGACATCACATAATGTTTTACCAGTTGAACCTAGATGCTGGTTACATCAGTTCAAAACAGACATTTGACCTCATGGTTGCATGGCCCTAGTCATGACAGCAAACAACCCTTGCATGACCCTAGTCATGACAGTAAACACAACCCTTGCATGACCCTAGTCATGACAGTACCCCCCGCGCCCCTCAAGGACGCCTCCTGGCGGACCCCTAGGTTTTAAACATAACCCTTGCATGACCCTAGTCATGACAGTAAGCATTTGCTACTGTTAAAATAATGATGTGTAAACCATCATTATTTGTTCCTGTTCATTAAAGGAACACTTTACTTATTGATCCATTTTTAGCAGCAAAAAGTTGCTACTTTTTCAATAATTAATTTGGTGACGTGATTATTTTTTTATGTACATTTAATAACTTTTAAACCGATGTTAAAATGAATCGAACGCCGGCATGTTTGTTACACGTGACTAAATAACCCGGATGTTTACGTCACTAGTGTGTAAACGCTACACTATGGAAGCACTATGCAACGCAGCCGTGCATCTCGCGTCAAACCCGGAAGGATTAAACCTTATCGCTTCGAGCCAACACGACAAAATAACTCTACCGAAGGAAAGTCTGCCTTGGATGTGAAAGTTGTGGCGCCAGATGGTCTTTTCGGGCACAAAATAAACTTTGACGAACGAGTGAATCAGGCGGGGGGTGAGTGGTGTTCGTGCGGGAGCTGCACATGAATGGACAATCCGCAAATGAATGTGTGCTGTCTGGAAATGAAAAAACTCGAGGATCGGTTCCTTGCGGACAATCTCAACTGCATCCTGGAACATCAGACATTCAACATGGCAATACTAAATAGACATTCTCAGGATAGCTTTGGTTGCGATGAAAGATGTGAAGAAGAAAAGTCTTGGAGGAGCAAATATCCAACAGGTAATGTGACACACAGTACGAGCAATGCAAAACGTGTGGAACTGACGAAATATTTCAGGAAAAAGAAAAAATAGTAAAATTAAATGTATCGTCGTTACAGCACCCAACCTCCCCTAGCTGTTTTTTTTTTTCTTTTTTTGCGGAGCGTCCCACTGCGGTCAGGCCAGCCGCCACTCGAAAAGACGAAGTCAAGCCAGCCGCCCCAACGATTGTTAATACTGTGCATTACGGTAACGTGCCGACGTGCCCCTGCGTTGGCCACCTTCAAATGAATTATGAAATAAAACAGTCCGTGCAGTATAATAACGAATGCCCCCCCCACCCCCGAAACATGCCTACCTTTCGCTTTACATTTGCTTCGCTTCTCCGAGATCTTTCAGTGGCCGTAGGGAGACCTCGATTTGTGCCGGCTGTTGTGAGAGTGAGCTCCGTGTTGCTAGCAGAAGTAGCCGCCAGAGATCCTCCATCGGCTTGATTATTTCCCACGTCTGGTTCTTTAAAGATACTCGGTACTGCGTTGGGCTTTAGTATTAGGCGTGTGGCGTACCCCATCTCAAATTGTAACATATTTTGTATGTAAGTCCTCATGCCTGAAATGTTCGCTGCGCGCACGCCTGCTTGTCCTTCTACTCATGTCGGTTTTTTTTTTTTTTTTTTTTTTTTTTTTTTTTTAGGGGGTCTCGCGGGTTTTTCCTTGCCGACGCCTTGCAAAATTTTGCAATACACAAAGGCATAAGTGACAGTTTGTGTCCTCCCCGTTGTTATGTCTGCGTGAACTACTGTTCGCCAAGCGAGTATACACACTAGTGACGTCACCACTCGGGGGCGTTGCAACACGGAAGTACTTCTATGTTGAAGAAAAGTTAAATAAATCAATATAAGGGTGTATTCTTCAGCTCTTATGCATTTTTCGTAGCTAAACTAACTATTTACTGCCGATCAAGCCATACATGTAAAATTAAAGGAGCCTTCCTTTAAACATTTGTGTGGAGATTAAAACCAATTTATATCATGCAACATCATAACATTAACTTCATTATGTGTGATGCATTCCAAATATGCAATTTCTTGAAGAACCACAAACTACCTAAAGATCAGTGTTGCCAAAGTTACTTGACTTGACTTTGAAAAGTAACTCAGCTACTTTGCTACTTGATTTTAAGTAACAAAGTTTGATTACAAGTCACATTATTAATTAGTTTCAGCAGACACTAAAAACTTCACTTCACATAAAAATAACAACTGGTTCAGCCAATACAGGTGGGCTGCCATGCTTTTCTTGCCCACCCGCCAGGCTAAGCATCACGCGCCGATTTTCACTATTCGTCCCTATCTGTGAATAGCGGGGGTTCAACTCGATATGTATTTTGTCTTTTTTTTACTGGAACCGGCCTCGTGCAGTAAAGTCCTGTTATTTCCAGAATAGGAAATCACCTTATTCCTCACCTGGAAATTGCCTGCCAGTGACTCATGCCTGCATTATAATAATGCCTTTATTCTGTAGAAGCAAAAAAACAAAAACAAAAGAAAAAACTGCCAGTATAAAAGAAACAACAAGAGAACTTACACGACACTCTGCGAGGCTCCAAATTGTAAGAGCAATTTGACCACAGCTATGTGCCCGTTTCGCACGGCATCGTGAAGCGGAGAGTCGTTTTCATAGCCAGGAGTGTTCAACAGGGCGCCCCCTGATAACAGTGCCTCCACTACTACCAGATGGCCCAGGTTACATGCCTCGTGCTGAAATACACAAACATGAGTCTTGAATCAGCAAACAGCTTGTGTGGGAAATACTCAGAAGGGTTTATTATACATCTATCTATGTTCAATACATTAACATTTTTAAACAATTAATAGTAATGGAATCATCGTTTGGAGCCTTTTTTTTAATTTTTTTAAATAGTCTAAAACCTCAGATTTCAGCATATCAGCATATTGTTCACTGATTTCTGTCTTCCTTCATGAAAGAAGGCTGATTATCTTCTGTGTTTAATCAAAATATTACATTCGCAAACATCTGCTTTTACTTTGGAAAACAATGACCAAACCAGTAACATCAAATCAATTTTCTGTATGTGGCCCTCAAAAAGTATGTCTGAAAAGAGCATGACTGGATTTAAGGCATTACAAGCAGGTTATTGGTCCTACCAGAGGTGTCCATCCTGCATTATCCTTCAGGTTGGGGTCAGCTCCCTGATCCAGTAGTTCCTTGACACCCTCGACATCCCCCTGTAGGACACCAACGAGAATTAATTAAACAACACTGTAAAATCTACTGGTGAAACTGAAGTATGAAACAACATGCAAACATTCGGAATCGCGTTTCATTTCTATCTGTAGAAAGGAGGAAAAGTCCGTTGGAAGTTCTGCCAGCCGGCGCACCATTGAGCAAGTTACATAAAAGCTTCCACACAACTACTAAGTGAACAGCATGCTCTAACGCAAATTTCATCAGCAAAGACTTGCGTCGATATTCCGGTGCTGAAAACCAGGATTTTCATGCTATGTTGAAATCTAGATACAGCAATCCCTACAGTCTACTACAAGACAAAAAAAATAAAACCTCGTCATGGATTTGCAGCAGAGTAGGATAGCTGTCGGTTTTTTTTTTTTTTTTTTTGTCTGAATATTCAGTCCTGAATACTGCCATCTTAGCTATTCAGATGTGTTTATTTGCGTTTAAAAAAAAAAGTATTTTGACTACAAGGTAGGAGTGTGATGATATATAAATATCGCGATAAATTATTAGATACGCCTACGCCAAGTATCGATATTTGTAGTTAATATACAGCCACTATAACGGCTCCATTGTTCATTACTTATTGAGCAATTACATGGCGGGCCACTAGGGGGAGCGCCTCATAAGAGTGGCAGGGAAATGTACGTAAGTCTTCAAGCGAAGAAGACTTATGAGCTTACTTGGGCAAGACATTCATCTGCCCAGCAAGTGACTCAGTCTTTGCACGTTTCTATGAAAAAATGTATTATATCTTCAATTGTAAAGTTTTAAAACACATTTCATGTTTTGACTTTTTGAACGACACAATTTCTGAGGAATATTAATGCTGATTTAATTGGATTTAATAAGTAATTGTATTTATTTATTTACTTTTGCAATGTTACACAAAAAAATGTGTCACAGTTTCTAAAATGAAAATTGACAACCTACCTTTATAGCAGCTAAATGCAGCGGGGTTTCTCCTTTGTGGTTCTTCTTTACGACTGTTGGGCTCCCTGAAGCACGAGAAGGAGATTTTCTAACAGCCCTACTTGGAACAGGCGAACTCTCTCCTCGATCTTCTCCGGGGGGCTTTTTACACCTCAGTTTGGTCAAATATGGTGAATTAATGGCAGCAGGAGACAAGTGACCCGATGACTTTCGACAGCGGCCTGATGAGGCTGTTGGCCTTTTCGGTGTTGTCTCCAGGGCAACGACCTCTCCCTCCAGTCTTGTGCGTTTTGAGGAATGCTGCGGAGAAGAAAGGGAGCCCTGTTTTTTCTGGATCTGTTTTGACATGGAGTCAGAGGCTGGCAGTGTGCCATCAATAATGTCTGATTCATTCTGACAAAGCAAGTTTGGGCTCTTGGGTTCAGCAAGTCCATCTGTCAAGGTGCTCGTGCTAGACACAGGTGCGAGATCATTCATGTCAGATACGACAACAGGGCTAACGAAGGTAACCCTTTTATGAGACGTCCTTTCAACTTCGCCACCATGCTGTTCGGATTCCGTTAAGGTACTTTGATCCTCTATCATCTCCCACTGCTTGTTTATGGCATCAAGCTTCTTTTTCGCCATCTGTCGACTCTGTTTCTTTGAGGCCTTTTGCGATGTTTTCCTTTGGCTGCCCATCTTTTTCGCATATGTCCTCTTCTTCCTCTTCTGGTTGTTTTTGTTGGACTTTGGAGAAGAGGAGCCAGAGTCCTGAGAGGATGAGGTGAAGTTGAAAACTGCCAGGTCACCAACTTCAGCCGTTGAAGCAACGGGCTGCGCTTCCGCCGCTTTTTGCAAAGACTTGCTTTCGGGTATGGCGGCTTTTGGAACTTTTTCCACCACGCAACGCATTTTACGGCTCCGAGGGCTGAGCCAGATCTTGAAGTTCTTCTTGTGTTTTAAGACGGTGCCCTCGTTTTCTGGCCGCATTACCTCAGAGGAGTCTGTGCAATGAGAAATGAGGAAAGAAAAAAATATTTAAGCACTTTAACTCATTCACTCCCAGCCATTTTCACAGAAGCAATCCCGTTCGCTCCCGGCTGTTTTACTGAATTTTGACTGATTTTGCAAGGCCCACAGAATATTGTGTTCAATTGCTATAAAAGCTATAAAGTCTCCTCTTTCATCAGAAAAAAAAAGTATGTTTCGATCTGTTTCCGTTTTGCAGCAATTAGCATTAGAAGAGAGCTAAGTTTCATCAGTTTTCACAAATCTATTTAAAATTCTAAGTAATTTTGCTTTTTTTTTTCTAGATGGCCCTGGTTGATCTCCTTTGCTCTGCTGCCACCTGATGGCCGTTAGGGTAATAACTACCATTTCTGTAACCGTTCTTTGCGGTTGAGAGGCTGCATCAAAGCCTTCTGTATGTTCTAGCATTAAAAAACAAAACAAAAAAAACATATAAATACGTCTTTGGGACACTTAAAACTTTAAAAAAAAATGTATTTACACGTTATTGGGAGCAGATGAGTTAAGAACTCTAAGAAGCTTTGCCTACACCCTAAAATATTTGCCACTGAATCAGAAAACGCAATATTAAAATTGGCGCATTTTCAAGACTTTCAACCACCTGTAAGAAATTTGAATTTCAAAATGTTATAATGAGTCCCGTATGCTTAAGAGGAGCTTTGAAACCAGACTTAGAGTGCACACAAACTGGCATAAACAGGGAAATAAAAGCAAATATTGACTAGTTTGTATGCGTGCCACAGTCTGTGCACAAAAATCCTAGCATTACTAATTGCATTGCATAATTACAGTCATTAGAGGGATGCTGCCGGAAAGGAAAGAAACTGTCCTCCCCCCGTGTCATAATGTAAATGTTTGAGTCTGCCACCGTGACAAAGGAACGGAAGCCAGTAAATATTGATTTGAGCAAACTTGAGCAACATTTACCAAGCAGTCCATCAGGGTTCAACATGGACTCCAAGTCACAATAGAGCGGTATGATGCTGCTGATCTGTCTGTTGATTTTGATGTCTTTCACCCAGGCTGGGCTGTGACAAACCACACAGCCATCACCTGCCTGTGGGCCTGCGCACGACCTATGGAATTAAAAAAATAAATAAATCATTAAAATCCACTTTTTTTTTGGTTCGGTATAATACAAACTCGATACACACAAATACTTGGGTGGAGTATACAAAAAAAAAACTATGTATTTTATAAGCATGTTACAGAAAAACAGGTGTGCATGGCTATTTTGATCATACACTGCAAAAACACCATCTGCATTTATGTGCACAGGCAACTTACGTCGTTACCTTCCACAAACCCTATCTCGTCTCATCCCATCTGATCTCATCTTGCAGTCAATTTACATCGGTGCAGCATATGTACTTCAATTCCATGTAGTTCGAATGTGACGCAGCGCATGAATACCAAGCGTGGCCAAGTCACTGAGATGTAATTTACTCCTACGTGTGCATTTCTGCAGGGCATATAAAGTAATGGGAACGTTACCTGCACAGCATATGCTCACATGCTCCGAGACAAACTGGATCCTTCAGTAACTGGGAGCTGGATGAAGAGAAAACAGCAGTCGTGGTAGGCCATTATGATCAATGCAGATCAGCTATCGTCTTTCAACAGATTCATCCTTAAATAACCGTCACGTTAAGTAACGTCACACACTTACTCGAAGCTTTGCAAGGTCACTTTCGTTCGCAACAAACTGAAATTATTATGATTATTATGATTATTATTATTATGATTGGTATTATTATTATTATTATTATATTTAGGTGTTGAGGGTTATCTGAATAGACTGTCTTGAGGTCGTGTTGTTTTTTCCTCTCTCCCCGTTCTGATTATTCCGGTAAAAGCGAATATCTACTTGTTAAGAGAAGTCAATGGCGTACGACGAGGTTACGGTAACTTACCATTTTGAACAAAGTAGAAGACGTCGAAAATTGGTAAGCGCCTCTTTGGTGTTCTTCCAGTCGTTTGTTTGCAACACAACAGATGTATCCATTATACTAAAATTGAACGCAAGTCTGTACTCCGTTTTAAAATATTGCGACCTACTTCCTGGTTACTGCTCGCATCTCCCGCCTATTCGATGGACGTCACTGTTGGCAACCCTGATGACGTAATTCCGGTAACCGTTCCCCGACTACAGTATTTGTTGAAAAACTCACCTACTCGTTGTTTTGTTGTCTTTCTGAAGCACCCGTAAATGCCACAACATGGCTTCAAAGCAATGTCTAGTATAGTAAAGTAGTATAATTGTGTTGTTGCACTAATTTGAAGTCACAAATGTCGAGTCAGACAAGCTTTATATTGTTTAGTGAGGAAGTTAGAAGAGTTTTTGCTATGTGTGCATTTGTTGTGATTGTATTGTATTGGTGTTAATGTTTTATGTTATATTATGTTTGTTTTTTGTGTTTCTGTAAAGCACTTTGTGACAACTCAGGCTGTTTGAAAGCGCTATATAAATAAAGTTGAGTTGAGTTACAAAAAATAGTTTATTCATATTGTTCATATGTTGCCCTGGTGGTGTATACTGTACTGCAGTGCTCAACATTAAAGAATACACTCACCTTTGAAAAGTAAGATTTGTATTAATTTCTCACATTGGTATGTACAGTCGACCCCCATGCTCGAGGTTCACACCGCAGGTTCCTCCCCCCAACCCCCAATATTTTTTTGTGCGGGCGGGTAGTTACAATTCCCTTCCCATTTTTCCATGGAAAACATCTTGAACGTTTATCATGTTCCTTTGCAGAAAGGTTGGTGTACCCGCCCCCATTATTGTTGTTGATTCAGCCTTTTTCAGCTTTATGGTGAAGCCACATTTAAATAAAACACAATAAAAAAAAGAAATCTAGCATAATGCATCCTACAGCCATGATGTAATCAGTCATACTACTGCAATCTTAAATGAAAATGATTATGTAAACTGGCAGCATTCAAAGTAGCTACATTTCAAAGTGTTTTATTGAATCATGAAAAAATATATTGCTGAATACATTCAAGACCATCATAAAATGGCCCATAAGTACAAAAGATATTTTTTTTTTAGAACAGTCATTCTTGAAGTAAGACATACATTAAGATGAAGGTGTGCACATTAACAAAAAAAATGTTTATTATACATTTTGTGATTTATAGATATAAATTCCTATTAATTGAAAATAAAATAAAATTTAAAAAAAATTAAAAACAATGTCATGAATAGTATTTCTCATACGAATCAAGATTACTAGATTAGGTAATCTCTCAAATAGGATAAAAAATAAAAAATAAAATCCTTCGTACATCCACATCAATAAATATTCATCTGTGCAGGCCCAATAGAACAGCAACAATAGAATTTGGGCAACATCAAAATAATAGTCGCTCTTCACATTGAATCTTAGGAGAGTTAAATCTGATTGCCAGGCATGGTAGATTTGTAGTCTAATACTATTGTCTCAAAGTATCTATTGAAGACAGATGCAGTACAATGAGATCATGTTCTCATTTGAGTGCAGAAATAATATCAGTCAGTCAGCGTTATGTGTCGACTTCTTGTATGAAGCCCAGGTTGTCATCTTCATCATCATCATCATCATCTCCTTTGCTGTGACTTGAGAGGGAACTCTTGTGAAAATTTCCCATGGCAAAGTTGATGAAGACCTGTTGAGGATGAACACAAATATTATTATGATTGTAATATGTCCCCTTGAAATCCTCAATCTCTGCAAATGTTGATTTCACTCCTCAGCCCCCCCCCACCCCCCCTTTTTTTCTTCTCCTTGTGGTATCTTCCAATCCCAGAGCCCCAGAAGAGCAGATCGCAGAAAATCAACACTGGGTGCATAATTTCTCTCCCCAACTCATATTCCATTTATTTTCCCTCAGGCGTGCCCTCCAACCTGCCAGCCTCCCTCTTGCCTTCATTTTACATTGCCGACTCTGTCTTCCACTCCCACTCAAGCTTTCTTGACTGTCCCAATTTATCCTCCTACCGCTTTTCAGTCACTCCGCAGCATCTGCTGCATCCACATCAACAAAACCCCCAAGATGGTTGAGTTGCCTCATTCTTACCTCATCCAAGGTGGTCTGGCTCACAGAGAAGTGCTTGATCTTCAGCGAAGTCTTGTTGCGCTCCAACTGTTGGAAGATGTCAGCCACCCCTCCTGGTGCCACGGGAACGTGGAACTCCGCCATGGACGAATGCTGGTCCTAAATGAGAAAATAGGACGTCTATCATTTCTGCATGCAGTAAATGCTCTTGTGCTGTCACTATTGGATATTTTTAGATTCAATCAATTATTCGATTCAATATTATTATGTTGTTATGGTCCTGTAGTATTTGTTCCCTTGTGATGATGAAGATATCAGTTACTATGCAGTTACGTCCAGTAATTGTCACTGTTTTGTCCTGTATTTCTGACTAATTTTGTCATATAGACCTTTATTCAGTCATGTAGAATTGTCCATTGCCCTAGTGAGAGTTACCGAATGACACTTTTGTCAGTTTGTCGAGGTTTCCTATCGCCACTCTTCCATGCAAGCTGTTCTTCCATTTGTTCAAGGTTGTGTCCATGTATTCAGCCCTGCTCTCTCAATCGAACTTTCTCAGTCAAGAGTTCTCTTCAAGGTCACCCGAATCCAGCCTTGCTCTCTGTTGCTACTTTCTATTTTTGTATAGAAAGATTGTTTCCCAACTCACGTGTCTTGTCTGCATTTGGGTCCTAATTCTGCACCTCACGTGACAATCTTTAGGACGCCTGAATATATGGTACATCTATTCAATCACTGATTGAATAGATTATGCAACCAAGACAGCTGCTGTTAATTTTTCAGGCTTTTGATTGGCTAAAAAGCAGTTGACAGCTGGTGAATGTGTTTTCATGTCATCCAAGATTTTTTTGGGGTATTTTATTTAGAGCTGTCAAACGACTAAATTTTTAATCAAGATTGATCACATCTTACAATTTTGATTAATCGGGATTAATCACTTAATTAAAAAAATGCTTTTTAATCAACATTTTTTGCTCGCCAAATTTGATAACGAGCACCTGTTATGTGTTAATTCTTTCTAACTTTAATGTTATGAGGATGCCTTCCACATTGTTTGATCCACTGCGCGCTCTCACCATCCTCTTTTTCTAATCAGTTAATTACTTGCATAATTTAAAATGAAAAAAAAAATAGCCCCATATTTTGACTTGAACAAATATTTTGAATGTCACATTCAAACATTTATTAAATGCTTTAATTTAACGCATGCAGTTATAGTTGCTCAAACACAACCTGTGCTACCTTTAAGGTAACCATCTGCTGTCAAGCTAAATAATCACCTGGGTCAAAATTAATAGTGAGATTAATCTGCGTTAATACATGATTAATGCAAAATTGCAGAAAAATTGTGATTAATCAATGAGTTAACTTTGACAGCACTAATTTTATTTTGATTTTATTTTTACCATGGAGGTAGTATGAAGGAATTTTATTTATTTATTTATTTATTTATTTATTTATTTATTTATTTATTTATTTTATAAATACCTGCATATGTGTGGACTTAATGCAGTCATATTCTCACGACATAATGTGTATTCTTACCATTATCTTGCTTTTGATAAAATAAAAAATAAAAAAAAAACACTATTTTTTTTTTTAATAAGTAATAATGTTCTTGTCCCAAATGAGCTGCACATTTTATTATTTGAATTCAAATTTTCAATACTGATATTAGTTACATTTAACATGAATGGACAAGTAGTGTGACAGCAATATTCTGCAAAAGATTTCAGAAGAAAAAGGAAAATATGTCTAAAATATCGGCGCACCTCCCTAAGCTTACCTTCAAATACGTGCTGGGAAATCGTTTCTGCATGAACGCGTTGATTGCCTCGACATCACTGGCAGACTCTGCCATGTACATTTTCACAGTGAACCCGCTGCCGAACCTGCACGTAACGACATGAGATGGGGTCAAGTGTTAAAGCCGTGAGCGGCGGAGGCAAGGTGGTGCTTAAGGGGTGCGTTTAGTCGGATGAAGAAATAGCCGTAGCAAATTTCAGAGCAGGGCAGAAATGACTGTATTTGAGGATGTGGAGCTGATTAGAGGTCACAAACCTGTTCTTAATGTGCTGCAAGGAGCCCAGGCAGCGGAACTGACCTTTCACCATAACGGCCAGGCGGCTACACAATGCCTCACACTCCTCCATGCTGAGACACGGAGAAAAATGGAGAAGTCAAAAGGTCAAGTTTGGACTCAAATAGGGTAATTTACAATCCCTGAAAATCTGTTGCATATTTAATACTTTCTTGACAACCAGAACTGGGTGAACTCCCAGCACTGTCACGCATGAAGGAATGAGGCCGTCCTCTAACCTGTGAGAAGTGAGGACCACCGCTGTCTTTCCTTTCACCTCTTCAGAGATGATTTTCCACAGGTGTCGTTTGGTGCGAGGGTCCATGCCAGAGCTCGGCTCATCCTGATGCGTGAGAGGAGGACAGCGTTTTCAAGTCACGGTTCAAACAAAAAATAAAAAAGAATGGGGGTGACACCAAAGTGAGAATTCTCAAGTTCAAGTTCAGTGCTTAAAAAAAAATAAAATGTTACATTGACCTACTCTGAAATGGCAAAAGTACAGTCCAATGGATTTAATGTATACATTTCTCCAGATATTAAAAGAATGTGTGTGCTCACCAGGAGCAGAATCTGCGGATGTCCAATGAGAGCGATAGCGGTGGAAAGCTTCCTGCGTGTGCCGCAACTGTAACCATCAGTGGTAATATTTCGATGGTAGTTCAGCTCCAGCCTTTTTAGAAGGTATTTCACCACCTGGAAGACCGCATGCAGGGATCGTAAAGGGTATAAACACAGCAGGTGAACAACCGTTTTAAAGCCACAAATTAATCAAATTTTGAAGAACTCGCTATAACAGGCGTGTCTAAACTACGGCCCGGGGGGCCATTTGCGGCCCGCCGTCCATTTTTTAGTGGCCCGCGACATATGCTAAAAATGGCATTTGACTCAGTTCAAATAAAATAAAAAAATGTTTGGAGATGGTCAAAGTAAGAAGGGTGGGTGTTGAAAAACAGGTGCTATTAAAGTTTATTTTAGTTAACTAAAACTAATGAAAAAACTAAAATTCAAAACAACAATTTCGTTAACAAAATAAAAAAAAAACGTAGAAGCTTTTTTTTTTAAAAAAAAAAACTAATTGAAACTACATTTTATGTTTACAAAACTAACTAGAATAAAACTACAGTAACTATAATTATAGGAAACATTTCCTTCGTTTTAGTCTTTGGTAATTAATTTTATATATGATTATTTTAAATGTGACTTTTAGTACATTTATTTTGATATAAACCGGAATAATGACATTGAACAACATAAAAAAAAAAGAAGAAAAAACTAATACTGAAACTAACTAAACTAAAACTAAGCATTTATTAAAGAATTGAAACTAATTAAAAAAAACTGAAAAACTGAAAACTAATTAATACTAAATAAATTAAAAAAAACAAAACTCAAAACAAAATAAAAACTAAAATGACAAATTCCAAAACTATAATATCCCTACTGCCAAATTACAAATAAATTGTTTTATATACTGTAGCATTTTTCTAAATATGCAAAAGCACAAACAAATTATTTGTACAATTTTTAGGACTAAACACAATTTCTCTTCATAACATTATGTGGCCCTTGCATCCTTCTGATTTTCTGTATGTGGCCCTCAAATGAAAAAGTTTGGACACCCCTGCACTATAATCAACATCACATTCAAATTTTAGATTGACTCTGTTGAAGTCGTCATGCTACAAATCACTGTGTATTTAAATACAGTTTAATACAGTATATTTATATTTGTGATTTTGAGGATTTGTCTTGGTATTTTTTTTTTTTTTACACATACTGTGATGCACATGAGATCCACCCCCCCTCTCACCTGAGATTGTACAGCACATTAGGCCTGACAAAAACATGCCAATGTGAAATGACTCCATTAAGGCATCGCCATTATCCACAACAAAGGATGGGAGAGTGTCAGCGGGAGTCAACACGACAAGAACTCTTAGGTAGAGCCTCATCTTCATTTTTGTTCATTAGGCCATGATCATTTGGCCAAAGGGCCATAATAGCATCATTGCAGCTAAACAGGGCGAGACGGAGCCATTGGGCATGCTGTCTCACAAAGTGTGTGTCTCTCATAAACACGCACACACTGTGGATAACAATAAAAAAAAGTCTACACACCCCTGCTAAAATAATGTTGTTTTTTTTATAGGGGGGGATAAGAAATCATTTCAAGACATTTGTTTACCATTAATGTGACTATTATTCACATAATACTATTTTCGATGGGAAAAGTACAAATAAACAAAGGAATTAATGTAGTTGCACAAGTGTACACACCCTCTTAAAACTGGGATGTGGCTGTGTTAAAAGTACATTGAGAATCAGCAAACACCTGCCACCATATAAAGTGGCTCTGATGAACTCTAACTAAAGTTCAGATGTTCTAGTAGGCTTTTTGTGACCTTTTTCAAGCAAAATCCTAAAGGCTTTGCACTAACACTAGCTGCTATTTCAAACTGTTCATAATTCTTTAAAAAAAAAAAAACAGACTACATTCTGAAGAAAAACAACCCCAAAGCATGATTCACTGTCTGCATGGTGTTTTTTTTTTCTTTTTCTTTTTTTGATGATGAGCAACATACCTTCTGGGATTATGGCCGAAAAGTTCAACCTTGGTCTCATTACACTGTAAAACATTTGTCGTCACGTATTTGCCACGTGTTTGGGAGATTTTCTTATGATCCATTGAAGCCAAAACCAAATTTGGCTTCTTTTTTTTTTTTCCAATTGCATCTACCTGGCCAAAGCTAAACTGTTTCCTCCTCTGAATCATTTTGAGATTTTGATTCGTGCTTTTATCACAAACTGCTTAGACTAATGTTGGGCACAGACAAACGTCACTTCCCTGACTGCAGCTGGTTCAGAATGCTGCTGTATGACTTAACTGGCACAAAAAAAAAAAAAAAAAAAAAAAAAAACAGCACAACAGTAATTTTAAGGTTATTGTGCTGGCTCCCACTTTGTTTACATATTGATTTAAAATTCTTGCATTAGTTTTTAACTCATTTGTTCCCAAAAACGTATAAATACGTTCTATTTTTAAATATAAACATATTAATACATTTATTTATTTATTTATTTATTATGCTAGAGCATACAGAAAGCTTTGATGCAGCCTTTCAACTGCAAAGAACAGAAATGGTAGTTATTACATAAATGACCAACAGGTGGCAGCAGAGTATAAGAGATCAACTAGGGCCATGTTGCAAAAAACCTCCATTCCTCACAATTCTAAATACATTTGTGAATAATGATGAAACTTAGCTATATTCTAATGCTAATTGCTGCAAAATGGAAACAGATAGAAATATAATTTTTTTCCAGATGAAAGAAGAGACTTTAATCTTTCTTTTGGTAGGTTCCATGTTTTTATAGCAATGGAACACAATATTCTGTGGGCCTTGGAAAATCAGTCAAATTCCAGTAAAAAGCCAGGAGTGAAGGAGATTGCTTCTTTGAAAATGGGTGGGAGTGAAGGAGTTAAATGCCAACATTAAAATTGCTCTTTAAATAAAATTGAATTGCTGGTTGATATGATTTTTCTTCCTATTTTCAGACAAGACCATCAATTAGGGCCAGCAAATCAACACATAAAAAAAAAAAAGATTGGTTCTGAGAATGATAAAGGAGAAAAAACAAATGGAATCCTGTCATCTTCAATTTTGAAGGTTTTGTCTTGACGAATTAGGAATCGAATCTGACATTACGATTTCACATGCCACATGCTGACAGCACAAGTGTAAGCAATTCCAGCTGCCCAAGAAGTAGCAGACATCACTCAATATTGTCACACCTGCTGATTATTTTAGCATGAATGCATCCACCTGCAACCTCATTTCAGACATCAACGCAATGATTGTCAGATAATGAAAAACAGCACATCCTTCAAGCGCTTACCCGGTCTATCTCTCTCTTTGAGATGCCTTGAATACGAGCGTAAAAATACAAGTGCTCTTCGCCAGTGAGCAGATTATCCAGCGCATCCACCTGGGGACAGTAGCCGATGTTAATTCCCTTGCGCCGACACTCCATAATGTCTACCAGCCGCCTGAGGAAACACACACACAAAAAAAAAATAGAAAGACGCACTTGAAAGGCGTTCGGAATTTTCAATAGGGAAGACGGACAGACAAGGAAGTTGAGTGGGGCTTTGTACTAGAAAGCACGACATAGCCTATAAATCTGAATGTGCTTTCATGTATGAATGTTGATTTATGCTACCTAATCATTTGTGCTTCATAAAGCAATATAGCTCGGATCCATCTGGCAGCTCACGTAATAGAACGAAATCCCTTTATTATTAAAAGAAACATCATTTTTCATTAGTACACTGCAGCATTAGAACATTTGTGATCCTCAAGGTAAAATCTACACTGCAGTTATTGAACTCCAAGGTAACTAATTATACATTTTCCAGAGACAAATATTCCCAAGGTGAAAGTGTTGAGCGTCAAGGGGCCAAAAGTGTTTGGGTACGATGGACCAAACAACGTGTTCAGTCAAGCATGAACATGAGCATTAATTAAGTGTCTTGTTATCATCTTGAGAAACCCAAAAGTCTTACTACATTCACAAGATGGCAGCTGTTACATTATATATGGTTATTGATCTATTAGATCTATAAGATGTATTAACAGAATAAACTGATATTAAGCACATATTATGCATACTGGATATCCGGCACTGAAATCTTTCAACAATAAAAGGCAACGGCTAAAACATGCATCACCAGAGATGATGTGAGTCCGCATGTTTGCAGAGAGGCCCATATGCTTCCATCTCGCTTGCTTTGCCGTGCTTTTAAAAACTCAAAAATAATGAATGAGTAGCTTGCTTACCCGTCGCAGTCCCTGATCTGTGCAGTGCCATCCGTGGGGCTAACATCTCCTGTGAGCATCTTGAATGTGGTTGTTTTTCCTGCTCCGTTCACTCCCAGCAGACCGAAGCACTTTGGAAAAAAGATGAATCATTTATTAAAGCTGCTTGACACAATGTTCAATATGCAACCACTTTATAAACAGCAACCGTTTAACAAGTAAATCATATAACACTTGTAAAATCATTCTACATTGGTTTAGTTATCCATGATGTCAGGTCAGGAGAACTCTATCCATCTGAATTTGATTATTAGTCCCTGAGTTTACTTCCAACTACTCCACACGGGGACTACAGCGACATTATGGTTAAAGGGATTACACCACGGTATTTTAAGCCCTTCCAAAAGTTAACTATCGGCATATAATGATTAAATCTTCCCTTCAACACCATGGCGATGTAATTTTTTATGAAATATTAGGTGTTTTGCTGGTTATTTTTGTAACGCGGATGTAAAATGCCCCGTTCGGTAAAGCCTCGCCTCTCCCCGCGTGATTGACCCGCCCCCGGCGATCCAACTGCAGTCTGCTGTTGTAGCTCTGCGTTTGAGCACTCCTCTGAGTACGCCACGCAACTTGACGTACGCCAATTCTTCAATAAACATTTGAAACAAAATGGCTCCTTGCCGCAAGAAATCGTGGAGGAAGAGGGCAGAAGAAACAAACCTGGGTTAGTTTCGAACCAGGAACTTGCTGTTTAAAAGAGCGAGAACACTAGCCACTATACTATTCGTTCAGTTAGGTTCAACAGTGCAAAAGCTTTACTTGTAGTTTACACAAGTGTCAGCCAGAACCCTGGGATTTTAAGACAGCCAATTGTCATTGCACTTTGGCATTGCAAACGTGTAGGATAATTGATTGCTTTGAATTCATTTGGACAGAATGTTTACTGATAAAGGCTACTTTTGTCACTACCCCATGGAGGTCTCAGAGAAAGTGGGCGTGCGTTTAGTCCGCAGAGGCGGTGCGGGGGTGGGTCCGCACCTTATGACGTCAAAGAGTGCAAACAGTTTGTTTTCTCCGGTTGGGAGGGGCTGGCGCTTGGAGAGCAGAATGACCTTGAATTTCTCAGAGAGGGTCGAATGGAGGAAAACATTACTTCGGTGATGTTTTTGGTTAGGCATTAGCATTTTAACATGGTTAAACGTGCCAAAAAGTTGATTTTTCATGTTGCTGTCCTTTAAAAGCAGTGCCTCCCAAGGTATGACCCCCTTGGCTGGTAGGATTACCTCTCCTGCAGGAATTCCCACAGACAGCCGCTTGACTGCAAAGATCTTCTTGTTGAGATGCTGATAGATTTTGGTGAGCTGGTTGACTTGCAGGATGTCTGCACCTGCTGCTCCACTGGACACCCGCAAGCGCTCAGCTGCAACGTCCTCATCTTCACCTTCAGCCATCTGGGACACCTTTTTCCTGCCCAAAATCAAGTGCCTGCAGAGAGAAAACAAGATGATCAATCACATATTCAGTCGTTATTGGATTTGGAAAAAAAGAAACATAAAATAACAACCAACAGAGGGAGACAGAACGGGAAGCCTGGTGGGTCAATATCAGCCTCCTGAATTTTTTATTAGAATTATTAAAAAAAAAAAAAAAAAACATAAAGAAGGGGGAGGGGAAAAACCAAGACTACACATCTGCTCCTTTAAATGAATCTGGAAAAAACAAGCACATCCAGTCAACCGAGTTTAATTTGAACACATAAGAGGTGGAGGAGCTGGAGATGCTATTTTCCTTATTATAAACCATGGTAACCAACAAAAAAGCTCCTGAAACTATTACTTTCAGATAAAAATAAATAAATAAATCTTTGAGAATAAACTACAACATTATTAAAAGCCAATTTTTCTATTTCCCGCACCTGACGTTGCGGATGAGAAACGTGTTGAGTAAGAGACGCAGCGTGAAGAAGACCACGCCTTGGACGATAGAGGAGATGAACATCCAGCCAAGAGCTTCTGTGGAGAATGGATTCTTGTAGGCGTCGATGCCGTAGCCGCTAAGGATCTGGACCTCCACGTTCATTCTGGCCAGCTTCATCAGTCCGTTACCAAAGTTGAATTGAGGGAAGATGAGGAAGACGTCGCTCAATATCCTGAAGATATTCTGGATGTTCTTTTTCTGAGAGAGACAATGAGCATCGGATTTACCATATAAGGAATTGTAGTGCAGTAGTCACTTTTCTGCTCATGGGTGCAATATATTGCAAATTTTCAGTGTTACTGAGTAGTAGTAGTAGTAATACTACTACTACTACTACTACTACTACTACTACTACTACTACTAATAATAATAATAATAATAATTAGGGGTGCAAGGAGTTTTAATTTTTTAATCATAATTAATCGCATGACTTCAATAGTTAACTCACGATTAATCGCAAATTTTATATCTGTTCTAAATATACAATAAAATGTACAATAAAATATATTTTTTCTAAGTTTTCATACTCGTGTTAACACAAAATTTGTAAAAAATAATAATAATAATAATAAACTAATACAAATATGGTCGCATATTTAGTCACTGATATGGTATTTTAATAATAATTCATGCAATTGAGGTAAAATAAAAAAAAATGTACTGTACTGTAAAACAACGAGTGTGGTATTGATTTGTGTTGAGGTCAATTTTCTGCCACTAGATGGCATAATTGCATTTGTAAGACGTGGTGACAGCACAGTACATTTTTCTTTTCATATTAAGAGCTATCTAATCTTTAACATGAAGTAACTTGTGGAATTCTGCACATTTGTAAAATTGTAAAATGCAACCTGATCCCAGTCTCCACAAATATATACATTATTATTAAGTATTTGTGGTGTCTGTGGATCTCACTCTGCTTCATCTATCCTTCCCTCCTTCCTCTCTTTAGTTTTTCCTCTGGTCTCTTGAGATGTCCCAAATCTGTTGGAATCTGGAGGTTTCTGGGGTTGGTGTAAGATTCTGGTTTTGTAACCATTTGGGTGGCAGGTGGTGTTTAGTTTGTGCTGGATTTCACTTGGATTCATCTTTCTTTCCTTTGACCTTTCCTCTGGTCTCCTAACCTTCTGAACTTCACGACTCTGGCGAGACTCTGAAGTATCTGGTTAAGGTGAAGGGTAATGGGATTTTTATTTAGTGTTAGGTGAACTAATGAGTACAAACTCACACGAATTCACGTGCACGTACACGCATTAAAGAAATATATATAATTACTAAATTTTGACGTGGACGTGTCTGCTGCGTTGCAACTGGAATCCCCCCAGTATAAGCTCTCCAAGTAAGGGGCGGCCATTAATTGCGCCTTAAAAAAAATACTGGCATGAAAGGAACTTGAATTTAACACACTAATTTTGACACCCCCAATAATAATAATAATTGCAGAAATGATGCTGACCTCTACGCTGGTCGTCGTACTTTGAGCCAGAAAGAAAACAATGGAGGTGGACATGATGGTATTGGTGCTGATGAAAAGGTTAATGCACACGTAGGTGATGAAGGCCGTCTCTGCATCCTTGAAGACGCCTGACAAGAGATACATCCAGGGGAAGGTGGCAAACCTGAGGAGTTGACAGTGGAAATTTGACCTCAAAATCAAATTAAAAATACATTTTTAAACAATGCTTCGCTTAGAATCAATGCTAGGATGAGGTGCACTAAAAATGCTGACAAGGTGGATGGAAATCATCAGGAAAAGAGAGGAAGCTAGATTACTTCTTCTTTTATTCCCCACCAAACCTTTTTTTCTTTCCTTCCCCACTCCTTCCTCTCACATAATCTGCTTGTTTATTTGATTGGGTCAAAACAACACAAAGGGAGCGGAAGAAAGGGGAAATAGATTAAAAGCAGGAAAGTAGCACAGGACAACAAATCGAGCTGAACAGAGACGTTGCATCTGGGAAGCGAGCCCAAAAAAAAAAAAGGTGCTTGGTAGACACAGGACGGCTGCCAAAGCGTAGCGGAGAACAGCAGCATGACGGCTGCGAACCAGAGCAGGTGGGTGCTGCCTGCCAGATGGAGGAATGTGATTATTCATTGCTTGGGAGGGAGACATCTGTCTGATAAATGAGTTGCACAGTGCTGACTCGGCCTCCTAAGATCTAGGGCCCATTGGCAGCAGAGCAAAACACAGGAGGGTGAACAGTAAATAGTAGAATTAAAATGATGTAAATATAGCCAAGGACAGATG
Source organism: Festucalex cinctus (assembly GCF_051991245.1). Taxonomy (NCBI): domain Eukaryota; kingdom Metazoa; phylum Chordata; class Actinopteri; order Syngnathiformes; family Syngnathidae; genus Festucalex; species Festucalex cinctus. Next base: position 23,000,894 of record NC_135421.1, on the reverse strand, counting down.
CGACGTCGGATTTGTATGCAACAGAGAGAACCAATTATTGGCGTGAAAATGTGTTTACAAGCGAAAGGGGATAAAAGCTGACCTTCAATCTAAATGTTGCTGGGGCATCAGTTTTCAAATCTTGGAAATTTCAAGATGACATCGACGCTCAAATTTATTGCTTATAGCCACACTTCATCCAGGTGACTGTCCTTTTTTTTTGTATTTCTGGCTAGAAAATAACGAGGTTGTATTCTATTTTGTAGGGCTGAGTATCAATTCTTATTTCCTTAATCAATTTGATTTTCATTGACAAGAGTTCAGTCTGATTCGATTTTTTTTTTCAAATTGATGAGATTCACTTAACTTCAATCCAATATTCATTGCTGGTAGTTATAAGATTAATTCTTCTTGAATATCAAGGGCATGATGAAAACTCCACCAACATTAAAATTACAAATTAAATTTTGCAGAGGCAATAACTGGTTAAATGATTTAGTTTATTAATGAAAGTAACAAGTGTTATAATCACTTTAAACAAACATTGACGAAAGGATGAGATTTTATAATTCAATAATTGTAACTATAAATTAAAAAGTTTTAAAGTGCAACAAGTCAGGTCTTTCATAAATGTAAGAAAATTTAGAATAGATACAATCTGTCATGGTTTTGGTTGGTTTTGGTTTGTTTTTTTACTTTTTGTTTTTGGCAGGGTTCTAGTTTTGAGTGAGTTTTGTTTGAGTTAGTCATCATGTTCCTTCAAGTTTCTATGATCTGTTATGTTCTGCTTTTTTTTTGTGTGTCTCACATTGTCTCGTCAAGCATTGTCCTGCCCACCTGTGTTTGCCTCGTGTGCCAACCTATCAGAACACTCTGCTGTCTTGCCCAGCTGTGTCTCGTTGTGTCAACTAGTGTGTATTTAGTCTTTTGTTTCCCCTCCGTCTGTGTCGATTCATTGTCATTTTCCTCCCGTCATGCTGACGGTTCTGTTCCACGTCTTGTCTCGTTTTACCCTGTTGGACTTTGTTGTTTTGGTTTCTTAGTTTGTAGCTCATTTTTGCCTCCTCGTTTTTGTTTATTAAACATTTTTTTGACCGCATTCTTTGCCTCCTCGCCCTGATTCCCTGCATTTGGGTCCACGCCCGTGACGTGACAAAAACAGTAAGATTAAAAAAAAAAAAAAAAAAAAAAAAAAAAAAAAAGGCCTTTCTTATGAATTAATTGGTAAATGAGATAAAATAATTGATTCATGGTTTTATGAATCGATATCAGGCTCTAAAATGAAAATCAATTTGATACCGGTTATTCAATTTTTTTTAAACCCAGCCCTAACTATTCTGTATTGGATTTTTGAAATTCACCAACCTCAAACAGCTTGTATGAAACATGCTTTACATCAAAAATAAAGACAAGGAAACTTCCAGTACGTTGAAAAGATGAGGACGCTAACATATAATGCATACTGATGACTCACCCAAAGAGCACCAAAAGTAGCGAGACGGCAGCTAAATTTTGCTTATCCGTGAACGCTGGAACCTGGAAGGCTGCAACCACGCCGATGGTCAAAATGACAGGAATCAAATAGATGATCTGTGGGAAAAGATCCAGGTCGTAATCCGTTGCTGACAAATTATTTGATGGTTATCGGTTATTAAATGGACGAGGTGGTGTTTTCGTGATTTATAGACTGGGCAATTAGGTGTTACCATGTCATAAAGGAAGTTAATGGCCCAGTAGAAAGGCTCACTGATGCCCGCGATGTGCTGCAGCCTCTTGGAGCCGCTGTGATGCTCCCTGACGACGTAGATGGAGAAGCTGGCTGTAGTGATGGAAAAGCCTGCGAGCACGCACATGGCCACAAGGATCTGGAGCATTCCCAGAGTGCTGTGAAGACCAAATTGGATTATTCACAAGTGGTCTCACAGAAACAATATCACAGCATCATTTTTATGAATCGTTGGGCCAAGTTTGTTGACATCTAATAATGAAAACTATATTGTGCGTTGCTGCGGCTTGCGGTTGCAATTTATTTTGGTGCGGCTGTACTCGCAACAGTATATTATACGTGCGGTACCTTATATGGAAAAGTTATAGGGAGTCCTGCACTATTTTGGCAAGACTTTTTACTAAATGTAGTGTCGGCAGGGATGTTTATCTTTTCAATCAGGAGAATATTTGTGAGTAGGGCAAGACCAATTAATCAGCCGATATTAGCTTTTTTTTCCAGATTGTTTAACACGTTAATTTTTCACAAGATAAAACACCATTCAAAAAAACAAAATAAAAACAAAATCAAACCACCTAAAAAAAATAAAAAATAAAAAAAAAATCAGATTTTTCCTGTAATATAATGTTAAATATTAATTCATTCAGTCATTTTGACTTAAGCAACGCACTTCGCTCCCGGCTGGCTGTTTTACTGGATTTTGACAGATTTTGGAAGGCCCATAGAATATTGTGTTCTATTGCATTAGAAATATGTCTTGTTCCATCATAAAAAAAAAAAGTATTATTTCTGTTTCCATATTTCAGCAATTAGCATTAGAATATAGGTAAGTTTCATCATGATTCACAAATCTGTTTAAAAATGTGGGGAAAACAGCTTGTTGCATGATGGCCCTGGTTGATCTCTTATAATCTGCCGCCGTTTTTTGTTTTTTGTTTTTAATAATTATGCAAACTCTCCTAACAAACTTGCAAACATAGAAATGTCCACAATTCCACTATTGTACGCCTGAGTGAACTCCTGATAAATTAATGAATCCATTAAAAATACATCTGGAGATTTTTTTGGATCGACTACAGATTCCAAGAACGCAACATCAGTGGAAAACATCAATTTTTGAGCCATAACACCACTATGTGTTCCTGTGCAAGTTGGCCAGGCCGGAACCACCATTCTAATCAGCTACCCGCAGCTCGAAGAGAATAAAGCCGAAGCTGGCTGAGTGACCAAGTGAGAAGGAGGAGAAAAAAAAAAGAGAAAAAAAAAGAAGGAACATGGTGGGAGCGTTAAGGAAGCTCCAATTACTGTACGTAGCCAGCAGCAACTGATCAGGCTCATTATCAGCATGGCCAAGCTGTAGCTTGAGCTTCCGCAATGTATCCCATGGGCAGCCACATTGTGAGAATCAAGATATCTTACTGTAATAAGCCGACTGTATCTTTAAAATGGCCAAGGCCAAATCAATACGTCAATATGGGCATGGAAGAAGGAGAAAATGGCTTCTTGTCCTGGAGTAGCCTGCCAGGCTAGCAACTATAAAAAAAATCTCCATGGATACAAAATAAAATACTGAAGGTTTGAGGGTGATGCCATTTTCAATCCACTTGCGAAATTAATAATTTGGTACGGTCCACCACGAGAATTCATACATTTTAAACATGTAACCAAACAAATCCTTCCTTATGTGTTCTGAACATTTTTTTTTTTTTTAGTTCATTTTAGAAGTTCCAGTCAATCAGCTGCTCGGCCATCGGCTGGCCAAACATCATTATAATGGCACTCTGCTCTATAGTGCAAGCGCAAGAAAATCCATTTAGAAAATCAAATATTAGTGTTAAAAAAAAAAAAAAAAAAAAAGCACCATCTCCTCGAGCCCTCACTCAACCACTTATGATGTCCTAAGTAAAATGTGTGAGGCTTTTTATTGAGTGAAGCCGTAGAACAACAAATAATTACACCATTAGGAGCTTTTTGCTAGTGCATGTTTTTTTTTGTTTTTTTTTTTAAGTAAGTAAAAAATGCATTTACATTGAGTCGTCTTCATCTGTCCGACCAAAGTATGGATGACTGTACACTGAAATGGCTGCAACAAAAAAGAGGCAGAAAAGGAGCAAAAATATTAACTACATAACAGGCATAATCACAATAATGATTAATAAACTTTGTTAAAATGGAAGTCAACCAAAAAAAAATGTTTTCTTGACAATAATAGCTTCTAAATATTGTATTCTGGTTAATATTGCAAATGTGGAATGTGAGTTAAGCAGCAAACTTTAGCAGTTTTTTTTTTTATTTATTTTTTTATCAATATCAGAAGGCGGCCATTTTGCCACTTGCTGCTGAGTGAAAATGGCATCACAGTTGCTCAGTCTCAGGTAACGACCAATCACAGCTCAGCTTCAGAAAACAGGTGAGCTGTGATTGGTCATTACCTGCGCGACTGTGATGTCATCTTAAGTTGACAGCAAGTGGCAAAATGGTCGCCCCCTGAGATAGATAAAAACGGCTAGATTTTGCTGCATAACTCATATTCCACAAATGTAATAGCTATCAGAATTTCATGTTTAGACTAGTGAGGTCACATATATTATTGTCAAGAATTAAAAACAGTTGACAGTGTCATACAAAATAGAGCATTATCCAGTTTGGATGTAAATATATTTTGATCTTGAAAATGACACAGTTGAGCTTTCTAAAGAAGTTTCTAATGAACGTCAAACTGGTTATCGCCCCTCTCTGTAACCGTGTACTCGCTGCTGAATGGCTTGAATAGGCTGTAAATTTCAGTGTTTTAGGTGAGCAGGAGTGCGATGACACATCCGTGGGCAGGTTCTAACCTCGAGTGGGAAGTCTATTATATAAGGCTAAGAACTTACATGTCCAAAGCTAAAAGATCATAACTGTCATAAGTAATCCCCCTGGATCTCACAGCTTCTGTATATATGCTATGTGTGCGTACAAGTACTGTATAATTATATTAAAATGTCAAGTCTAATCTTTACGGTGATGCAATGACACGATAACGGAATAGAGCACTTAAAATAGTGAACCTCCCGACCCCCTTCCCTTTCTCTCCAACCCTTTACCTATAGTCGAATGGGATATAAAGTATTTGTATTCATTACTGCTTCACAGCAGCATATAGTACCGTATTCCTTTGGATCCTTATCTGCTGGAAGTTTGTAGCGTAGGATGAAATTGTTGAGGCTGTTTAAATATGCTGGCATTGTGTGGTAGCCCTCAGGGTTGAACCAAACCTACACAAACACACAAACACTCACAACTGTGAGGCCATCTTCATGCGTCATGTAAAGTTTTCCTTTTCTAATTCGATTGACAGCAGAGAAGAGAATGATACCTTCGATAAGGTGGCATTGTCAGACTTGGCTAGAATATCCGTTTGCAGGTCAGGTGGGAACGGCTTTCCAAACTCAAACCCGCCGTACCTGAGATACAAAAAAAACCCAAACGTTTGGAATCAACTTTTTCAACACCTAACCAGGAGCATTGTCAACTATTTCAGACTCATTCACTTATGTTCACAAACAGCCGCAAAAGAAATGCGTAGAGGTAGATATGCTTGCTTCTTCTTACCTGTTCCTAATAAAGCCATTGGCCGTGGTCAACAGGTAATTCTCTACATTGATCCCACTTATGTTGTAAACGATCTGCGAAGACGGGATCTGACGACTGGCTGGCTGGAACCTTTCCCCATGGCAAATCTGCATCATATTTTGGAATTAACCCAAAATGTGAAAGCATGAAAAAATTCTCACTCGCTTCCATTCTCGCCGTCCCTCACCTGTTCCTTAATGGTACATTTGCAATCACTATATGACACGGAGCCGTTTCCTCCGGAAGTCCAGCTGCTAGTTTGGCTTGTGCAAACCCTTGAAAGAATAATGAATACATTCACTGAGTGAAAATGGTGGCTCAATGAAACGACGGGAGTGCAGTCACATGCCAGAACGTAACTTCACATGAGTTGATATGACGGAGACGACGCTAAAAGCCTGTACACAGCTAAAGAGATGGAAGGAAGGTCGAGAGCAAAGCACTCATACAGTAACGCAGCTGCAGGCACTCAAGACTTGACTGCTTTTGTACATACTATTCAAGCTGGGCCCTGGGCATAGGCGAACTAGGGCGCCACCTAGTGGAGGGGGCGCCAAATTTCAGGGTTAAAAACCAAACAAAAAAAGGCATTCGTTTGACTTTATTTTTTAATTTGTAGTTGTCTGTGAAATTTGGTATTTATTGTGTGGTGTGGTATAAAATATTATTTATTAATGTATTTATTTATTTATTCGTTTATTTTCACGGCGGTGGAGACGGGGGGGGGGTGGGGGGGGTGGGGTTGCACGTTCGGCCAGGGCACCAAATTACTTAGCGCCGGCCCTGATGCGATTGAATAGAATTTTGACTTCTAAACTTGTGCATATATATTTATTTTAGTTGTAATCTTTGACAATGCATAGATCAAAGTTTAGATTTTAAAGTTATTATTATTATTATTATTATTATTATTATTATTATATCAAAGTTTAGATTTGAAAGTAAAGTTATGCTATTCTGCTGTTTCAGGTTATTGCATTATGTATAATGTATATGCATATTGTCATCTGATACCTTCAATGCCCAAATGTGGTCAATTTTACATTTTTTTCACAAATCGATACGTTAGCTCAGCCTGTTTCTTTTTTTTTCTTTCTTTTTTTTTTTTATTATTATTATTGACCCCTCTAAAGTGTTGAAAACGGCTTTCTCTCTTTGAAAATACAATATTAATGTCTCAACCGTTTGGATTTTTATTTTCCTGAGAGGTGAGGGCTTTGGAGATGTGAGGATTCTGCTCTGTACCAGCGATATGTGCGTTTCATGCTCGTGAAATGCTGTCAGGTTTGTTTCTCTACAGCAAAAGGACAAGAATGGATGTAGATTTTTAGATTTGTGAAGGTCTACAGCACACTCTCCCTCTTGTCATTTGAAGGCAAAACATTCAATCTCTATTGCGCCGTTGGATTTTTACACTTCTTCTGGGGGGCCAGGGAGCTTTAAAATGGCTCCGAGGTGTACTTCACGAGTCTCAACACTGCGATCCAGCGACAGTAAGGGGAAAATCTCTGCAATAAACGGGAGGTGTTTATGGAATACAAATTATGCTGTTGAGCTGCAAGGCTCTGCTGTCGGCATTCGCTCACATGCACAGAGAGCCAAGAAACGGGAAAAAAATAAGAGCGACGCAAGAGACTCAGAGTTGTTGAGATTGGAAGGAGGCAGACTAGGAAAATGAAACAAGGGAGCCATGGGAAGAATGAGAATGAGATCAACTGGAAATTGCTGTTAAATATGGAAGCTTGTGTTGTTGTGTGTACGTACGGGTTACTTGACTGGTCAAGGCAGCTGTTATCCATTCCTGGGAATGACATCATCGTGTCCACCAGCTTGCTAGATTTTTCATTCTGGTTACTGTGACAATACATAACAGAAATAATGGAATTGATCATATTTGAGGCATGGGGGGGTTATATTTTTGTTATTTGGACGAGAAGGATGAGAAAGTAGTCCATTGCATGCTAGCATAGGAGACTAAAACTACTTTTCGGTTAGCATTTCTGTGTGAAAATGACCTACCGTATTTTCGGTATTCGTATTATCGGTGACCCTGCACAATCGGTGACGCGCATGCGCAGAAGATCCCGCCATCTTGGATCGCTAGCTAATACTAATGCTTTACATCAGAGAAAATAATAAAACAGCTGTTTATTCATTTTGGGAGTGAATGGAGTTGTCAGAAAGCTGGTTTGTAATCTATTAATAAAGTTTGACTGACCTATCTGACTGTTTTGTTGACATTCCCTTTAGCGCAGCACCATCTAATGGATGCATAACGTAACCCCAGCCTCTACTGCAGTGCCTTATATATGGAAAAAGTTTTAAAATATGTAATTTATTGAAGGTGCGTCTTATAATGCGGTGCGCCTTATAGTGTGAAAAATACGGTAGTTTGGTTATATTTTCACTTGGGACTTTATTCTAAGGACATTGCTGCTTTACTTGCCAGTCGTCACCATTATGTTGTGCCTGACAGACACTGAAAACATCTCAAGTCTTGTAGTCTGCTAAATAAGCTACCACTCGCACGTAAATGTTTCTCGTTACGATGACAAAGTTTCTCGTTTGGACGAGAAAGTTTCTCATTAGAATAAGAAAGTTTCTCATCTCCATGAGTTGAAGTCATCAACGCTGGTCTCACTCCCAAAAAAAAGCATGCTCGAAAAGGTAACATCCATCCATTCATCCATCCATCCATCCATCCATCCATCCATCCATCCATCCATCCATCCATCCATCCATCCATTTTCTTGACCGCTTATTTCTCCATGTGGTAGCTTCATTATTTTTCAATTACAATTAATTACAATTAATACCTTTAAAAAGTATTTTTCTACTTGTCGACTGATGATGACATCACTTGTGCTGAGGAAGGAGGTAGCGACCAATCATGGCTCAGTTTAAAGACCAAAGCCAGAAAACAGGTGAGCCATGATTGTCCACTACCTACTTCCTCAGCACAGGTGATGTCATCATCCGTCGACAGCAAGTGGAAAAATAAAATTACATTTTTTTTTAAAGGTATTAATTGTACATAAAAAAAATAATGAAGTTATCAAATTCATTCTGGACAAAATATTAACTTTTCACTGCTTCAAATTGTTCAATGAGTCAAGTATACCTTTAACATTGTTTTCAACTTTTATGTTAACAAGAGTATGAAAAAAAAATTTCATTTTAGAACAGATATAAAAGTTGTGATTAATCGTGAGTTAACTATTGAAGTCATGAGATTAATTAGGATTAAAATTTTTAAAATTAAAAAATTTAATCTAAGATGCAGTCATATTTGTTAACAAGAGTATGAAAATAAGAAAAAATACATTTGATTAATTTATCATTATCATGATTTAAAAAATGTAATTGCCTGAGAACCATAATCCATCCATTCATCCATCCATTTTCTTGACCTCTTATTCCTCACAAGGGTCACGGGGGGTGCTGGAGCCTAGGCGGACGTGCTAACCAGTCACCCACCGTGCCGCTCAAAAAGGTAACAAATCAAATCAATTACTTCAACCTTCGAACTGGATAAAGAAAGCAGATGAACTTTTAATGGCACCTCAGCATTTTCTTCGGTACGCATTCTGTATATCCTTAATCAAATAGCGCCACTTCTCAGGGCAAAGACAACCTCCCCCGACACTTTTAATGTTATTCACTTTAATCGTGCATTGCATCGACACACGTCGCATTCTCCGTCTTGATTTCCCCTTTGGGCATGTCTGCCCTTCAAAGAACCTCCACTTTTTTGATACCCAAAAAGTGATGCAGGGACACGCCGGGCCAATTCAAGCAACAACATGCATCAGCCCGTCATTAATATTTCAACAAATCCAAATTGCCTTGTTGCGGGATGTACTTTAATGATTTTTGTGCCTCCTAGAGGTACATCAATACAAACGCAAGGGTTTCGCGGAAATCTTGTCAGTGACGTGAGGACTTAGATCAGGGGTGTCCAAACTTTTTCATTTGAGGGCCACATACAGAAAATCAGAAGGACGCAAGGGCCACATAATGTTATGAAGAGAAATTATGTTTAGTCCTAAACATTGTACAAATAATTTATTTGTGCTTTTGCATATTTAGAAAAATGCTACAGTATATAAACTAATTTATTTGTAATATGGCAGTAGTGTTATTATAGTTTGGGATTTTTTCATTTTAGTTAGTTTTTATTAGTTTTCAGGGTGGTTCTGTTAGTTTTTATTAGTTTATTTCTTTAAAAAAATGCTTAGTTTTAGTTTACTTTGTTAGTTTCATGGGTGCGATGTCATCTGAAGGTGCTTTTCTATTGGCTGCTACTAGATGACGTCACTTCTGTGTGACATACTTTCAAACGTCATTTTTCCGGTTTATATCAAAATAAATCTAATAAAAATCACATTTAAAATCATCCCCAAAGGCTCATGCGTTAAATTAATTACCAAACACGAAAACGAAGATTATGTTTGCTATAATTATAGTTAGTTTTAGTTAGTTTTGTAAATATAAAATGTAGTTTCAGTTAGTTTTAGTTTTTTTAAAAGCATTTTGTTTTTATTTTATTTCGGTAACAATATTCGTTTTTGAAATTTAGTTGTAGTTTTTTCATTAGATTTAGTTAACTAAAATAACCTTTAATGGCACCTGTTTTTCGATACCCTCCCTTCTTACTTTGACCATCTCCAAACATTTTTGTTTTGTTTATTTTATTTGAACTGAGTCAAATGCCATTTTTAGCACATGTCGCGGGCCACTGAAAAATGGATGGCGGGCCGCAAATGGCCCCCGGGCCATAGTTTGGACACCCCTGACTTAGATAATTTAGTTTTACCTGAATCCCATCCGATCAGATCAACAGCGTTGACGATCTATCTACACATTTATTCCGCCCTCCACGAGGACTGACCTGAAAAAAGAGTAACTTGGTTTGAAGTTGTAGAGTGCGGGGCTAAGCTCCAGCTCAGGGTAGTGCCACAGATCGTTCCTGATGGATCCCAGGCCCATGGCGAACGTTACAAACAAAACCGGAAGTAGGATCTTGGAGATCAGGCCTCTGTAGTCTCTGCAGCTGTGATGGAACCTCTTGATCAGTATGGCTTTGACTTGCTGCCAGGCAAGGGCCATGCCTTGTGTTCTGTTGGAACTAGTCAACTCTAGAGGATATTTGGGGGAACACAAAACCAAAGTGAATCACTGGCTTACTTTCCTATTCTCTGTTAGCTACATTAGTAAATTTCGTAGAGGAAACTTTACTCTAAAGAGTACTTTATTTGGTCCTACTCTACATCGAGTAAATTTTACACTCGGAAGAGAGTAAAATACAAAAAAAAAACACTCAATGGTTGAGAAACAATCAAAATGAAAAAATGAAAATTGGACAATAGTGCAAAAAGTTACGTGACGAGAATGAAGTCATAATATTACAAGATTATATAAATTCAAAAGGTTATGCTGGTAATATTATTGATTGTGATAGTGATATTTTTTTATGTTTTGCATGGCCCTAATATCTGCACAAGACAAATCAATACAGAATATAAAATGTTAGGTTTATTATGTATACATTATTCCATATTTACGGTACTCTTTTATTACCGTACATAGAATTAATAGTAAAGCATTTATTCAACATTTTTACATCTGTTCCGAGGAGCTGCGGAAAGAGGAACTTCATTCCAAGGCTGTAAACAAACTTCAAAGACTACTGACTGGGGAAGTTTTATGGTTGAGACACCTTGAGTAATATTGTAAAAGACATCTGCAGTGGTGTAAATTGATTGTTGTCAATGTTGCTATTTCCCCACCTCCTTTAGTGACCATTTGTTAGAGAATCCCAAATAAATAGAGGAGAAGTGTGAGGATGTGTTAGAGTGGTGATCTGCACACATTTCTCTGTCCATTTCTCCTCATATTACGAATAATAAAAGCCTTGTTTTCTCATTTTTGTGTCTGTCTCCTCATTTGTGTATTTTTATAATGTCATCGATGGTGTATAAACTTGACAATAAACTTACTAATTTTGTCAGAATTAGAGATCATGTCACATGGATCTGCAGGGAAACTCTCCATGGAGCCCGTGTCTGAAACCGTCTCTGAGATAGAAAAGGGTCTGTCCTCCTGCACACCTTCTCTGTTATCCTCAGTCAACTGGAGGAAGACCTATAGATGAAGAAAAAAAAATGCAAGTCAACGCCCCCTGAAGCAGCCAGTGACTACCCAAATAATCTTTTTAACTCATTCACTCCCAGCCATTTTCACAGAAGCAATCACGTTCGCTCCCGGCTGTTTTACTGGATTTTTACTGATTTTGCAAGGCCCACAGAATATTGTGTTCTATTGCTATAAAAGCATGGAACCTATCAAAAGAAAGATTAAGTCTCTTCTTTCATCAGGACAAAAAAGTATGTTTCTATCTGTTTCCGTTTTGCAGCAATTAGCATTAGAAGAGAGCTAAGTTTCATCAGTTTTCACAACTCTATTTAAAATTGTAAGTAATTGAGCTTTTTTTCTACATGGCCCTGGTTGATCTCCTTTGCTCTGCTGCCACCTGCTGGCCGTTTGTGTAATAACTACCATTTCTGTAACCGTTCTTTGCAGTTGAGAGGCTGCATCAAAGCCTTATGTTTGCTCTAGCATAAAAAAAAAAACAAAAAAAAAAAAAATACGTCTTTGGGACACTTACAACATTTAAAAAAAACTACGTATTTATACGTTATTCGGAGCAAATGAGTTAACATATATGCTAACTTTTCGATGCATGTGAGATTACCTCTTCCAGGGTGGTATCAGAGATACCGTAGCCTCCCAGCTGCAGATCGTTAAGGTTGGCGTCCAGCGCCGTCAGAAGAGAGCTGTATGAGGATGCAGTGGACGAGGTGAAAGGGGGCAGGGAGTAGACCAAATCACTCCCGTGGGCCTCTTTTAGCCGCGCTTCGGGTACATGTGCTTGGATAAATGCCTTCATTTCAGCGTCGTCAAAGCGCTCGGACTCGAGAATCTGCACCTGAAGTGGTTACGAGATAAAGTTAGTATTTTACATCACAATGTCATTTGCTTGAAGGATTATTTCGAAGCATATACACAATAACATGTCAATGAGTAATTCTGTATCACACTCCACATTATTACCAAACCACTAGTATGACCTTTTTGGTGAGAGTGAGTTTGTAGCCCTGGCCCAGTTTATCTTTCAGATAGAAAGGCGAGCCACAGCATTTTAACCCCCCTCGCTCCAGGAAGGCAATGCGGTCACTCAGCATTTCAGCTTCATCCAGGTGGTGGGTGGACATAATGATAGTATGCCCTGAGAAGACACACACACACACACACACACACACACAAAATATACAACCATTTGTGTATGCATCCAGCTAAACACCCTAGAGCAAATCGCTCACTCTTTGCCAACTTGACTGCGTAGGTCATCTCAGCAGTAACCCTGGCTGACAATAAAAAGGCATGGTCTAGGCTTAAAAAAATAATAGTTTCATTGCTTTTGTTTACTGCAAGAAAAAAACATCACGCAAAAAGTAATCTTCAACTCCCACCATATCCACAACTTTTACGAAAGCTAGTGAAGTTACTTTTTGAATTAGTCCAAGTAAGGCCTGTTAAGTCGGAATGATTATGTAAAACAAAATGGCCCCAAATAGTTAAGTACGAAAGACCATTTTCCATTTTACCAGTTAGCTTAGCCTAGCCCAGTTAGCTGTAGTTTCCTCAAACATGAAAGGAAAAGTTAATTCAAAGAAGCAAAAGCATGTCATTTGTTTAAAGGCAGAATCTGTCGTTTTCATTCAGGAAAATGCACTTATTAAATACAGGATGTAGACACTTTAACTCTTTCTCAGTGTACACATCTGGGCTTATGTTAATGTTTGGTGGTGATTTTTTCTTAAAACCCCCCCCCCAGCCTGTATTTTGCCATTTTGTGTTTGTTTTGTAAACAGCGGGACGTTTCTGTGGAAAGACAGTGTTTAGAACCCTCCAGCCAATCGCAGAGTGGGGGGTGGCTTGACAGCATGCATGGATTTTTTTTTCCACTCGCACAAGCTTACATGTGTGAGTGAGTGAGTGAGTGAGTGAGTGAGTGAGTGAATGAGTGGAAAGAAAAAAAATCCCTGCGTGCTGTCGTTGACACGGGAGTGACGTCACGAAGCCGACAAATTCGAACGGCCCCGTCTCCGACCCCCCTCTCCCGGATTGGCTGGAGAGGTATAAACGCTGTCTGTCCAAAGAAACATCCCGTTGTTTACAAAACAAACACAAAATGGCAAAATACAGGCTTGGGGTTTAGGAAAAAATCACCACCAAACATTAACATAAGCCCAGATGTGTAAACTGAGAAAGAGTTAAAGTGTGTACATCCTGTATTTAAAAAGTGCATTTTCCTGAGTGAAAAAGACAGACCCTGCCTTTAATGGCTCGTCAAACTGTAATAAATTTGTATTCTTTGCTAAAGCACGTGAAGGTGAGTCGATGTAAAGTATTGCGGTATCGCATGGCCACTTAGAATTAGCATATTTGACCAAAAGTTGCAAATAGTGGGGACTTACGCTTTTTATTTTGGATAACAATATCCCAGATGCTGCGCCTGGAACACGGATCAACGCCTGTGGTGGGTTCATCCAGCACCACCAAGCGGGAGCCACCAATGAACGCAATGGAGATCGACAACTTGCGCTTCATGCCGCCTGACAGGGTGCCCACCCGCTTGTGCCTGTGAGCGTACATGCCCGTCTCCTCCAGGACTCTGGAAAATGAATCAGTGGGAAGAACGCAAGACAACCTGCACGTTAATGTTTATATGCATTTCAATACCATTTTTTTCCTACAGGGGATTTGCTGTTCACCTCAAGTTAAAAAAGAAATCAACACAAAAACAGAATATTACAAAACCCTTACAGTACTCAGCCCACATTAGTATTCTCTACATGCACCTAATGGTCTTATAAGTACCTCATAATATTGCCCTGCTCTTCAGATGGTAAATCGAAAACCATATTTCAAGAGTAACAGGTGCAACAATTACGTTATCTCTACCACCGGAGATGCATATAAATTAAGTGTGGCCATAAAATGTGCTTGAGTACAACCATGTTTAACTTTTTCTCCAGCGTATCGTTGGCATTCAATTCTAGACACTGCAACAACTTCCCACATTTCACTTTTATTAGGGGGGAGATACTGTCAACGGAGCAAAGACCACTGTTTCACCACGGCTGATGAAAACTAAAGGCTGTAAAAATACACTATATTACATTATTGCATCATGGACAAATCAAAACATGATCCTTAGGGCCCAGTCCAACATCAATGAAAGCAATATAATGTAATTGTAAGCGTTCATTATACCCTGGGTGAGTAAACACTTACGTTCGGACCTGCTCATGCAATTCCCTTTCGGACCAATGTGGGGCTTTGATCTGGCCGTAGAGCAGGAGGTGCTCCTTGGTGGTCATGTGGTCAAAGAGAACGTCATACTGCATGCACACGCCAAGATCTTTGCGGATGTCATCCAAGTTTGCTTGCATGTCTCGGCCATACACTTCTATACTCCCAGATGATGGAGCGAAGAGACCCGTGAGGAGAGACCTAACCACATACAAAATATCATATTTAGAATATTATATTACATTATATACTGAATGTGACCATCTTATACAAGATTTTAAGTGCAGATGGCTACACTGGTTATTTTATCTCGGTTGTAACTGAGGGGAATATGTACCAGCCTCAAAGTGATGAGACCCAAGAGACAAGCTTTATTAGGTGCAGAATGGCAACCTTTGCAATGTTATATCTCATTTATTATGCACGAAAACGCAATGTAAATAATAGGTATGGGCCGCTACAGTCTGGGCTGACAGTTTACCGTGGTTTACGGTTGCAATAACTGGTAATACTATAGTTATCACCAGTAATAAGCCGTTTTTTTATTCGTTTTTGAGGGGACTTCTAAACAGGGCGCAATTTGATTGGCTGCTGGCATAGCTGAGTAAAGAGCTGCCTCTTTGAATTTAATTGCCTCCAAATAAATTCCTTTTCTCCTTCTCGGCATCAGCGAGGGGAGAAGGAGGTGGGAGGATGGAAGCAGGTTAGACGAAATGTCTTCTGATTAATGTGCATTGTCCTTAGAAAAAATAGAAAACATGGTGCTAGAGTGTACTAATTAGCCCCAAGGCAACATGAGTAGCCCACAAGTCTGTTAACTCACCAGTGATGGGACACTGTGACTTACTCAGAAGAATTAAAATAGAGGAAGGTTAACGTTTATTTATTTATTTATTGGCAAATATTCAAAATTATATTTTGCTTAAAAATAAAATGGATTATGTTAATGGGAAAAAAATATTGTTTTTATTTATGAAAATTATTATTATTATTTTTTTAAACAACATTTAAGAGATGTAATTTCAAGACCGTGATACGGCGATATTTTTCTCACGGTTTTCATACCATCAGAATCTAATATTGACCCATGCTGATTTGTAAACTTTTCATCCCCAAAAATGTCATTCATCCATAACAGGGAGGAATGTATCAAACTAAAAACCCACATGCACATATAGTATATCAATCGCCGGTGTGTCTTAGTATTCTTCCTGAGACAGGTAAAAGGGGAAATTTAATACAGTATTTACATACATGGTAGTAGTCTTGCCAGCGCCATTGTGACCGAGCAGTGATGTGACATGGCCCTCGTAGAAGGCAACGTTGAGGTTTTCGATGGCTACCCGGTCACCATAGGTCTTCGTGAGACCGTGAAGGGCAACACCCACCGGGAGGTGAGAGAAGTCCTCGCCTGTCTGAGAGAAAAGCTGGCTCTGGCCTGAGAGAATGGACAAATGCAAACAGTAAATCAAAGAACCACAGTACAGGACATAAATAGAGAGAGTGGCAGAAATATAGTTAGGTGCTCCTATACAGGGAAAAATGGGTGACCATGAAAAGAAGTGCGACAAGACAACAAAGGGAGAGACAATCCCAGAAAAAAAAAGAGTGGACAAGCAATTGTCTGAGACTGTGTGTTCTCTTGTAGTTGTTAAAGTTAAATTGTTTTTTTTTCTGTACCTTTCCCTTTGTCATTAGAGAACACGGGTTGGTTTATATTCATGGTGTTGATGAACAGATGTCCTCTGCTCCCCTTCTGTGACTTTACACAGCAGAAAAGGTCAGCCCAAAAGGAGGTTGTAAATGGGAAGTACCATGGAGCTGGGATGCCATATTTGCCTGATTGAACATGAAAAGGAAAAAGACTTGTCATGATGACATTTAAAGCATGCACAAAGAAATGCATGAACACAAATTTCTGTTTCAACTGCTTCTGATGAGGTATGATTGGAATTATCTGCAAACTAGTTGGAAAGACAATGTCATCAAAACTCATTCAAACCCAAAAACGTGTAAATATTTTTTTAATACTTTGTCCTTCACTCCCAAAAACATATATATATGTTTTTTATGTTTTTTTTTTTTTTTTTTTTTTTTTTAATTGCAAGAGCATACAGAAGACTTTGATGCAGCTTCTGACATGAAGAGGTGGCTTAAAGCAATGGTAGTTATTACAAAAAAAAAAAAAAAAAAAAAACGACTAGCAAGTGGCAGCAGAGTATAAGAGATCAACCAGGGCCATGTTGCAACAAGATCTTTTTGACACTGTTTTCCACAGGAATGTGAATATTGATGGAACATAGCTATATTCTAATGCTAATTGCTGCAAAACGGTAACCGATTCAAATGTACTTTTTTTTCTGTTGAAAGAAGAGACTCTAACCTTTCTTTTGATAGGTGCCATGTTTTTATAGGAATAGAACACAATATTCTGTGGGACATACAAAATCAGTAAAAAAAAAAATCAAGTAAAACTGCCAGGGTGTTGCTTCAGTGAAAATGGCTGGGGGTGAATGAGTTAAATGTGAAAGTCAATGTAAAAACGTGCAGACACTCAAATTGTGTTGATAATTGCTGTCATAAAGAAGGATAAAATATTATTAAAGGTAAATTAAGCATTTTTATTGTTTCAGAAGTGTGTATAAAACAGCTAGCCCAAGAATCAGCTCTCAGTCTCAAAAAGGTTGGTGACCCTTGATCAAGAATAACACTTCCAAGGTTAGTCTCAACTCCCCAAAATCATCACATTCCATTCAATTTACCAGGAAAGACCATTCGGATGTACGCCCCAACTGTAAAGTAGATGAGTGAGTCGATGAGCATCATCCAGCACAGCCAACCGAAGGAGGCTGTGTCTCCAGATAGGGGTGAGGAATATGAGTTGCTCCACTGAATTCCTAAAAAAAAAACATCAAACACAACAACACCTTTTATGTACTCCCTTGTTTGCGATGTCTAATGCATCATTTTCAGATGAAGGTGGGAAATTCGTACCCTCTCCTCGAGTCTCGTAGAGAGAGATATACTGACTAGCATAACTGAAACAGCATGGGGAAAATAAGCTCTGTGGAGAAATGAGACTTATTAAACAAATTACCGCAAACGACGTCTTGATGAAAAATTTAATCCCTCACCAGTGCACTCTTTTGAAAAAGGTTGAGACTGGACTCCACCGCCACGACCACAATAAATGGGAAGAAGCAGATAATGTAAAGCAGGCTTGCGCTAAGACCGGCAATGTAGGTCTTGTCGAAAAAGGAGCTTATCAGGTAACTGAAGGCCAGGATGGTCAAGCCATAGTCGCTCAGGTACAAGAAGAGGATGAAGCCATTGCTATGCGAGAGGATGCCGCCATGCTTGAGGATCAGCGTGAGGATGATGATGGTCACCATCAGGTGAGCAGCACATTCCAAGAACCAGGCCAGGAAGTGGCTGAGTGGGTTTACGCCCATCATCTTCATATACTGGAGATTTAAGGGGAAGGAAAATGACATTTCTTTTTTGCATCAGTTGCTAAATATAAGATTGTGGTTGTACATTATTATCTTTGTGTAAACAGAGTAAAATAACAATAATAATAATAATAATAATAATAATAATAATAATAACTAGTGTTGTTCCGATACCGATACTGGTATAGGTAGAGGTGCCGATACTGCATTAAAACAGTGGTATCGGTATCGGTGACTACTCACAAGTAACATGCCGATACCATTAATTCCAACGCTAATATAGGATTTTGGAGGCAGCATCTTGTGTCTTGCTGGTGCACGACATTCACTGGTATGTGACATGTTCACTGCATGCCGATCTAAGATATCCTATTGGTCCTTGAATGCTCTGAACCAATGGCAGGACAGCTTTTTCATGTTGAGGAAAAAAAAAAACTTAAGTATCGGTATGGTATCGTTATCGGCCGAAAAATGAGCCAAAAAATGGTATCGGAACAACAATAATTATTATCTTTGTACAAACAGAGTAAAATAACAATAATAATAATAATAATGATAATAATAATAATAACAACAACTTTGGTGTATAACAGTGCCTTAAACATGAAATTAAAAAATGAATCCTTACCTCATGCAGCCCCAGTTCTCTTTCATGAACCAATTTCTTGACAAAGTCGGCCACAAACAGAATCCAGGCTAACATCAGCATGAGTGGGAAGACTAAAGAGATGGCCTGAAGATACCTGATGGATGCAAAAATCCATCAACAATTCAAAATGAAGCATTTTTATTTGGAGAATGACAAAGATAATATAAATTTGCAGCTATGCCTAATAGAGAATTGTACCCTGAATAATAAAAGACACAGATGCGCCCTTCTCATAGTCAGGCTCGAAAGCAGCCTGTCAGATACAGTGAGTGACCTGATGGTACATCTGATATGAGTTATCAGCATTGTCTTAAAAAGCCCTTGAGGGCGAGCACAAACTGCCGCTGTGTTCAGTAACCAGACACTCTCTAGCATGTTTGCAAAATGTCTGACTGTCAGATTGGTTATACGTACAGTAATGTACATTTTAGACATGAGCAGTGGGGGCGGTTTGAGTGGCGCATGTCTGCATGGAACGGCAAACACACTTTGCTGAATATTCATGCACCCTTTTCAGAGCCAATTATCATGTGAGACTTGCCAGTGACTGACTACTTACTGACAGTCCCAAGTGGCGGATGAATAATGAGGGAGTTTGCATTATTCCACATCAATGGCTTGAGTTCACCCCCGAGACAGTGTACATCATCCTTTTCATACATACATATATATCAGTGGTGTTCCGTCCTAGTAAGCTATTAGGGGACGCTTGCCCGACCTCTTCAAAATAAAACCATTGAAAATATTTCTGTCAGTGTCCTCTAAAATACAATACCGTAGTTCTACTGTTTTGGTCTTAAATTCCAGTATATTTTGTCCTGTTTTCCTCGTGGGGAGCGGAGAAGTCGACAGTTTGTTTCGCGCATACACAATGAGAAATCAATTGTGTTAGTTCCGTGAACGTTGTTTTTGGTAGTGCGGCTTTTGAATGGCAGAAAAGCTGTCGGTCATGCAGCCTATCTGACAACCTGCATGCGCAAAATTGCCGTACTTGGCTTGTTCTGTGGTCAACAGTCATTTTTCAGTTCAAGTTCATCCCAATGAGTGTCCTTTTCCTGGAGAACTAAGTGGGGTTGTTGAGCACTATGATGTCTGACTGTTAGTGAACACAGCACAGGTCTCCCGGGAGGGAGGGTAGTTCAGTTAACGTTGTTTGTTGTTGTACTTTTATTCCTGCTAGCATCGAGAGCTGTTGTACTGTGCTGGTTATATTGTAACTAGCACTGGCTAGCAGTCAGTAGCTTTGCATCCCGGAGATAGAGGGCCGGCAAATGGCCATATTTCATGCCCGAGGTGGTTCCAGCGTTCTCGGACGTGCTCCGCGGTCCAACGGCGCGCTCCAGGAATACTCCAGCGAAAATATCATTTAAAGTGGTCGTTCTACTGGAGTAATCATCACGAAAACGGGGACTAATTTTGTTCCTCACTTTCAAGAAAGGACATACGAGAAACATCAGTGGCTAGGTGGCTGTCCAAATAGGTCAGTAAACTTTATCGTTGGTTGAAACCTCTTGCGGCTTTTCTGCGATGTCATTTTTTCCTTTCTCCGAATACTGTAAATTCCAACGAACTGGCAAATTGTGATTTTGTCGTTTCATACACCACGGAACTGGTTACATTAAGTGCGTACGTATCAACCTGTCCTCAATATTTCTGCTTTAATTTTATACCTACACATCGGTATAAAATATTTAATATTGAAATTAATAATAAAAATACCCCAAACATTTTTCGCTCGCGCCCTTGAGAGAGAGAGAGAGAGAGAGAGAGAGAGAGAGAGAGAGAGAGAGAGAGAGATAGAGAGAGAGAGAGAGAGAGAGAGAGAAAGAGAGAGAGAGAGAGAGAACCCACCTATCACGAAGATAGCAGGGATATGGGAAAGGTTGGAGTTGCACAGCCGTGTCTGAGACTCTCCCAGTATGCATCTCAATGATGGCCCGGTCAATGTTCTCCTGCAGGTACACAAAAGCCCGGTTGTACCGCATCGTTCTCCCCGAAGATATGTGCGTATCCTTGGTGAAGTAAGGGCTGCGGGCTCGGTCCGTCCGCATGACGTTGTCCAGATGCATTCGGATGGTGTAGCTGACTTTGGGTGGCAGGGAAGAGGACTCTGCGGGGAGCTTGAAAATGACACCTTATTGAGAAAGGAGAAAACATAACTTCATTTCAAAAAGTTTAAACATAAATCATTGCACATCATCTCAACTTCTAGTGAACTCAAATATAAAATAAATTAAGAATTGTACTCGATCAATTGCTGCATCCAACTAACAAATTGCAATATACTGTAACTATAAGACCTTTTTTTCTGGGCATTGTCCAGTAGATATGGTGATCAGAATCAATGTGGTGATTTTTCGTATCTCTTACTCTTTAATTTGGTGCAACATTGACTCACTTCCATAGAGATTGCGGTCCTTGGCGAGTTCCTGAGCTTCAGCGTCAAGCTGTTCAGCAGATTGGTAACCTTGGTAACGATCAAATTTGATACAAGATGAGATGTTGACCATCAGTGTGGACAGGGTGGTGATCTGATCCATTACATGTTTGTTTCTCTCCAACATCAATGTCATGTTTGCTGTATCAAGAAAAAAAACACACACATAATAGTTATTCAATTAATCTGTTCAGAAATTAAAAAAGTAAAGGTTTTACAGCACCATTTGATAAACTATTGATAGTTCATTTTAAGTGAATTATTCAGGTAACTCAGCAACTGTAATAGTGTATTATAATGAAATATATTATTTTAAATTATGTGATGCTCATAACAATGCTCACTCACAGAAGCTGTTGAGCGTCTCCTTCATTTTATCGACATCGATGTCTGTCTGCATCTCAATGAAACGCCTCACAAAGGCATTGGCCAAGGAACTCTGGAAGCACACGCAATTAAGAAACAGCTTTTAAAATCCCACAAGAACCAGTTGGAGGACATTTTGCAAGACAGCGGCCCTGAGATGTCATACTTGAAGCAATGGCAAAGTTTGGCTCAGCATTTCGGCAGATTTAAAGATGTACTTTGATGATTTGATCCAATCGTCAGAGTGCCTCCTTAGGTTGCCAAACTCTTGCAGGGTAGTATTGGCCTGAATAAGAACAGTAGAAGAAATGTAGTGTCATAGCTATTGCTATGTGCCCCCCAGCCTATTGTGTTTCCCAGGTGTGTCTTGTTAGTGTTGTGTTTAGTCAGTGGTGTTTGTTCAAGTGTTGTGGGAGCATTGTCTTGTCTGGTCCTGTTGGGACGTGCTGTGTTGGTGTTGTTTCCCCACGTCAAGTCAAGTCAAGTCAAGTTTCCCCACGTCCAAGTCAAGTTTCCCCACGACCAAGTCAAGCTTCCCCAAGTCAAGTTTCCCCCACATCAAGTTTCCCCACGTCAAGCCTCCCCACGTCCAAATCAAGTTTCCCCACGTCCAAGTCAAGTTTCCCCACATCGTTTCCCAACGTCAGGTCTTCCCACGTCCAAATCAAGTTTCCCCACGTCAAAGTCAAGTTTCCCCAAGTCAGGTTTCCCCAAGTCAAGTTTCCCCACATGCAAGTCAAGTTTCCCCACGTCCAAGTCAAGTTCTCCCAGGTCAAGTTTCCCCACATCAAGTCTCCACACGTCAAGTCTCCCCACGTCCAAGTCAAGTTTCCCCACGTCCAAGTCAAGTCTCCCCACGTCCAAGTCAAGTTTCCCCACGTCCAAGTCAAGTTTCCCCACATCAAGTCTCCACACGTCAAGTCTCCCCACGTCCAAGTCAAGTTTCCCCACGTCCAAGTCAAGTCTCCCCACGTCCAAGTCAAGTTTCCCCACGTCCAAGTCAAGTTTACTCACGTCCAAGTCAAGTCTCCCCACGTCCAAGTCAAGTTTCCCCACGTCCAAGTCAAGTTTCCCCACATCAAGTCTCCACACGTCAAGTCTCCCCACGTCCAAGTCAAGTTTCCCCACGTCCAAGTCAAGTCTCCCCACGTCCAAGTCAAGTTTCCCCACGTCCAAGTCAAGTTTACTCACGTCCAAGTCAAGTCTCCCCACGTCCAAGTCATGGCGATCAGTCTCACGTCCCGCGCCATCATGGCTATCCGCTTTGCCTTGCCCGGTCTGGTCTTAGCGACCAGTCCTCTCATGTCCCGTCCTGTCTTTTAGTTGTTTTTGGTCAATAAAGTTACTCTCATTTCTCATCCCGTCATGTGTTTCTTCCATTGGGTCCATCCACCAAATTCACTCCGCACCTTCAACCGTGACACTTAACTTATTCACACAAAAAATCTATGGATGATAATAATGTATGTCAGTGCCTGGTGGGTACCTTTGCCATAATAGCCCTGGTGATTGGTGTGTCAGGTGTGAAGAGGATTTTCCCCATCAGCATTGGTTTGAGGAAGGCCCACGCAATGGCGCCCCCAGTGGTGTTGACCATGTCTAGGTACATGTTCAAACAGTAGGGAGCTACAAATGGAAAAGAACATGACACATTGTATCCTTCTCCCCAACGAGACTGCATAAATACATTGGCAACGAAAGACCCATGTTTTCCCAACATACTGGCATTTCGTGGAATCTTGAACCTGTCAATCATCTCCTCCCTCTTACTGCTGTCAAAGGAGGATGGGTTGAAGTATGAATTGGTTGGCAGTTTGGCGAGTCCAAAGATAGGCAGGATACCGTGATTGCACATTGCTTGAGTCATGGTGACAAATGTCGCTTTGCTAGAGAGGTGCGACTTCATGTGTCGTGTAGCCTGGGTAAAAAATCAAACATCATCCAGGAATTATTTACAAACATGTTAAGAAACATGCTTTTAAAAAATGAATTCCACGCACATGGTAAAACTCAGAGTTGGCCATCAGATTGAGTTCTTTAAAGGAGATCATGTAATTATGCAGCTGATCGATGGCAGGAAGGATTTTGTTCATCATGTGGATGATATTGCTGGCCATCTGAAGCATAACTCGCAAAAGGCTCTGAACTTCATCTGACAACACCATCTGAAAGCAAAGAGCAGTTCCACGGTATTAATTTGTTATAATGTTCCATCTCCTAAGGTAACTGTGCATACTATATTGACTTTTATGTATATATTTGCATACATTTTACCTAACATTACAGAGTTCATGTGATGTGATAACGACAGGGTCCCATTTTTATATTTTTCCTTTAAAAATATTGACACATTTTCTTGTGTCCTTCGCAAAAGTGTGCTTTTTCTCAGAGAACAAGCACCATCGAAGAAAAGAAAAGTAAAAGGATTGAATGTGAAGTTACAATTCATTTCAGCGTGACAAACTGAATGTGATGTGATGTCCCAGCTAGCTCATCTAAAGGGTTGTTATGAACCAGTCAATGCATTAAATAAAAAATAAAATTAGCCACAGGTGTGCGATTTAAATGTAGATTTCCTATATTCTTTTGGCTGGTATCAATATACACTGGCAGGGGACATTTTTAGTCAAGCATTCATATGAATACTTTTCTAAAATGAAATAAGCTGAATGTGAAAAGGCACATACCGATCGTCATCATCTCAGAAAGTGTGCCTTGTTGATGCTGTGACATTTTCTGGATGCAAAAATGATGAAATAGTTCAAATGTCATGATAAAAAAAAAAAAAAAAAAAAAATTGTTACTGGCTGACTCATAAGGTCTTACAAATGAATCCGAGGTTATCGGCGCTCAGTGAAATGAAAATATGCACGTTTTAATTTGAGCCAGATTTTTAATTATTCATAAGATTATCACGAATTAGCCAAATCCAATGTGACCCGCAAGCATTAACGTGTCATTTTAGACATAATAAATTGCGATTTTCTAAAATGAGAGATTCTAGAATGAATGTTTTTTTTTTTTTTCTACTGGCACTGAGACACCACAGCAAATGAGGATTTTCGAAATCAAGATAAGCCGGTGTTTAGCGTTCAATGGAGAACCCATTAAAACACAAAAAGGAACTTGCACATAGCTCATTAAAATGGAGACTGAGACAGAAAGGAACTGACCAATAAGTTTTTAAAATGGAGACTGTGTTTTAGCTCAATAAGGAAAAATTCCAGATTTACATATATCATTTACCAAGAATCAAATAGAATCAGCGAGTCATGTTGAAAAAGCAG
This sequence comes from Festucalex cinctus, assembly GCF_051991245.1. Classification (NCBI taxonomy): domain Eukaryota; kingdom Metazoa; phylum Chordata; class Actinopteri; order Syngnathiformes; family Syngnathidae; genus Festucalex; species Festucalex cinctus. Next base: position 22,976,005 of record NC_135421.1, on the reverse strand, counting down.
CATGAGAGAAAATGGAAAATGTTTCTTGCTGGGGAAATACACATCCATCCTTTTCCCCATTTACCTTTCCCACAAAATCAATACTAAAAAAAATGACATGATTAAGCCATTCATTCAATCAGCCTTACTCTGAAGATGAACTTTTCCAGGTTCACGTGGCGCATCATGAGCACGGAGAAGATGTACCAGTCTTCAGCGGACAGGGAGCAGAATGTTTGGAACACAAGATGATCCGGGTGTATGCTCAGACGTTCGGGGGAATCGCAGTGACGCAGATTCAGCAACCAAGACAGGATCTGTGTCGAACGCATGAAAGTGGTAAAAACAAGGACTGTATAAAAAGATATCTACCGTGACAAAAATAGCACAATAAGGATTATGAGACAAGTTCATACAAAAACAGAATGAAAAGAGGGGGGGAAAAAACCCATGCTAGATTTGGTGGGGCACTGTGGCTCCTGCCCCTCTTTTATAGAATCCCCCACTACTCACCTCTAAATTGTTGGCAGGCAAAATTGTGTCCATGAGTATCTGGAGAGCATACGGATTGAAATCCATGTGCTTCTGAACATCGTGGAAAAAAGCGCTTTCATTCTGCAGCATCTCGCCAACTGTTATCTCCTCTGCAAGATAACGTAAATGCTGCAATTTCCATCATTGTTTCCTTCCAATACTGATAATATTAAATTGGACATAAAACAAACACCATCAACAAAAAGTCCATTTTATGAACAAAAATGTTTTGACAGCTTGTGATTTGTCAATAAGCCCATTTTGATGAAGTGCAATGTGTAAATCATATTGGAAATGCAAATAAAGTGTTTCACCTTGAGATGTAAAGTTGATGTTGAGAGAACTCAGGCTGCTGGTGTCAATGCCAAAACTCTGACTGAGCACAGCGGACCTATTATAAACACACGGACATGCATGTATTATCTCCACTTAATATATCATTTAAATAAAATAAATAGTTATTCCGAACACAAAGAGATGTCAAATAAATAGGCATACAGTATGCTGTAGTAAGAACAAACAAAACTGTACCAGTCGGTGTCGTCGTCATAGGTGCTGGGGTCTCCGACTAACGTGAAGAAGATGGCGTCATTCAGATCTGTGGTGTTGACCTGAACAGCCTGCAACAAGACCTGCAGGCCTGGTAGAAGACCGTAACACAGTTGACCAGGCTCCATGGCGAAGGCGCCCAAGAGGTGATCGCCAAACTCGGTTTGCTCCATTTTGCACACCTGAAATCCACCAGCAAACAATTGCCATCAGGAATTGCCAGGTATGTCCGACGAACAAGTGCAACAACCCTCATACTATGAAACCCTAATCCTATTTTGAAATCCTATTTTGACCTGTTAAGTTGGGTTCATGACCGTGAGGTCAAGAGTCTGTTTTGAACTGATGTAACTAGCATCTAGTTTCAACTGGTTTTAGGCTATGTGATGTTATGTGATGTCAAGGGCTATGTGATGTCAGAGAATCTTTAATCACTTTACCTGGTCAACAGCCAATTAGATAATTCCATGTCAGTCCTGTTACCCACATGTCTAGCCGCAACCAATCAGATCGATTCCTTGTCTATATAAGCCTTTCCTGTCTTTGTTGGATTATTACCTCTGTTCCTCTGTGCAACTCTCTTTGTTTCTCAACTAGTCAAGTTTTTTTCCATGCCTCTCGATGTGAATAAATAGTTACAATCTTATTTGTGTCTGCGCTTTGGGATCCAACCTCCAGCTCATGACATATACAGTGTTGGAGTAACACTTGTTTGCTGTGTACCCTACTTTGAAGCCTTACTTTGAACCCTACTTTGAAACTCTCATCCTACTTTGAAACCCTAACCCTACTTTGGAAGCCGAAACCTATTTTGAAACCTTACCCCTAATTTGACCCTGCTTTGAAACACTACTTGCAAACCTGAGGTCACCCATTTTGATGTTTGCACCCTGCTGTTATAAACTGAATTTAAAAAAAAATGTTTGGACGTCGTTATCTTTGCAATGGCAAAAATGTCTTGTTGTTCTACTGGATCTCATTGGATTGTGAAGGTGTACAAAAATGCAGTAGATAATGAACTATATGAAAGGTGTTATCTACAGTTACTCATTTAATCCTTATTCTACATTCTGAGTTACTATTTTAAAGAGACCTGATATCTCAGTTGATCAAGATGTTCTGCGAAAAGTGGATCACTCAGGTCGCTCCGAACAAGCAGAGTAAGTGTCTGAAGGATCTGTTGTAGGTTTATCAAGTTCTCTGCAATGAGAAAAAAAACAACAACAAATATGTAATGAGGAAAGATTAGAAAGCAGAACAAAGAGAAAGAGGAATATTATGCATTCGGGTCTTGACATGTGAAAAGGTGACACATAACATTCCACTGGGGCTTCATTACAACTCAGACTGTTGTTGGCGAGCATTGTTAGGCAATATGCTGCAAATGATCCGCTTGTAGAAAAAAACCTGGATTGGAACGATGGGAACAGATGGGGTCAGTGGGATGTCAATGATGTCACGAATTAAAACAAATCTGACAACATCCAAAAGATGCAATGACAGAATGTGTAATTACACTGAAATTAGACAATCTTGAATTTTATAGTGGTCGACACCTCACAAGGACAATTAAAACGCGTGTAATACTGTGGAAAATGTACACAAGCGCGAACATTGTGGCCGCGCTGTAAAAGAACCATTATCTCACAAGCCCAGACGCCAATTAGAAAGGAGGTCATAGATGTGCACTTTGGTATGTCAGTTCGAGGTGAGATGTTTGGCCAGGGCTGACAAGATAATTGTTTGGATTCTATTTTGTTAATGAGATTTTAAAACGTGCTGAGTGGCTTTCAATTAAAGCCTCAGACTCAGTGGGAGCGCCGGCTAAACAGGATCGAAGTCATATTCGTCATTTCCCTACAGGGAGTTAAAAGTTGAAAAGAAGCATTGATTTGAGAAAAAAAAAATAAAAAATCCTGTTTCGCAATACAGTTGTCCCAGAAAATGTATTGCTAATCCAATATTTATGGTGGATCGACTGGACACTTCATTAAATATAGCAAATGCTTTTTCACTTTAGATTTATTTTGTGGTTGTAATTCGCCACTGTATCGAACCGTATTTGGTCATATTAATAAGGGATGTTTCTAATAGGGGTGTCAAAATTAATGCGTTAATTTTGTGTTAATTTAAAGTTCCTTTAATGTGTGATTAATTATAACCCCTTACTTGGAAAGCCTGTCCCGGGGGAATTCTAGTCACAATGTCGCAGAAATGTCCATGTCAAAATTGTAGTAAATTTAATAATAATGCATATATTTGTGGAGACTGGGGTCAATTTGTATTTTACAATTTTAAAAATGTGCAGAATTTCAAAAGTTAATTAATGTTAAAGATTAGTTTGCTCTTACTATGAAAAGAAAAATGCACTGAGCTGTAACCAACATCTTACAAATGCAATTATGCCATCTCGTGGCAGAAAAATGACCCCAACACAAATTAGTATCACACGTTTTTTACAGTACAGTACATCTTTTTAATTTTAACTCAATTTTATGAATAATTTTGAAATTACTGTACTATAATATGCAGATCATTTCAACAGAGGATGTGAAAGTCAAAGTTACCTTGAGATTCACTGGCAAGAGCTGTGATCATATTTTTAAGCAGAGCAGCGAATGGAAAGCTATCCGGCAGCAAATCAACAGCATCCTTCAAGAAAGCCAATGATGACCTAGGAAGATAAGAAACAAAATTTCTGTGCAGCGCTCGCAATTAAACAAAACTGGCTCTCTTTTATATCCTTCTGACTACCAGGAAAAAAAATTGTCCAATCATGTTTATTTTGATATTCCGCAATCTTTTTGAAGTAACTGGAATACTGCAAAATAAATGTTTGGAAAAAATAAATAAATTATTTTTAAGCTATGATGTGTCCACTACAGAGGACATTTTTTAAAACTTAAATGCTAGGCTCAAAATATAGTTAAAATAATTCAAACAATACTTTAATGTGTTCTTAAGAGTCTTAAAGAAAACATGCTGACAACATTTAAAACCTAAATTTGTTCAATAAAAAGTGTTATACACTTACTTTTCCTCTTCCCTAAAAAGTGATTGCACCGAGGGAAGCCATTTTTTTATGATGCAATCAAAGGTAGCAAAGCCCCACCCCCACACATTTGGTATAATTGGAAAGCTCTGGATGTCCTCTATAGAGCACAAAATGAGTTAATTCAATTGTATCCACTGGGTGGGAGATATTCAGGTTTAAAAATGTCCACTACAGAGGACAAATTTGAATTGCTGGTAGTCAGGAGGCTATTTCACACATGTGTATCAGTTGCCAGTTAAAATGACACTCACATCTGATCGGAACTGGGGAGGGTGGCGAAAGAGAGGACCCCAAGGGCGGCATCGATGGCCTCTTCCCGCGAGCCGTTCAAAGTCCACGGCATGCCCCGTGTCGATCCCTTCATTACAGTGTTCAGATCGGGATCGGAAAAGAACATGTGAGCCGTCTCCAGGATTTCCTCTTGAGAAGGGACCGACATGGCGCCGAACATGGCTGGGTAGTCAAAGCAGACAAAGTAGACAAAGTCTAGGAAGTCGTTCAGAGGGTACACCTGGGGAATCATCGGGGCCTCTCGTTTGCGGCGGATGTTCAACGCGTGGCTGCTACCAATGAGCTCGCCCAGATTGTGGTCCATTGACATCAAAATCTCACTGCTTAACAACTGCCTCAGCATAGCCACGATGTTTTCAACGAGCTCTTCGACGGGGTGCGCGATCTCCGGAAGATCGACTCCCATCTGAGCCAGGGTGGACAATAAATGTCCGAGGAGTTCCGATATCTTGGGCAGAGCCTGGGTCAGAAGGTCTAGTCCGGATTCATTTGACGACGCTAACCATGCAGACATTTCAATCACCTTCTGCGCTAATACTTTTCCAGCATCGGAGGCCAGAAATTGCTCCAGGGCTTGGTCAACCATCGGATCATCCCCGAATACTTTCAGGTGGCTCGCGGCTTTCACAGCATCCCTTATCATGTCGAGGAAAGATCCGTTACTGATCCCAGATAAGTCGCCGCCCACCATTGAGAAGATATCGTCTAAGTCGATGTCGACACAGGAGAGGAAGATGGTCGCTGCCTCAGTGAAGACGACCTGAGATGAGCCGGTGTCTTGAACGAGGTGGAAGTTGTTCAGGATGTGGCTTAGTGCCTCCTCCATGGCATCCGTGCACGGCTCGAGCATGGGTGCCACTTGAAGCAACTCGTCTGACAACACTTTTAGAGAGGATAAACTGCGGAGGAGAAAAGTTCAATATCAATGAATCTCACTGCAAGAAGAAAGTTTGGGGAAAAAAGGAGTGAAATGTCTGTGAGGAAGCAGTTCTATGGGCAGCTGGGGATTCTTTTGTAGGCCAAGAGATTTCTTTTTTTTTAATTCCAAAGATTATTAGTGTTCTTTCAGTGCTGGCCAAAGTAATAATTCCTCTATCATTAATATTCATACAGCTGCTAGTTTCCCATTCCCGTCCCTGACAATAAAAAAAAGAATATTTGCACTGTGATTCCTGATCTTTTCCCCTTGTAATCTGACCCTGATGAATTTGCCGCAATGTGCCGAGCATCATTATCACTGTGCATAGCTCGTTATTGCAGCCAGTACATTTTTTGTAATATACGTAATCTCAATATAGTGTGTCATGTGGTTCACTTTTCACGGCCTCGCTGTTTCGTGGATTTTTTAGTGCAATTTTGCATGTGTTTTTTTTTTTGGAACCTAACCATCAATTCATTACTACAAGACCATATTATATTAGGTAGTGTGTAAGTCAGTTTAAAGGGGAAGTCAACCTTAAACATTTCTTGACTATAATATGTTATATGTGACCTCACTAATCTAAACATGACATTCTGATTATTATTACATTTGTGGAATATGAGTTATGAAGCAAAATCTAGAAGTTTTTATCCATCTCAGGGGGGCGGCCATTTTGCCACTTGCTGTTGACTGAAGATGACATCACACTTGCTCAGGCAGTGACCAATCACAGCTCACCTGTTTTCTGAAGCTGAGCTGTGATTGGATGTTACCAGAGATCTGACCAACTGTGATGTCATTTTCACTCGACAGCAAGTGACAAAACGGCCGCCTTCTGGTATTGATAAAAACTGCTAAATTTTGCTGCCTAACTTATATTCCACTAAAGCAATATTAACCAGAATACCCTATTTAGATTGTCAAGAATTTTTGGGGTGGATTGACTTCCCGTTTAAACTTTAAACGTTTAGTGTATGCAGAGAAAAAATATTCACATTTCTTCTACTGATCAAACTACTATGTGTAAGAAATTGCTGATACATTATATTTCATTTTATCATATTCAGTAGTGTTGTCTATGCTTCATGAGCAAGAAGAACAAACAAAGCTCTTTTTTCAACCTAACGAACAAAAAAAAAAAAAAAGACATTTAACAGAGATAAGTTAGGCCAATTGCGGTTGACGTTTTGATTGATTGCGATCTTGGGGGCTTAAGGGGCAGAAACAAACAGAAACGTAAAACACTCAGCATTAACGACAATGGCGAGATTCAGAGACTTATGTTATTTACCATCTGTGGCCTCATTGCAGAGAAGTTTATGTTGTCAGTTACAAGAAGGATTTGTGGCGAATAACGTGTGTTGTGCAAGTCTAAAATACACCAGATTCTGTGTTCAAAAGCTGTTATTATTGCTATTAGATAACCGAGCACTTGTATATGAAAATTTATAACGGGAACACGCTGTTTGATGGCATAAAAGTCAAGCTAACTCTTAAGTACAGGAGTTGCATCAGTATTTATACTGTTTTAAAATATTTGCCCTTCTACACAAATAGTGTGAATATTTTTGTGATCTTATTATGAGTGCAGTCACCTGTTTTGCAGCTGCGTGACTTGGAGCTGCTCGTCCCAGTGATGCTGAGCGCTAGCGCTTAACGGCTGGCCCAGCAACTCAAAGAATAGACCGGAGACATTTGTGAAGATCTGCTCCATCACATGCCATTGGTTTCTGTTCACTTGATACAGAGATTTTGTAGCATTGACGATCCGGGCAGCGGCATCACCAGCGGTGATTGCTTCCAAATCCATGTGCTGAAGGGGGAAAAAAAAAAAAAAAAAATGTTCAAAGTGTTGTGTGTGTCAACATTGCCACCTAATGGTAAAAATGTGACCAGCACTGTAATGGTACATTTCTTTGTGAAGTCATGAGAAGTCATGGTCACACGCCTCCTCGTTTCTGATATGATCTGATCAAATACGTCTCTTATTGAAATGTGCTGGCACTAAATCCCCTTGCTAAATGAATGTGACTTGGAAAGATTAAAAAAAAAAAAAAAAAAAAGGAAATAAATCCAACCCAATCTCCTTCAGGATTTCATCTAACTTCCTGATGTAGGTTAATCAATTTCTATTTGCTGTACTCACACTCACATCCAGATGGTGGCAGACATAATGAGTCGCAGCATACATCTCCAAAATAGGCTGCAGGCTGATGTTGCACCACGTTTCAATAGCGCCACGGCTTAAACCGGCCGCAACCCTGACTGGCTCCCATGCTTTCACAGCTTCACTGCACTCCAACGTTCCATTCGCCTAAAAGAAATGCAAACAAAATGTGTCAATCACCTCCCATGTTTTGCTACACGTTGTCATCTTTCATCGCATTCCTCGAGTGAGGAAACCAGTTCTGTTGGCGAGGCAGTGACGGACACAAGCGCAACAATACACAACAAAGAGTCTGGGTGAAAGGCTGGGGCGCAGGTGGATACTTGATAATCTCTCTTCGTGCGACGCACAATGTAAATGGCACAAGAATCACACAGGTATCACCGCTTCACATCACTGGACACCCACACAGAGAATGAATGCAAAAGGTTTTCAGACTAGGTGTGTCTCTCCAGAGCTATTTACAGTTCTTTACAAAAGTTTTGGAATGGCAAGATCTTTTTTTTTTTTTTTTGGTATATACCAAAGACATTTGGGTTTCAGATCAAAAGATGAATATGAGTCAAAATTTCAGAATTCTAGCTTTTATGTAATGGTATTTACATCTAGACGAGCACAGGGTTGCTCAGGACATAGTCGGTTTTCGCTGGTTTCACCTTCAAAATGGTTTGCTTTTTCTCTCATAAGCAGCGTTCTGGTCTTCATGTTAGCTTAACAGCAAATGCAATTGTTACAGGTGAAACAAAAAGTTCAAAAAGCAGAATCTAATGTTTAAGTAATCAATCTAAAAGGCAACACTGGAGCAACTCGGAACATCCTTCACTCATGTGTTCCAATACTTTTGCTCACTTGAAAAGTGGGTGTGGCCGATACCGATTATTTGTAGTCAAGATGCCAATAACTGATATTTGTAGCCGATATTCATTTTCATTAAAAGGGAAAATATTGGCGTAAAAAATTTAAAAAATAAAAACTCCACCTTTTTTTTAAATTTTTTTTTTAAGCCATATATTTATTGAACAAGGTTCGTAAAATATTGGAGTTTAAAAAAAAATCTTAGTCAATAGACATCTTTGTTTTACAAATCTAACAAAAAGGGATCTTCCAGGGCAAGTAGCATGTCTTAAAAAGTTTTTAACAAGAGTTCTCTCTGCAGTGTGTCAAATTTAGAACACATATATTTTCACTTAACCAGGACTTATTAAAAAAATAAAATAAAATAAAATACAAACACACAAGAAACCGAATACAGTTTATAATGGATTAAGTTAAGTCTCCTGCAGCAAATGACAATGACTCAACATATTGCTCTCCTGTGGACAAAGGATGGCCTTTACCTGCTCGACTGCCAGCAATGTTTGTTGTATGGCAGTCGGAATTCTTTCCGAGATCTCCGACAAGTTAAAATGACTGGTGTTCACAGTCTGTGCAATTTCTCTCATCAGGGTCACCACAGGCTCCGCAAGGCTTAGTATCATCACTGTGAAAAAGACAACATAAAAGGGTTGATGAGTCAGACTCTTCAAAAACACTACGTTGCGAAAGTATGTTTTGGTATTTATTCAACTTTGCAACAAATGTTCAAAATGTAACCTGCAAATAATCAAACTGTTTTATTATTTTATATAACGTATACAAATGCAGAACCAAACGTTTAATGCCGAGCGGTTTACTCACTGTTTTCTGCTTGCTTGGTGTTTACCATACATTCGATGATATTTTCAAAATAAGGGATAATAGCCGTGACATTGTCCCATGGTTGCATTTCACTGACTGTTGACAGTACAGCCTCCAACATCTTTTCAAGCCTGTGCCAAAACAAAATGACTATAACTCAAAAGCAGATTTAAATACCCCTAATCATTTCAGTCAGATTAAATTTACTTATGCCACGTCTCTTGGTTAGCATGTCCAGTCAAAATCTGTTCAAGTACTGCACAGAGATGGGATAAGGCGTCCACAGATGGAGTCATAGTACCGAAGCCTGGACCATACATAAAAATCTGCCAAAGCTGTATAAAAAAAAAAAAAAGGAAAAAGTTAATTCAAATGATCTAGTATTGCACAACATATACAGAACAGGTTGTAATTGTGGTAATGCTGAAGCATTCCCACATATGTTATTGTGATTTGTATTCTCCACACTTTTTTGCCGCGTAACAACTCCCACTTAATACTTCCAATTTACATTGGTCAAATTTCAACTAGCTTCAAAAATTGACGCCTCCCGGGGTATAGATATCGTCTGATTCTACATTACTTACAGTATTTGCACAATTTAACATTTAATATCAACTTTTCCCCATTCATTTTCAATGGGACAGACATTGAACTTTTTTTTTCGCTTTCCACGCCCACTTCCATACGTATAACTTATCATTACCAGGTGTTTGATACTGCTCGGTGGCAGAGTTGTTAACCAGGGGCCTATAATTTCATAATGTATCTCTCAATTTACTTCATAAGCATTCCACATGCATTCAAATCTTAGCCTTCAGCATTCAGCATTCCCACGCAATTTCTCCAGAATTTGCACTTAGTCTAGTTAATGAATTGGTTGAATTAAAAAAAAATGACTAAAAAATTACCAGTTAAATTGCCTGCGACTCAGTTACATTTCAGAATGTTTGTGACTCATTTGCAGTTAGGTGTGGTTCAGATGGGGGCTGTCAGGCGAGCACAACAAAGACGACATACAGATGGTATCAAGATATTACTCCTTGTGATCGCCTTAGCAGTTTGCACGTCCTACACGCAAAACACCAAACTTGTCTGGAATGTGTGCGCGGAGCTCCTTTTGAAGTCTTACCTGGTTAAAAATCCCTGTCAGAATTGTTTTTGTTTCATTTTCTAAGCTCGTGTTGCCTGAAAAAAAAAAAAAAAAAAAAACACTGAAAACAGAAACTTTAAATGATAGTTGAGCTACAACCTAACATATATTTATTTATTTATTTTTACGAATGCAATGGAAGAATCCATCAGAGTTCAGATTGAGGTTGATTTACCTTGGTTGGAGTCCAAGATGACGTGAGTGATGTTGATGATAACAGAAAAATAGTACTGAGCGTCGCTGTTTGGTGGCAAGAGGCTCTGAATTGTCTTCATTTGGTTCAAAATGCTTAAAAAAAACAAACAAAAGAAGTGCAATATTCCCATTGTACATTATCAGACAAAAGAAAATTGCTGCATGTGTGATGTAAGTTTTTTTGGTCAGAGAGACAGTAGGACTATATGTACAAAAAAACCCATTTTGGCTTAAGATATCATATACCAGATAAGTATTCATTAAAGTGGAAGTCAACTGTAAACATTTGACAATATGTTATATGTGACCTCACAAGTATAAACATGACATTCTTATTAATATTATATTTGTGGAATATGCGTTATGAAGCAAAATCCATCCGTTTTTATCCATCTCAGGGGGCGGCCATTTTGCCACTTGCTGTCGGTGACGTCACAGTAACAACCAATCACAGCTCGGCTTCAGAAAACAGGTGACCCGTGATTGGTTGTTACATGAGACCAAAATGGCCGCCTTCTGATACTGATAAATACTGCTGGATTTTGCTACTTAACTCATATTCAACTAACGCAATATTAACCAGAATGCCATATTTATACCAGTGACTTTTTTGTCTAAACTACAGCAAAACTGAAAATGGCACTCACATGAGATTCCAGTTGTCTGGTCCATTGGCAATGGCGATGGTCTCAAAATAATTGGTGACTACTTTGAGACCAGCGAGCAGATAGACACCGACGTCATCCGGCATCAATTGTTGAACAACAATTTGGGTTCTATTGAGGACGTCCAGGGTGAGGTTGAGTGATGCGGAAAAAGTCAAGTTCTGTTCGACAAACAGGACCAATGAACTGTGGACAATCTCCTGGATGTGTTCCTGCGCGGACTGTGGCAGTGGGGCCGTGTGTTGGCTCAGAATTGGCATGAAACTTTGGACTGCTTCCATGATTGCGGCATACAGGTGGTCAAACTGTTGATCTCCTGGTTGCTCTAACACCATAATAGCTTCGCTTAGGGACTGGGTGACATTGCTGATGATGTAGTGGTAATCCAGTTGTTCAACAGTGAGATGGTTAACCATCGTCTGCAAAAGGAGGTGAAGGTCTTTTACAGGCGTGGAAACATTCGTGGAAGGGTTTCCCCAGTGGAGCATACTGGTGAAGAGTGTTGTGACATTGGGCTCTGCCATCCATGCATGGATAAGATCGAGATAGATTTGAATTTGTTCCTCAACTTCATATAGCGTGGCTGTGTTGGGGAACGGCACGGTGCCAAATGTTTGAAAAGACTCATCTTGAACTTGAATGTTAACCACTATATAGTCCAGAATCTGCTGCAGAATCTCAATAGTCGCTTGGCCGATTTTGATCACGTCTGCGCCATACTTTGGTTGCTGGAAGTGGCCAATCCGGTTGCTAATAAACACGGTCAAATTTGTCTGCGCTATTTGCAGCGTCACTTGTAGTTGTGTGAGGCGCAAAAAGGGGTGGAGCAGATCCGACACGAAGCTGGCGCTCGTCACGTTTTCCAACCGTTGCAAATACCAATGTAGGATTTGCAAATATTGTATCGTGACTTCCTCGGTGTACGGTACTGACATGGCATCAAGGATGTGGTTCAAGGGTTCGGGGTCAGCGGCTAGCTTCAACAGGCCTTCCATCACTCTGATTTCTTCCATGATTTCTGGAGTACTCAGATTGTTCATCTGGAGGTTGGTCTTAATATTGTTCAGGGTGTTGTTGAGAACGCGTATAACAGGCATATGCGCATCGGAGCTAAAATTGACGTGGAGGAGGTCGGTTGTGGTTTTATTGACAACGAATGGGACAAGGGAAATGATAGATGCATAATTATGCAGAGCAGGTATGTTCGTCACAAATTTACTGGCCTTGTCTATTAATCCCATGACACACTGGGCTGTCACTGATGTGTTGTGCTGTTCAAAACACTGTGGAACATTGGCTATATCCATTACATTTACTAACAGCTCATTAACATTGGCAGGTCCTGCAATGTGAGCGATGTCGTTTAGTTCTTCAAGGGTGATGCTTGACTGTCTCAGAATATTCTGGAAGTGAGAGACTGTTCCGATCGGTGTTGCTACAACCAGCCTGACGAAATGAAGAGTCTGATTGAACACCCTGACGTAGGCAGTATCGTTCGGAGACAAAAAGAGTGAAAAGAAAGCAGATCCAACCTCTTCATATTCATATGCCCCACTCTGCAGAAACTTGCTGGTAAGGTTAATGGTGACATTGGCATCGACCGAGAGCATCACGTTGACAATTTCATCCAAAAATGTGAACAATTCCGAGATCCCAGATGAACAGTTCTGTTGTGACGCACATGAAGACAAGTGATACTGCAATACTTTGAAATCTTGATAACACAACGCAGCTTTTGCTTGGAATTCTGGTGGTAAGAATGCAAGAAATTTTTGTATCACCAGATCCAGGGCAGCTTCCGGGCCAATCTGAGCGAGGTTGTAAAGGCCCTCAGGGGTGAGGAGGTTGAGAAAATCAGCAGAAACTTGGTGGAGGTCAGCAACTTCTGATGTGCTCATTTGCCCATTAGGCAACAAGACTTGTTGGATTCGGCGCAGCTTAAACAGGGACACCATAAATTCTTGAAGTTGATGAATATATGAAAGAATTATGTTTGTTGGGTCATCAACCACTTCATTGAGAAGCTCCATAGCACGAAGGATGGCCTCCACAATGCCTGATGAGGTTTGGCTGGTGAAAGGTTTTAAAGCATCTCTGAGATGAGCCGCTTCCTCTTGGTCGAAGTAGTTCGAATAGGTAAGCAGGGTGTTCCCCATCACATAGGAGATTGACATCGTGAGGTTAGCCTCGGAGGAAAGGAACTGCATTATCAACCGCTCCAATTCAGGCATTGCTGGGTCCGTCTCATTGAAGGTGAAAATGTGCTGGTTGCCTCGACCAAGCTTCACAGCCGCGTCAATAATGTTGGAGGCACTGATTGAGTCGCTGAGGAGCAGAGGCAGCAGTGGGGACAGACCGGTGGACTCAAATAGTTCACTTATGATGGGTAACATGACGTCCGGGTTTAAGATGTTCTGATCTGAGAGTGTGGTGACGGTCCAAACAAAGTTGTTCAGCTTGCTCATTAGGTTTATCAGGTATGCAGAAAGTGCATCTCCACCTTGAATTTCTTGCGTTAAAAATGAAGCTGATATATACTCAATGAGGTCCCCATATACATGCTGTAAGAGATTGACAGTTGCTTTGAGACAGCTGCAAAGGATAGAGAAAAACAGAAGAGACGGAAATACAGTTAGACAATAGCAGTCAGGAGTGTACTTGAGCAACAGCAAGAAAAAGAACAGTCTGGTTCGGAACTATAGTGCATACTCAGTTTGATAACTTTCGCTACCATTGTAGAGAGTTTTCTTTTTAAGATAAAACATTGGACTCGACAAGTCTTAGCAATATACTTGGAAGAAAACTTGACCTGTATTTTCACCCACATCAAAATTAAAAATGTAATAATAATGCATATATTTGTGGAGACTGGGTTCAAGTTGTATTTTATCATTTTAAAAATGTGCAGAATTTTACAAGTTACTTCATGTTAAAAATTAGACAACTCTTAATATGAAGAGAAAAATGCACTGAGTTGTCACCAACATCTTACAAACGAAATTATGCCAACTAGTGGCAGAAAAATAACCTCAACACAAATCGATATCACACACATTTTTTTACAGTACAGTACATCTTTTTGATTTTAACCCAATTTTATGATTTTTTTTTTAATGAAATTACTGTATCAATGACTAAAAGATGCTGCCACATTTCTATTAGTTTATTTTTTTCCACTTTTATGTTAACGAGAGTATGAAATTTTTTAAAAAGAACATTTTATTGTACATGTAATTCTGCATTTAGAACAGATATCAAATTTGCGATTAATTGTGAGTTCATTATTGAAGTCCGGCAATTAATTAATTTTAATCGCCTGACACCCATCATTATTATTATTATTATTATTATTATTATTGTTATTATTATTGTTATTATTATTATTATTATTATCATCAACATTATCATGAAATGGAAAATTATTATGACTTACTTCTAAATCACCAATTATTCTTTCTTGCTTGAAAAAGGACTATTTCATTCAAAATACCGTATGCATATTCAAAGGTTGGACATGGTGTTGTTGGGAGTTAGACATTCAGACAGGTGGAATTTGCCACTTACTTTAACAGGATGTCTTGGCTTGGCGACACCACAGCCTTAATGAGAGCTTCAACAAAAGTGTGCCAATCCAAATCGGTATCACAATCAACATTAAGGGTGAACATGTCAAGAGAACCTAAAGAGAAAGTTATCCATATTTACATCAAATCCAACTATGAAATTGTCAATCGCTGCAGCAGTGATTGAAAAAGAAAATGTTGCATGTAATGAGGGAGAACAGACAGGAAAGAGACTCACAGTTTGCTGGCTGAGTTGTGTTTCCAGGCCTGTAGTTCAAAACCCAGTAAATCATGTGGAAGTAGCTTTTCATCTCAGGCCACTGTGGACTCATCTCAACCTTTTCTCCCAAATTCACCATGAAAACAAAAACACTAAAAAGCAAAGAATGAAAAGTTATGAAGTTTTCATTTAAGCTGTATGAAGCGTCACTAAATTGGTAGATTCATTTTCTCCGGACCTTTGCAGAAGAGTCTCCGTAATATCTCCTGAGCTATTTCCCGGCAACCAATTGAGCCAATAATCTTCCCCTAGCTCTGAGGACAACCTGTGCAAAAAAGCTCCGAATTCCAAGGAGCTGTTACACAACTTGTGCCACTCGGAGAGAATCATAGGAAGAGTTACGTTGAAGTCTTTCCCTCCCTCAGTAAGGGTGCTGTATAGCTCTCCTCCCTATGAAGATCAGCATAAAATTATTTTTTTCTCCACTTTTGCTTTAGTTGAAAGGACCGAATGTTTCCAAAAAGTATTACTTTTTCAATCAACGGCATCCAGTCCACCAGAAGGAGATTCTCTAGCGTTGTAGCGTTCTCGCAGATGATAGACTTCCACACCTCAAACTTGATGGTCTCAGTTGACAAGAGCCACTGGAAGGGGCCCAGGGCATCCTCGCACGTAACAGACTGTGATGTCAGACTCTGTTGAAGCAAAAGAATGATGATTGTGCGGATTTAGTGCTGACTTTTTCTTTTGATGATTTTTCTTAACCCGATGTCTAGCCTTCTAGCCTTTGTCATTCACGAGAGTACTCAGTGTAAACAACAGATTTATTTGTTGGATCAAAAATAATACAAACAAACTGCAGTGATTTCTCACAATACAATGAGATTATTTTTTTATATATAGTTCATATATAAATTTAAAGGATACCCAGATGGTGAGAGAGGGTTAGGGTAGCGAAGGTAGTGAGTTAGAGGGGTAAAGGGGATGAACAGGAATCGGTGCTTTGAAATTACAAAGTTAGACACATTAGAGTATAATTTATGGGAATTAAGATACTTAAAGGTGGTAGCCTACACACAGATAATTTACCCCCCTTAAAAAAAATCAAAGTCAACAAAGTCTCAATTGTCAGACGTCAATAAAAATCACCGAACACAATTATCCTGTGCAGTGGGCTGTGTTAACTTCAGAAAACAGTGAAGATTAATCACCATGAATGTTTAAAGTGAAATATAACATACGGTCACAAACATTTGTGCTCAATATGTACTCGGGGTGGCGAAACCATAAACTGTGGGGATTCCCATCAAGTCTGGATTTCCACGCATTCTCCCATCAATTTAAGTTCTTTTCTTCCCCCAGAGGCAGTAATAAGTCCCGCATCAAGTACTTGAAAGTTTGGATGCAGTATCAATATATGCCACAAGTAAGAAAAATATTGGAAAAGAGACTTCCAGAAAGCTAACAATGCATGGAAACTAAACGGAAATCATCTTACTTCTTTTATTTCTTTGTCATTCATTTTCAATACTCATCTGAAATTGCAAGGAGAGATTTTGACTTAAACATGTTTCTGGCCCAAAATATTTTCTATAAGAAAAAAAAAATAATAATAAAAAAAATACACCCAAGACGTGACCGGCTTGTTAAATAAAAACACGGGCAGGGCTCCTAGTATTATTATTATTATTATTATTATTATTATTATTATTATTATTATTAATAATAATATTAATTATTATTATTTTGACGAGGCATGGCTCCTGGGTAATGTCGTAATGGTGATTTGCACATTTAAAGGGACACTTGACCCATTTGAGCCATCTTCAGCAGAAAAAGTTAATATTTTGTCCAGAATGAATTTGATAACTTCTTGATAACTTATTTATCATGTACAATTAGCACTTTAAAAAATAAAATTTCCCACTTGCTGTGGACTCAAGATGACATCACAGGCTGTGCTGAGGAAATTGGTAACGTTTGCTGACCAAACCAAAACAAGTGAGCCATGATTGATCGTTACCTACTTCCTCAGCACAGGTGATGTCATCTTCAGTGGACAGCAAGTGGAAAAATTTGTTAGGAAGGTAAAAATTGTATATGAAAAATAATGAAGTTATCAAATCCAATTCTGGACAAAATATTAACTTTTTACTGCTGAAAATGGCTCAATGAGTCAAGTATCCCTTTAATCATTTGTCAACACATCTCATTGGGTGAAACCAGTCAATGGTGGGAAAAAAAAAAAAAGACTTGTGCTTTATCTTGTTCACTGATTTTAACGACATTCGCAATTCTCATGAAAGATTTATGTCACCATGATTTGCACAAGTCTCGGCTGTCAATGAATCACACCGCTTCGGTTTTTCCACATTAATTCTCATCTTAAGCATGGTAGGTGTCAGATGTCTGAATGGAAAATTACGTGGACTTGAACAAATGGAAGAATATGGCTCAGAAGTGCAATATTATCATTTGTATACGTCATTATTTTCATTTGCACGTGATCTTTTTTTTTGTAATTCCTTTCTCTTGTATCACACCATTCTTATTGTGAACAAGAATGACAAAGCCTATTCTATTCTAGAGGTCACGGACAACGTGAATGTGAGGTGAAAATGAAAGATAGCCAATCAGGGAGAAACAACTTGAAGCTGTTCTGTCCTATGTGTGTCTCAGAAGTCATACACTACATAACAACACAAAAGTAAATTATTTAAACCAGTTAGATATCAAAAAATGATGTATACTGTATGTAATTGTGCATAAAAACATATGATCTCATCACATAATCTTCCAGGCATACCTTCATTATTACTTCAGCGACACTTTCTAGGATCTGGCCGATCCAAACACTTGCCTCGTTTTGGTTGGTAAGCAAGGTTAGAAAAATGTTTTGGAGTTGACCAGAATCAGTCAAGATGTTGCCCAACATATCTGCAAACAGGAGTAAAAAAATAAAAATAAAAAATTATACAAGAAAAGTTTAGCGATGTCAGGTTACAAAACAATACGTTTAACAATCATTTCAGCCTTTGGACCACACCCACTTATTTACAATTGTCTTTTGTATAATAGCTCAATGGGGTATGTTTCCTTTGTGAGCACGTATTGTGTTCTCGCGTACAAACCCTTCAAGTTGCCCTTCACTAAGAAATCGGTCAGCGGTCCCCAGAGAAAGGGTGTGAACATTTACCTTTCGGTTCAACACAACTTCAATAGAGAGAACAATAGCGACTGAGGTTTTGTGTAACAGGAAATGCTCGACTTTCTTCGGACTCTAACCTTTAGCTCTTTCCTTTATATAAAAAATGATGGATTTATGTCAAATTTGCACCTATCAAAATGAGAGGCGTCTTGAAAGCAAGACATCATAGAGGCAACAATTAACTCAAACCCAATAAGATAAGACATGATGACTGTTTGTACGTATTTTACCTCCAACAGTATGAATCGAGAGAGTTGCCCATTCCATGGACTGAAAACCAACGCGGAGGATGTGCTGGACAATCATGTCCACGTCAGGATGAATTTCACTCAATTTCAGCAGCACTTCACCAACTGTCAAAAACCTGCCAAGCATAAAGCCTCCTGAAAATCATGCCCGGGAAATGCAGGAGCTCTCCAAAACTGCGCTAGTCGAACAAATTGAGTGTTAAAGCTGTTTTATGTTGAAAAAGGCATTATACGTACAGCTCCTCCTCAATGTTTTGTGGTTGTGTGTCTATATTATGCCAGGGCCTCGAGATGTTGGAGCCTCCCAGGCCCCATGGCAAGCCTCCACCCAAGAGACTGTGGAGCAATCCTTTGGCAAATGAAATATCATGGGGAGCAACATGCTTACTCCAAGCCAGTAAAGCCTGGAAGAAAAGGGTCAGGAGAAAACTCAAATTAGCTCAAGTCATTATTGTTTGATTTTAATATTTCTTAAAGCGCAAGTCAACCATAAACATTTCTTGAGAATATGTTATATGTGACGTCACTAGGCTAAACATGACATTCTGATTAATGTTAATTTGTGGAATATGAGTTATGCAGCAAAATCCAGCCATTTTTATCCATTTCAGGGGGCGGCCATTTTGCCACTTGCTGTCGACTAAAGATGACATCACAGTTACTCAGGGTTCAGGCAACGACCAATCGTAGTTTACCTGTTTTCTGAAGCTGAGCTGTGATTGGTTGTTACATAAGACCGAGCAACTGTGATGTCATTTCTACTCAACAGCAAGTGGCAAAATGGCCGCCTTCAGATATTGATAAAAAATTGCTGGATCTTGCTGCTTAAATGATATTCCACTAATGCAATATTAACCACAATGCCAACTAGTGGGGCTGCAGAGAACTATTGTCAAGAAATGTTGGGGGGGTTGACTTCCACTTTAAAGTTTGTGAGCTACATATCGCGATAAGCCCTCGAAGTGTGCTTGACGCTTTATGAAACTATTAACAACATACTACATCAGGAACTTTCTTCGCTCATTTATTCAAAGCTATTGTAACATATTCCATCAATTTTAGTATCTTCCATAATTTTGTGTTTACATTATAATGCGTGTTGTGTACATGAAACGTGAATCTGTGGATGCAGATGCATTTTACATACTGTGGCACCCTCCTGATCTCACTACTTGTAGAAGTAATTGAACTAATTGACATATGGCAGCCCTAAAATCTAATCATGTCCATTTGACTTTATCTCATTGAGATAAAGTTGAATGACAGTGCTAATTGGATGGCCTCGACATTTCCGTTGCTCAAGTCCGACCCACTTGTCGCCATGGTCAACAACTTTTGCGCAGCTGAAGCCTAACTCTTTAATCTACTTGTGCAATTGAGAATGCAAATGTGTCGGGAGAGGAAAATGGAATCGACAAGAGCGCTTTCAACATAAAGTGGATGACACAATTGCCAAGACTGTAACCTACCTGCTGGGCAACCTTGTTGGGACTGATGGCGTCTAGAATCACATCCAGTGCACCAGTCATGCACATGGTTGAGAGCCACACGGGGTTACTACTGTTGTCACAAATGTAGGACTGCAGAAAATGTTTGTCTAATGTCATAAAGATAACCTGAGGAAGAGAAAACTGTCAGATTGGATGCATATCACTTTCAGCCATTTTCACTGAAGCAACCTCCTGGCTGTTTTATTTGATTTTGACTGATTTTGCAAGACCCACAGAATATTGTGTTCTATTGCTATAAAAACATGGACCCTACCAAAAGAAAGATTAGGGTCTCTCTCTTTCTATCTGTTCCTATTTCACAGAAATTAGCATTGGAATATAGCTAAGTTTCCATCATTATTCACAAATCTGTTTAAAACTGTAGGGAAAACATGTTGGCCGTTTTCGTAATAACTGCCATTGCTTCAACTGTTCTCATTCAGAGGCTGCATCATGCATCAAAGCCTTCCGTATGCTCTAGCATTAAAAAAAAAAAAAAAAGTATAAATACGTCTTTGGGACACTGATAATATTTAAAATATAACGTATTTATACGTTTTTGGGAGAAAATGAGTTAATTTTTGGAGAGAATGTCACACAAATCAAATCTTCTCAAAGCAAGGAAGAATTGCTAACATTTTGTCTGATTTTATATGTCAATCAAAATGCTATTCCTTACATTAATCAGAAATATTAATAGCAATGCTACTTGATTAGTATAATAAATCCCTGATGGATAGGGGTGCTTTAAAAAAAAAGTTTGTCCATGGTACCACCTTGGGTAAGGCCGGCTTTGCTATAGTATAGAGTACACAATGACCAATTGCATAACCCGGTTACATAAAACCCAACATAAGCAAAAGACAGCGTTTACATAACATCTTCCTGCTGGTTCTAGTTAAAAGAAAATACTTTTATATGTGAAACAAAACACAGACACTCTCCTTTGCTTTAAATATAAACTACGGAAATAGCTTGATAAGCTCGTCCAAACGACCTAATACATACCTGGGCAAGTGGTATTCGGACATTTTGTAAAACCTGTTCAGCAATTTCGCTCAATGAGTCATTGTTCAGCATGACAATGTCTCCAAGGGAGATGGAAACATCTAAGCAGAAATAAACAATGGATTTATTACACGTGACTGCTATGGTGTGTTAATTTCAGCACGCGATTGGTTCATACAGTTCAAATGATGCTTAGTTACCGTTGCCAGGCCAGTTTTGAACATAGTGGATCATGTTGATGCCTCCAGCAATTAGTGGATGCAGTGCAGAGATTGACTCAGCGGTTTCAGAGAAATTGCTCTGGATAACATGCATAATGCTATAAAAAGATCATGAGAAAAACAATAATAAGGCAACTGTGCAAAACAGCCGAATAAGATTCAATGTCTGAAGAGCCAAAGCAAAAAACAATTTCCAGACTTTATGAAATTCAACTCGGACTTCACCACAAAAAAATAAACAGTTGTTTGAAAATGAATGGCTATATTTTTTTTTAGAATTACATATGATATCATTTACATATTTGTTTAAATGTGTTTTCCCACATAAAAAAAATACATTTATTAAATAAAATAAAATAAAATAAATATTGGTCTTGTAGTGCTAATGAGAGCCAATACAATTAAGACAATCAAAATGTAGCCGTGACTGCAAATTTTTGTACTATGTATTGTTACCAGGTGCATTCATGTTGTTTTTATGACTAGGAGCAACTTACCCTTGTATGTTGGTGAAAAGGCCCGCTGCAATGTCCAACATCTGTTCAGGTGATCCAGCAGACAAGAGCTGGGGAATAGCTAGAAGACTCTCCCACAATAAACTTTCCTTCTGCATCTCTTCAAACACCAGCAACATGGCCCCAACGACCTTTACCAGCTCCTCTGGATTTTGTAGCATTTCCTCTTTCAGGATCTGAGAATCACACGCCACTTAGAGTAAAAAAAAAATATCACCTTGTGTTGAACAAACTCATTGCCATTTGCAGGCACAAAACTATATTGTGCAGAGTTAGACTGCATTGACACAATGATGTGCACATGTTTTGCAATTTAAAAAAAAAAAATCCAATAACTTGTTACAATTGTCTTGCTGTTTTACACAGAAATGCTTTTTGTAAAGACTGACAAAGAAGTACATAATTCCTACTTCATGTCAGCAAAATTGTACTCAAACAAATCTGAACATGTTGTTACTGATCCATGAGGAAATTTGCTTAAAATGTACGGCATCTTTCGTTTTCAAGAGTGTTCAAGACTTTTCTGCATTTCTGTGACATTTCTGACATTTTTGGCAATTCGGCAAATATTATGGTCATTTTCTGCCACTCTTCCTTTTTTTGGACATTTTATGGCTATTTTTTATTTTGATTTTTTTGATTTTTTTTTTTTTTTTTTTTACCTCTTTTGCTACTGATTTTTTGGCAATTTTGTGGACATTTTATGGTAATTTTCAGCATTTTTCTTTTGTTTTTGTTTTGGTCTGACTTTTTTTTTTTTTTTGTTTCTCTGAAATTTGAGGGAATTTAATGGTAATTTTCTGCATTTCCTCTTTTATGGTCACTTTTTGGACATTTTTAGGTATTTTTTTTTTATTTTTCATCTACCTTTCATTTTCTCTTAACATTTTTTGAATATTTAATTATTCTTGTTTTATTTAATCATTTATTCATTTTAAAAATAAATTATCTAAAAAATAAAAATAAATAAGTACAAAAATATTAATTTCTACAATTTTTTTAAAAAATTTTTTAGAGATCCATAGGGAGCCACAGGAGAGGGACTAAAGAGCCACACGTGGCTCCAGACCCGCAGGTTGCAGACCCCTGGTTTAGGTGATGCTGGAATATAACACGATAAATACACTCTACATCCACAAAGACACACAGACCTGGTTTAATATCAGTAGAAAGTCCTCCAAGACAGTATTATTGGAGTTGCAAAATTTGTGCGCTGCGTTGCTGATGTTGCTGGGTGCGGTCGCGTTGATCATCGCACAGATGGGCTGCTTCAACACGTTCAATGCTGCCATCATTTTGGACAAAGATTCCTAAGGGCGGACAATTTTACATTCATAGTCAAGACAATCACAGTAGAGGGTATTTAATACAATATTTGTAGCACTGTTTTGAATGCAAACAATTGCCAAATAAGAGGCCATAAATTGCATCAGTAATGAGTTGTCTTATTAACGTTTCATTGTTCACACCTGAAGCTACACTTCAACAATACCTACCTGATCCGGAACAAGAGTTGTATTCTTAGCGTGGGTGGCAGTGGCATTCCTGTGTTTTCCTTGATTAACTATCGCTGTAACAAAAGAAAACAAAGGATGTTATTCGTAACGATTATTATTACAATGATGCTACGCCATGCTGAAAACAAGTGTAAGTCTAATCCCTCATTTTGTGGTCATAGAAATGTAAAGGGTCAACAAATTAGCCAAACAAATGTAAATAAATGTGCTACAGAAAATGATACCCATTCTAGAGACAACGTCAACTTACACAGCATTTTTTCCAAGTTCAAGGGTATGTCTTGAATGGAGTCGGTCGGAAACGTGTCACCGTAAAAGTCACCACCTTGAATCAGCTTCGCCAAAAGAGACCCACTTGACGATGACCTGACAAAAGCACGACGTGAGGCAACGGTAAATTTCCTCATGAAACATTTTGCCTTATATTTTGAAAATACACATTAAAACAGTGCTTCTCAATTATTTTTTGTTACAACCTCCCCCTTTGCACACTCTGATACTGTGAGTGCCACCGCCACCTACTGTAGTGGATGTGCAATTGCATTATAATGTAGTACAGCAAAAAAGAAAAAAATCGCTAGGGTCACCCTCATTGTGGGCTCGCCCCCTATCGGACTGCATTGCTATAAGGTGATACCTGGCATTATGGGTGGATCTTTTTGTAAACTTGGCTGGGTTCACCAGGCGTGACCTGTTGTGACATTTGCTGTCTGTGTTGCACATGAGGGTCTGCAAGAAAGGGAAGAAGCCAGCGCTGGGCAGGTTCCGGGGTGCCACATAGCCTAGAAAACCAGACAAATCTCTTGAAGGAGTTTAAACACACACCTTCAAAAAAAAAAAAAACTGATATGGTTATGAATTATCCATTAAACAGAACAATACAGGTTTAACTGGTTCAATGAACTATGAACATTCAAAAACAATATGAGTCACAGTGTGCTATGCGTGGGCTTGTTTTTGCCAATGCGGCTGTGTATCAGGTATGTTTCCACAGTGGATGTTTAATTATTTGTGTTCGATGTACAGTATATCATATCAAATTTCAATAAACAGCTTGAAGCTATTTTGGACGTACCGTTACACCCTGAGCATAGCCAGTTTTTGGCTATAGGCGAAGTAGGCGGCTGCCTAGGGCCCCCAAGCCACCAGGGGGCCCCCAAGCTCTATGTGTAGTCTTACCTGATGATGATTAAAATGTCCTGTCTTCATTCTGTCTCTAATATTTTTTATTACATCCCATTTTTGATTTAAAAAAACAAACAAACATAGGGTATAAATAAAATAAACTGTGATGTTAAGCAGTGTTTTTGGTGTTTTTGTGTCAGTTTGTGACATCAGTAACGTCACTGTTGTTACCTTTCTACCGGTCTATTAAGATGACTCTTTCTCTTAGTGTTTTATGTTGCTACTTTGCGCTTTAGTGTTTTCTCGTCCCTGAACAAGGTGTTTTTTGTTGCTACTTTGTTTTCTAGACCTTTTTCCCTGAGAAAGGTGATTTTCTGTTGATACTTTTGTGAACAATAAACTGTGGACTTTGTCTCTCGCTCTGCATCCTTGGTCCTGGCCTTGCTTTGCCTCACGGCACCATAACAACGATGTGAGAATGATTGACATCTACCCTTCCCGTTAGCGAGAGTACTACTAAATAAAACAGACACCGTAATGTCATCAAAAAGAAGCTAGCTCAGTGGCGCTAAAAACACGGAAGAAAACTGAAGATGACAAACGATCAAAGGAGAAAGATAAGGGACTTGTTGGTGATGGAAAGTTGGAGGTGAAACTCCATTCTATTTTATTTTTAGCAAGTTTATTTGTTTTGCTAGCCTCGGGCATTGATTTATAGATGTTAACTTTCTCTTGGCCAGCCCCATAGTTCAGTGACAAATTTGTAATTGGGTACAAGCACTGTACATCACAATTTTTAATATAAAAACAGATTCATTTTTAATATTCTGCATTACTGCAAGCGGTTAAGACTAGGGATGGGCGAGTAACGATACCAGGTATCGAGCCGACATCAGCCTTTTTTCAAGTACTCGAGTCCTCGTGACGCGGACGAGTACCAGCGACCGATGGCAGAGGGGGAAGACGTTAAGTGAGTCCTCCTTGCCTGTAAGTGGCGCTAGCTTGCAGCAGTTTTTCACCAAAACTTTTGGTTTGGAAATACTTCAAAATTGTGAATCTTAAACTAAAAGAGCATTTTTGTGTTGTATTTTATTAAGACTATTGAAGAGTGACTGTGTTTGGTTTTTTTTTGTCAAAATGAAAGGAAATATATTTGTTTAAAAATATCTTTTAGTGATTTTTTTTTTTATTTGTCAAAATGTACTACTGGTATCAGCAGTTGGTATCGGTGAGTACTGAGAGTCTGAGTATCGGTATGTTCTATTTTCTTGATAACCTAAGGAGGTTTGTCTTTCTAGGAACACTTCTAAAATATTTTGGAGCCAGGGGGATCTTCTGAACTTCACATCCTTCAGGACCAGGACGCCCCAGGACCACCACTTTCCTCTGCAGGATCACCTGACCAGTATACAGTATTAGGTGTGATGCTGATAGTGTGAGACTGATAAATATATATGATAAATAAGCATTATTTTAAACTAGTTTTACTTCTTCCACTTTAAAATCGAGTTTGTTTTGTTGTTTTACTTAAATTAAACACTTTTCTAAACACTCAAAAGCTGTTTTATTTATTGACGTGCAGAGGACTGTCAACTTAAGATGTTTCATTTTAACTGTAGTCCGTTTTGCTCATAAAGTGTAATAGATTGTGGTATTTCAGGAGGCCATCTAAAGGGTAAGGAATCTCTTCATTGTGGTTTGGCAAACTAGAATCTAAGTAGAAGATAAGGTGGGAGGCCAACACCTTTACGTGAGCGCCTTCTACATTTGTTGATTTTTTTATTTAACCTGTTAACGTGAATAGATGAGGACAAACGGAGTTCAAAGGTTGGTTGTCAAGGACTTCTTATGTTTGAGGAATTCTCCTTTTATTTGCTCTCATTGCGGAATGGTAAAAGTTCCCAAGTTGTAAATCTGCTCACAACAAGATAGCTAAAAAAAAAGGGTCATTTTAATTGCATTCTTGATTGATATATTTGAGGGTTATATTGAAGAAAAGTACTATTGTGTAAATGTCATTCTTTTAGAAAATATATGTTTATTTAGTATAAAAAAAAAAAGAGAGTAGATTTCTAATCAGGATTGAAATCAGTCACAAGACAGGTTTGACCAGTGTATTAGGCAAGAGTCCATTATTTAGTTCAATCGCTTTCTGCTCTGTTATCTTATTGTACATATTTAGTTTGCAATCTGAGTGACTGACTGTCATTAGTGTGACGTAAATGTGAACAAAAAAAAAAGTAGATGGAAGAAACTTAACACTTTTTTTTTTTTTTTTAACTTACATGACGCACGAAGCTCCGGTGGGTAATGGTCTCGGGTCACAGCGACAATAATGAAGATGATCAAAGGCCAGATGATCAGAGTCAGCGACCAAACCTAAAACACACCATTTCCGTTCCTTAACTTGCCATCAATTGCTGTCGTTAACTTTCTTAGGGGTCACACTCACTGGATGTCTGATTATATTCAGCCCATTTTTCCAAAGAAGAAGCTTGACTTGCTGGAAGAAGCCCATCTTTGGACGAGCCTATAATGGAGATAAAATGTGCTACAAATATTACCGGCATATTATGTAGAACTCATCTCTGGCACAAACATTTACCGACTACCGCTGACAACTAATATTTGCTAACATGCTGGGATTTCACTCAATTTCTATCATGCTTGCTTAAATTCAATAATGCACAATTGGTACAACTGGTGCATACATTTATATCTAGTTGTTTAATTTCCCAGTAATTGTACTTCTCAAAGACCTCCACTTTTGACTCCTTTATATTGTGTTGCTGTCTCTCCATATTAGTATTTTTTTTCCGTACTTTACACAACTTTGGAAGTCATTTGGACTTTAAAGTACAAAAACAGGAAGCGTTCTTCCATACAGTCTGTATGATTATAAACATTTTGAATTGTATTAATAATTAGAACCCGGCCGATTAAATCGATTAAGTACGGCCCTTCAAACATCGGCCAAAATTATTGGTCAAATGGCTAATGTTTGCTTTTACAAGCAATGTTTAGGTTAGCAATGCAACCTGGATGTCACAATTTTCTATACCTAAAGTCTTTTTTTGTAACAAAAACAACACAAACAAAATAAAACCATAGCGCAACATAAATCAAAACATAAATGTGTCAAATATGACACAAATACATATGAGAAGTATTAATGTCCTTATAACTTCATTAATTAAATGCATTGTGCCACACAATGTATTCTGGGAAACAAAAAGTGTTTTTGTTTTTTTGTTTTTTTAACAATATATTTACAGTTGGCACCCGCTATTCGCGAGGAATATGGACTAGGCTGGTCCAGGACTAAATTCACACATAATTGACACCCATTGAAATGCATTTTATACATTATATATTCCTTTTAATTAATCCGCCAATTAATAGGTCATCAGTATTTTTCCGCCCCCTGGCAAAAATCGGTATCGGCCCTATTAATAATTGAACTATGTGGAAAAATGGTCTAGATAAAGTTAGTTTAGAGACATAATCACTTGTAGGCTACCTGTAATAACTGCGAGAGATCAGTTAAATATAATCAATAATACAGATTTGTTTATTGTTTTTTTAAGTATCCAATCTCCAATAAAAAATGATTTTCTTTTAACAACAAATTGGGTATCTTTGTTCACCTACATGCCAGCGACGTATACAATTAAACCCACCTGTTGCAAACATGTGAATAATAGCTTTGTGTTCAAATAAACTGGATATCACATTGAATGAGAGAGCATTTGTGAGTTAACAGAAAGAACATCATTATTTCACAATAATAAACTTTGTGAGATTTGTGTTTGTTAGCCATAAGGTTGTTACCTTTGTGGTTATTATTGTACACGACTGTATTATTGTAAGGATGCAGCCAGTTTTAGCAAAAGCGACCAGCATCCAGAAGAGATTATCGAAGCAAAAAATAAATACGTTTTTTTGACTGCCACGCAGAAAACTTACTAATTGTGTTACTAATGACCGTACATAAAGTCATGATAATGCTCACCTGTTAAGTTTGTTCTCCCAATTAGCTTTTTTTCTTCAGTGTACTCTTGGCGTGAGAGGGAAAAAAAAACCACGACTAGTAGTCCTCGCGCACAACAACCTCTTTTCTTTGTAAGTCAAACCACCACCGTTGGTCTGTAAAGTTCCTCTTCCAGATAGAAAGCACGAAAAAGTGGTTTGAATTCCGCTTGTACACCTCCCGTGGACGACGTTGACTGTCGGAGGGGAGTGAAACAGCATACACCTGCACACGAAACTCTCTCGTCTCCGGCGTGGGAGTGGACCAATCACGAGCGCGTATTTTTTTTTTCCCCCCAAGTACTGATTTCATAACTGATTTCATACACTTGTACAGGAATGTAAGTCAAATGTATTACTAGCATCACTTACGCTTTGTTAAATTACTACTCAAATAAACAGAAAGTGCAAAATGGCTGACGACAGGTAGCAACCAACGCAATAACACAATCGAGTGGAGCATAGATTGTCTAATTATAATCAATTAATAAATAGGATAATTGAAAAGCATTAGACATTGAAAAGCATTTTGAATCGTTGTAACTTGATTTGTGAGGTATTGTATATTCGAATTTCAATTGTAGTGTCCCAGTTTTTAATTTTGAACATCTGGTGAAATTGAATATTGACATTTATTGTTTATTAGCCAAATCCAAAAATTGTTTGTCTAATTATAATCAATTAATAAATAGGATAATTGAAAAGCATTAGACATTGAAAAGCATTTTGAATCGTTGTAACTTGATTTGTGAGGTATTGTATATTCGAATTTCAATTGTAGTGTCCCAGTTTTTAATTTTGAACATCTGGTGAAATTGAATATTGACATTTATTGTTTATTAGCCAAATCCAAAAATTGTTTCCACATTAAACAGCCAGTATACCAGATATTTTTGCAGCTCCTTCAATATTGCTGTAGAACTCTTAGCAGCCTCCCTGTCCAAAAGTGCATTTTATGCTGATGTGGGATGGAACACAGCCGACTCCCGGCCAATTGAAGCGGCTCCCCTGATCCCGAAACCCACATCAGAAATTGACTAGCTGGGGTTACACAAAGGAGGTTTTCAAATAGATTGTCCATTCAAACCAGTAACTCATTTGCTCCCAAACACGTATAAATACGTTCTTTTTTTTTTAAGTTTTAAGTCTCCCAAAGACGTATTTATATGTTTTTCAATGTTGTTTTTTTTATGCTAGAGCATACAGAAGGCTTTGATGCAGCCTCTCAACTGCAGAGAACGGGTGAAACAATGGTAGTAACAGCCAGCAGGTGGCAGCAGAGTGTAAGAGATCAACCAGGGCCATGTTAAAACAAGCTGTTTCCCCACAATTCTAAACAGATTTGTGAATAATGATTAAACTTAGCTATATTCTAATGCTAATTGCTGCAAAACGGAAAAAGATACAAATATACTTTTTTTTTCACGATCAAAGAAGAGACTCTAATCTTTCTTTTGGTAGGTTCCATGTTTGTGTAGCAAAAGAACACAATATTCTGTGGGTCTTGCAAAATCAGTCAAAATCAAATAAAACAACTTTAGTAAAAATGGCTGCGAGTAAATGAGTTAATACCACTTTGGCGCTTAAAAAAAAAATAAAAAATGTGTACTCAAGATGTAAACTGCGATTCAGGAACATTTATATATATATTTTTTTTTTCGTGAAAGGAAAAAGTATGGGAGAAGGCAAATTAGTAATCCCTTTGATCTTTATCAACTGTAGTGCACAATAATCACAGCATTGTCCGATCCATGTAGCAGAATACATTTCTGGCATTTCCTCCAACGGTATTTTTTTTTTTAAATAAAGAATTAAACCTGTATCGTGCAAAAATGAGGAACAAGGAAATGTTCTCCTCAAATAAAAGTCAATGAGTCAAAGAGAAATCAAACATGATATGTCAAAGTAATCCATCCATCATTTTCTTCAATGCTTTCGCCACACAAGAGTTGCGTATGTCAAAGTCATACGAATATATTTTGTAACCATGCTGACGGTATACGTAATAAATTATTAAAATCAGTCTTCTAACAACATTTTACAACAAGTTCGGTATGACAGTCGGTTCGTGGTGTCACTCCAGATCTGCACAAGGCATAAAAAAGTACCGGTGATACCCGTTACAAAAAGTAACACTTCAAATACTGCAATGATTAACACTGCTTTTTGGCACTTGTGTATAAGTGGCAGAAGTCAAAGTTGACATCAGTAAACAATTTTCCAGTGTGTGGGTTGTTCACACTCTTTCTCGGTGTCCCCGCAGAAACGGTTGTAAGTTGCTTTTGGATTGAAACCAAGTATTTCGCGCTCTTCGTGGATACGGAAGGAAAACGTCGACACCGATGTTCCAATGAAGAATCTAAGATAAAGCAATAGAAACAAAAGAATGATCATTTAATAGCATGGTTCTTCAAGCTTCCTAAGGCAGATGAATGATTTATAAAGATCACAAATAATCATCATGGTTACAATAATCATCATTGTAACAATAATAAGTCACTGTAACGCACAGCACATGGTCAGGATTTTATTTTATTTTTTTATTTTTTTATTTATTTTGCTGTGACAAACTTCCACCATTTTTATTATTATTATTATTATTTTATTTCTGCTTGTGTATTTGCGGTGGTCACTGATTTTGTAAAACATTGGAAACTGACCGAAAAGTATGTGCCTCCATGCTGTAAATATGCCAAAGTCACCTGCCCTCACCTGTACAACTGTATCTGATTTTTTTTTTTTTTTTTTTACATGAGACAGCTGGAAAAGTTCACAGTAACACGAGGACCAGCTGAACAATGCAGTTTGACGGTTCATCGAACATTTAAAATGCTGATTGTGTTCACATACATACTTTGACATTTTTTTTTTACTTTGACAATAAATCTTGCTGGGGGGGGGTTTCAAATCTTGTATGCCTCGAAAGGCTACCATAATCACTTTAACTATGTCCCTTTCCGCCACACTCCCTCCCACCCCCTGATTTGTAACTGATGTTATCTCCTAACCTCATTTGTCAACAAGTCATGTTTGCTATGTTGCGCACTAAGCAAGTGAAGAGGATTGGTCCTTCCTCTGTCAGGCTGAAAAACGCAAAGTATCAGGAGGAACACAAAGATTGGCAGCGCAATGTGTGCAGCAATGACAAAACTACTCTATACACAATTTCCATTAGAGCTGCCAAAATGAATCGATTAATCGACAAGTAAATGGTTCTCAAATTAACCAACAACTATTTATTAATTGAGTAATCATTTGGAGACCTTTTTCTTCTTTTTTTTTTTTTTTTTTTTTTTTTCAATTTCTTTATTTAAAATTGTCCAAATCCTCTGATTTCAGCCTATCAGCAGTAATTGTTGTCATGACTCGAATCATGCAGGAGTAATGTTTGGGTCTTGTCTCATGTCTGGGGTCACGCCTGGGTTAAGTTTGAGTAGAGTTCACGACCCGTTACGCGTCTGTTTTGGTATTGATGTAAGAGCATCCAGTTTCAACTAGTTTTAGGCTATATGATGTCTGGACTATATGATGTCAAGGATCTTTTATGCTATATGATGTTTGTTGATGTCAGGAACTATCTTTAATTACGGCGTCAACAGCCAATCAGAAAATTCCATGTCAGTACTAGTACTCACATGTCTAGCCACAACCAATGAGATTGATTGACTCTCTATTTAAGGCTCTGAGAATTGTTTGTATTTTGCCAGATTATTGCTCAACTGTTCATGTGTACCGCTCTCTTAGTTTCTGCCTCTCAGTGTGAATAAATAGATACAGACTTATTTATGTCTACAATTGTTGACTGATTTCTGTAGTCCTTCATGAAAGAAGACTGTTATCTTCTGTGTGTATCAAAATAAGACATTTGCAAACATCTCTTGACCGAACTGGTACAACATCAATCCCCCTAATTTCACTAATTTTTCATTCAATGGTCCTATCGATCAGCAATTTACCTTGCGTGGGCACAAATCCACTGATCAACGATTGCCACTCCTCCATCTTTAAAAAGTTCCAAGTCCTCGGCGGACGGTTCAAATCGCACCATCTCAGGCAACAACCGCTTTAGCTCCTTCAGTTCTGTTGGAAGGCGTAGACACTTTAACTGTATACTTCATTAACAAATGCTGTGATGTCATCACCTTCCTCATCTGCGTCAGTTGCAACAAAGACTTTATCCAGTTTGTGCTTCTTCATCAGGCTGCGTATTTTTTTGACCGCCCCCTTGAGGCTGGGTACGTCCTCTCTGTGGCCCCAGATGAAATCCTTCCGCCGCAAGTGGACCCCAAGGTATGGACCGCCTTTGGCAGAGCCCAGCTTCGCCTGAGGGGAAGTTTGCAGAATCTGAAATTGTAATCATCATCATTTTTCCCCAAGACTATAAAGTGCCTGTAGGTGAGAATCGGTCGAGAGGCATGCTTGGTTGAGTTTGGTCTAGATAGAACATCTTGCCTCAACCCCATCCAAACACCTTTGGGATAAGTGTTGGTTTGATTGCTGAACACTATTGCCAATTTTATTTTGGTAAGCTTTGCACTTCCTGTTTTTCTCCATTTCCATTTTAGTTGATTGATTAAATGCATAGATGTGATCCAAGCACTTGGTTTTGAATGTTCTGTTACTGTAGTTCACCTGTTTATGTTGTAAACACTAGCTAGCATGCTAACTAGCTAGCCGTCAAGTGGCTAAGTGCTACTTTTAATGAAAAGGGAGTGTGTTGTACTGTGTTTATATTGTTTGACTGTACATTACATTGGTGGTTGATATTTTTGAATTTTTGTGACAGTTAAAGTTTAAAAAAAAAAGTGTTGCAAAAGCATGTGACATTTATTATTATTCTTGATGAAAGAGTTTTGTTGTCTTTAAAATATCCGAATTTTTAACCACCTGTTATATGACTTTAAAATGTAACTTCCATGCTTGTTAAAGGATGACAACCTTTTTGGCTCAGTAACAAAAATATTCAAATAAAATTTTTGTTCTGACATCTGACCAAATCCGAAAAGATGAAACAATTTTTTTGAAAGTTGAAATTTTTAACCTGAAGTAACCCTTGGACAGCTTTCGTGTCTGGCTGTCACAGCAGAGATGCTGACTCACCTTCATGCGAGTCCAGTCTTCATTGTAAACCGTGTGATCGCCATCATCTGTCGAGTTGAGGTACTTTGCTCTGAACTCGTCTCCAATGAGGCGCAGGTGCTTGGCAAACACCATACTGCGGCGGCTCTATGTTAAAGAGGGAATATGGTACATATTAGTATACTAGTATATTATTTACAAAATAATATACTAGTATAATATTTACAACATAATAATATTAATAATAATAATAAACTCTCCTGAGGTGAAATGACCATCTGACAGCAATTGTACAGATTGAAATATGACTAATATCAGCATTAAATATAGAAAATAATCAGAATTTAAACAGTTTGCAGCTTTGTTCCGCTCGTTTGATGTTAAAAACATGTTTGACTTACATTCCAGTAATCCTTCCCAGCATAGTGATCATGGAGAAGTGTCTCTGCCCGGTCGAGCATTACTGAGCTGGAAAAAACAACAACAACAACAAATTGGTTCAGCTTGCTCTCTATATTGTAACTTAATTAATTGGCTGCTCCCTCTAAATTGTAGGCTGACCTTTGGGGTAAAATAGAGGGAAATAATAATTGAATAGCACCACATCGGCCCACCGGGCATCTGCCTTGTATGCCAGATGGTCAGTCCAGCTCTGAATTGGACTACATGTGCTTTTAGAATATAGCTTTAATATTTAAAAATAATAATAATAAAAAAATAAATGAATCTGCAGTGAACTGCATTACTGAGTGCAAAGTTCAATTTTTGAAAAATAATGTGCAACAGCAATCATCATACATTTCTACCTACCTTAAAGTTTTTTTTGTATTTAGTCCTATTTTTCGTAATATAACCATGCACCATCCAATTATATGCTTATAGGAGAGTTATAGACAATAATTCCTCCTTTACAAATATTAGTTTGAATGGACACTGTCAGTAGTGTAGAGTGCATAAGATAAAAGTGGGTGTGTCTTATCTATATTTTTCTAGCAAAATCTGACAGATTCTAATGTTGTAAAAGCAGGATTTTAGATTCTGAAAGTGTACATGAAATTGTGACTGGTAAGTGTCTATAAATATATTTCAATAAGCATGAGGACTCACGTCACTGTAATGTTCTTCTGAAGAACCGGGACCATGATGGAGGCATGACCTTGTGCTGACAGACAAGTTACGTTTCGAGCTCTCGTCTCTTCGAAGCCCCAAAACCAGCCCCTTGGAAGCAAGTGAGAAGAAAATTTATTATGAACAAGTCTTATTGTTTATATAGTTGGTATTCATCCTGGCAAATGAATAAACCAGGAAATCACATTTGAAGCTACATTTTAAATAATGTTTGTGAGTTCTGTTTTACCTGTAGTAGCCCTGTTTATCTTTGTTGTACATCAATTTCTCAATGCATGGCCGCTCATCAACCTTTTCCTCCCATTTCCCATCAGTCCATCCCTCTGCGTAATTTTGCAGAACCACAACCTGATCAATGAATGGACCTCCATTTTCTAGAATCATAAGAAGAAGAAGAAATAGGTGAAGAGTCTGGACAGATGTAGAGTAAATGGAATTCACCCAAAATACTAAAAATCTCACCAGCAATGAATTCCTCATACTCAATCACAGGAACATTGGCCTGTAGGCTGATGAGGCTGAAGAACTCTCCCCAAGGGATGCGGACCTGATGGAGGTTGGGGCTCTGCCAGTGATACATGCGACCCCAGGGGGGAAGAACCAGGACCCAGTCATCGCCATTCTTCCTCAGAGATTTGACCAGGGATGCTATACGTATATAAACATCTCGCCGAAGGTTGAAACCCTCTGGGGGGTTCACATCGTACAGGAGGTATCTTGGACAAAACAAAACAAGAAGTGAGTGTGTGTCTTCATATTCACCGACCATGTAGCATACATTTGGAAATTGGGTAATATTGAACCAACTTACAACCTGTTACCTTCCATATTTACTTGTGGAATCGAGGTTAGGTTATTATATCCACCTTACAGCATTCAAATAGTTTACATTTAACAGTCTTGTTTTCATTCTCTTGACACTTGTTTAATTAAGAAAATTCATGTGCTGTTTCTTTGGCAGCTGAAATGTAACAGCTTCCAACACATAACGTAGGAATAGTCACTTGAGTAGAATCAACGATTATTTCGCATTAAAATGTTCCAGCATTTATGACTATGGCGCCGAATTGCAATAGCAGGCGTGATTGTTTCGAAAATGTGTTTACAAGTTTTGCTTACATATGTTACGTGTCTCATTTATTAAATTAATCATTAAAACGTTCAACTTTTTCGAACGGTGTGTCGTGATAGCATGATTTCAGTATGACGTTAGGTTTATATATCATTACACGATTTAGATATTGACATTGGAACCTCAACTTTGTAACAATAAGTGATTGTCACACGCAAACTTCTAATAATTTTACAAATGAATCACTGCAACCAATTTCACGTTAGCCAAGAGCGGCTAGCATAACTGAACGTGTCACTTATGCTCACCGAAGGTCCCTAGCGGCGGCGATGGGTACAGTAGGCTTGTTGCTTGCACTAAACACGTCCTCGCAATTTGCCGTTTCGAAGCCTGCGAAAGCAATAAGAACAGAAAAATATAAAACTCTAAAAGAACATGTTGGATCTACAGCAGCTAAAAATAAAGGCGTCTCTCCGAACGCCATATTTCCTCAGAGCACGCACTTCCGGAAGTCGAAAAAGCGTTTGGTAGTTGCCGGGGCAACCAACCATTCACATCCAGGGAGCAAGGAGCAACCATTTAAAATCGGACAATAAAAGCCCAATTTGCTGTGGTTTTCATTACGTGCGCATAGTAATTATATTCTTTATATGCAATACATTACAAACACATATGAATAAATATTGTGTTAAAAACAAAAAAAAGAGCATTATTAAATTTGTTTTGCAACTAAAAATTTAAGGCTCTCACTCGCTTATGAGTATCGTGTTTTGACCCCCTCTCTCTGCCCTTTATTTTTCTAAAATGGAATTCGCCTGCATCTGGTCCTAGCTACTATATCCTTCATACTCCACTAGGGGACGCTTCAACACAAGACGTGTACGGATGTAAAGTGGATGAGTAGTGGTCAGCGCGTCTGCCACGCAGTTCTGATGTTCTGGGTTCGAATGGAGGCTCCAGTCTTCCTGTGTGGAATGTGTATCTTCTAACATGGTACTACGGATGCTCCCGACATTCAGGAAAAGTTATGCAACTGTGCATAAAAGACAATAATAATAATAATAATAATAATAATAATAATAATAATAATAATAATAATAATAATAATAATAATAATAATAATAATAATAATAATAATAATAATGTCCTTAAGAAACTTAACTTGGCTTTAGCGTGCCTCTGGTTAACCCCAAATAATGTTCTAATATTTTATTATTTTATTTTATTTATTGTTGTTGTTGTTGTTTTTTTGTGCTTTGTACTTACACAAACTGCTTCGGAACAGAATTCTCTGCACTTTGACTAAAGCCCCATTTCCGGCTGAAGAGAAACAGCCGTAAAGCATGTTGCTGCACTGCCGAAATGGTGTTGTCTTGGTGATGATTAATGTCGTGTTTACATCAAAAGTAACCATGGCCAAAAAGTTTAACCTTGGTCTCGTCAGACCATAACACTCTTTAGAAGACGTGAATTGCCAGGTGTGGGCTGACTCCCATTTACCATGAGTTTGAATTTGATGGCTTATTTCTGAGCACATTTGCCTGCACATTATCTAAGTTTCTTTATATATATATATATATATATATATATATATATATATATATATATATATATATATATATATATATATATATATATATATATATATATATATATATGTATATATATATATATATATATA